>NC_086445.1:952666685-953006484 GCF_028390025.1 Pseudophryne corroboree | reverse complement strand
CTTTAAAATTAAAAAACTGTTTTCTATCCCCAGAAAAATGGTCAGGCAGATGCATTTTTGGTTCAGGAATGACCCTCGGGGAAGTCCGTAACAGAACTTCCTGTGACCTCACCCGAAGGGACAGATCCTGAACCATCTGAGTAAGTTCTTGAATATGGCTAACTAGAAGCTGGCCAGGATTTGGCCCGACACCGGTGGGATTCATGAGGCCGACAAATCTCCCAACTGAACAAGGGAAAAATTAACTCCTGTTTAATTTTAAATTTTAGTCTGGCCGGTGATAATGTTATGATTCCCGTACTCCAGACCAGAGGAGATCTTATGGCAGAGGTCTGAGTACTGGAAAGATATACTGGTTGTGGGAGCAGGAGAGCCTAGTAACCCCTGGCGCCCTAACTCCGTTGTCTCGCCCGTGTTATCAGAAATCCCCTGCGAGACTATGGTTGCTTGAGCCCATGGCAGCCGCGTTCGAAGGGCGGATTATGTCTGCCCAACCCCGATGCCCCCTCAGGTCTTAATGGGAGACAAAGGGAAATCCGAGACAGGGTGATAACAAGGGGCCCTCTGACTAAGCAACCAGGCCAGGGGTTACAAGCTAACTAACTAAACCAAAAAGTATGTGCGGACTAGCCGCCAGGGAAAAGGATAACCAAAGATCCACTGATCCGTAACTCCTATCCAGCACCGCTGGATACCAGAGTGGATCAGGGGGAGCGGAATCCTCCGCAAAAGCTCCAGAACACAAGATACAAAATAATAAACAGTAAGCGGTCAAGCCGCAACACACGGCTACGCCGCGACTCACGAACACCACAGGATGTTAAAGGTGCTCGGTCAGACTCCAGGAACAGATGACAACTTCCGAGTACAGGATCACTGAGGACAGGAACAACCGGATTGAGCAGGACTGGAAACTCTCTGTAACCGACACAGGCAAACAGGAAGCTATCACCGGCGTCTGTGAGAAGTCCAAAGGGTGCTTATAACTGTGAGCTCCCCAATCAGGAGCCAGACTGGGTAATCACAAGTAATGCCGTGCAGCTTGCATGCTGCACGGCCAGCACACCATTATACAATTAGAAAAGACCCAGCAACGGGGAACGCGGCCCGAACGTGGCGTCCCCGTTGCTAGGGTCTGAGCGGCTCCGTGCGCCCGGCGTCTAGCGTTGCCAGGGAGCCGGCGGCTGAACGCGCACGGCGTCCCTGGTTGCTAGGCGCCGGGCCGCACCGACGAGCGGACCCCGGCGCCTAACATAGCTCACACATACTCCACCATAAAAACACATTGGGATACATAATGTGTTACCTTATAGCTTTGATCAAACAAACATAGTAATGTTTTTATATGTATTTTGCAATGTTACCTCAAACACACATGTGAAATTTGGAAAAACAACCTTACTTTTTGCAATAAAAAAAACATGCTTTTTTGTTGCAGCATCTTACACACAATGTCATACTGTATGGGTCAAGTGGACATACATATCTTTACTGGATGTGGACAGGCCATTTAGCTTGGATTCCATTTCAGCTTTTACTTACTGCGGTAAGTATTTAAGTTTTTGATGTGTTTTGACTTAATGCAGTTATGAAATATTTTGATTACGTTCTGAAATTTTTCTCATTTATTTCAGTTTGATACTCTCAATCAAGATGAGGGGAGTGGGGATGACATCTTGGAGGTGTGTCCAAAATTTGGAGTGGGGGGACAGAACATACGGACGATAATCTTCGTGGCGGGGTAGCCTGCTGTGTTTGGGCCGGGACATATGACCTTGCTTTCTTTTCGGCCACAGGTTTTTTGTGGTGCTGTCTTACAGAAGTGCCACTTCTGCTGCTCCATACTTCTTTTGATGGACCTTTTAATGAAAGTGCAATTTTGTTTTGGCCATTCCTTTACAAGCATACCCTATACTACAATGGACACTTTACTTGCTTCCGCAGCATCATCATCATCAGATGTGATAGGAGTTACTGGCCGACGAGTAGTACTGCTTTTTTCTAACACTGTATAAAATAAAAATATATTTTTTTCATGCTATTGTGTATACATCCACCCATTATGCTTATAAACATTTATTCTTATAGAAATGCTTGGTTTGTTTTTATAAAAAAAACATAAGGACCGGAAAAACAAAAATAAAAAACATAAAACAATAAACATTGTCCAATAGACATATGCACTATGGCAAAATCAACACAGGAAAACATGTACAGGACACTGACATAGGCCACAAGTAAAAAAAAACAAACAACCAAAAACACACACATCTTCATTTTGTATTGAAAGGATAAACATTACAGACAGGGCCGGTGCAAGGTTTCTCAGCACCCTAGGCAAATCTTCAGTGCACCCCTCCCCACAATGGGGGTAATTCCAAGTTGATCGCAGCAGGAATTTTGTTAGCAAATGGGCAAAACCATGTGCACTGCAGGGGGGGCAGATGTAACATGTGCAGAGAGAGTTAGATTTGGGTGGGGTGTGTTCAATCTGCAATGTAAATTGCAGTGTAAAAATAAAGCAGCCAGTATTTACCCTGCACAGAAACAAAATAACCCACCCAAATCTAACTCTTTCTGCACATGTTATATCTGCCTCCCCTGCAGTGCACATGGGGGGTAATTCCAAGTTGATCGCAGCATGATTTTTGATAGCAATTGGGCAAAACCATGTGCACTGCAGGTGGGGCAGATATAACATGTGCAGAGAGAGTTAGATTTGGGTGGGGTGTGTTCAAACTGAAATCTAAATTGCAGTGTAAAAATAAAGCAGCCAGTATTTACCCTGCACAGAAACAATATAACCCACCCAAATCTAACTCTCTCTGCACATGTTATATCTGCCTCCCCTGCAGTGCACATGGTTTTGCCCATTTGCTAACAAAAATCCTGCGATCAACTCGGAATCACCCCCAATACCCAGCCCATCAGGTGAAAAAGTGCGAAGGCTGCATCTTATGGGCGGTATTAAATTTTTTCTGCCCCATTCTACACACGTTCTGTTTCTGCTGACGGATGTGGCATCATCATTTCAGCTCGCTACCCCTGGGGTAGCGAGGCGCCCTAACCCTGTACACAGCTAAACCTGATTACTAAGGGCATGATATGTGCAATAACGGGGATCACTTTAGAAAGGATATTGAGCGTGATATATCATTTGAATACCGCTATAAGCTCCACAGCCACTTCCTGATAATGTTAGTGCTGCGCGAAAGAATATTTTCTTAACATACAATTTGACGGCACACATGGACCATATGGCCCATCCAGTCTGTCCTTTAGGGTTTTGGACTAGAAAGTATTAGGGTTGTTTTAGCAATTTGGGTTAGGGTATTAGGGTTAGTTTGGGGATGGAGTTAGGGTATTAAGGATAGGATATTAGCGTTGGTCTATCAGTTTGGTTTAAAGGGGTTAGGGTTAGGGAGAGATCTGGCTATAAATATAGAAACATAGCCGGAGGGCAGACGGTGGATGTTTCCCTTGGAGATGCACTCATGCACGGGGTAGTGGCTGCTGGCAGAGGCGTAACTAGGGTTGATGGCACTTACTCTATCAGTTAACCGCCAAGCCCTCCTGCCACCCCACCCCCACACACACACACCATATAGAGATAATCAAAAGGCAGGTGCCACGAGCAGCTGCAGGGTCCAGGTGAGGTGCCCGCTGCACTAATGGCAGGGTGTAAGTACTGTAGGTGTCAGAGCCAAGAGTGACGGGGAGGGAGAGAGCAAGCGAGACATGGGGGAAAGAGAGAGAACGAGACATGGGGAAAGTGAGACACGGGGAGAGAGACATGGGAGAAAGAAAGAGAGACATGGCAGATAGATACACAAATAATGCCCGCTTCACTGCCCACCTCACAGTTTGACATACTGCCCCATTAATCTACCATAATAACAGCAACACTCCTCCCCACCTTTCTTCTCCTCTCTCCAGCTCCAGTGCTGGAGAGGGAGTTACAATTCTGCATCAACTTTCCCCTCAGCAATGAATGTGCTGGAATGCACTTGGAGGGGGGAGATATGCAGTGACAATGCCAACGCAGGACAGTGTGAGGGAAGAGAGAAGCCTGCTCACCCACCTGCACTTCCGGGGTCAGCCTGCAGCGAGTGGGCTTCAACCTTGTCCTGCTGACAGAATGAGAGAGGTGTAGCGCAGCCACATCACTAACCTGAGTGAGGCCAGTGAACAGGGGATCCGCGGCACTATTAGGACCAGCATCAGCATAAACTGATTTTCCATCTTGGGAATGGTGGTATTTTGGGTTTGGCCCCCCCACGGAGGAAGAAGGTTGAGAAGTAGGGGTGGGTCTGTGAAAATAGAATGCTGCTCATTGGTGGCTGATCTTGGGGGAGGGACCAGCCTCTAGAGCTTAGCAGGGCAGAGACTGGGTTTGTCTCTGCAGAGGTCAAGAATATCGTGCAGCACTAGTTGAGGAGCTAGGCGGAGGCGGGGACAGGAGTTCCCTGTAAATGGCTTTGCCTTCCTCCCAGCGTCAGCCTGAACATAAGAGTGCCCATACTTCCGCTGCTGGACGGGAGTCACCAGCTGCTGCTGAACAAACTGGTCCGGCTGCGAGTGAGTTTAAGCTGGGCACATTCCATATGACTCACCCACACTGAAACAGCCTGCCCCCAAAACATGTTGCCACCCTCCCTCTCGTATTGTGTGAACTGGACTACATTAGTGGATCGATGGCTGATGTATTAATCAGGCCGCCCTCAACTCCTCCCAGCTGAGCTGCAGGCATTATTGCCCCGCAGTAATCTCCTCCCCGCTGTGATGCCGCTGTGATTGGCAACACTGTCGCAGCAGGAAACGCAAATTAACAACTACCAAGGGTGAGAGGAAGTGCCTGGCTCAGGATGACATGCAGCTTCAGCCCCGGCCGGCAGATCTGACATCGGGTGAGCGGGACTCCTCACATGTCTCATCCCTCATGGCGTTCCACTCAGCGCCGCCCTTCAAGTGCCGGCGCCCATAGGCAGCTGCCTAAAGCTGCCTAGTGGTAGCGCCGGCCCTGATTACAGATGCAATATATAAATTGCTCTGTGATGTGACACTCCAAAGATACATTACCACTATATGAGCCAAACCAAAATGTATAAATTATTTTAAAAATTACACTGCAGTGTGGTGTCACGGTACAAATACAAGCAAAAAATTATCAAAGAAATAGTGATATTTTGATAAAATTTTTTAACATTATCTAATAATGACATTACACATGTAAGTGGTTTCCAAAGCACTTTCCACTACTCCAGCCTCTAACATGACAACCACTGTTTTTTAAACATTGCACATGGATCACTTAAATATAAAACATAGTCACAATTTTTATTTAAAAAAACGCCTAAAAGGAAAACATTATTGCAGGACAATTCAGAGACACACCAAGTCCAAACTACACATGCAAAATATCTTTCAGAAAAACACATGACATACAATAAAGTAAGATGTTACATTGGCTTTTGTATAAAACATTAACCAAAACAATGTATTGGCTGACACACACTTGAAGATGGGAGTAATATGCAACATCACATGACACACATTTAAAAAACAAAAAAACAAAACAAAAACAAACATAGAATGTAAATGCAAATACACATGCTCACCATTCTTCCTGGGCCGATCTGAATCCCGGACATGGGTTGCAGAGACAACTTCAGGAGGTATTACACTCCGCATGGGCTCCTCATACTCCAGATATATTGCAATATAGGGCTGCCCACCACCGGTTTTCCGAGCCGACTTGGCCTCCTTGGCCATTTTGGACTTGACACGTCGCTTTATGTCATAGTACCGTTTGCGGCACGTGTCCTCCGTCCGCTTGACCACCCCCTCACTATTGACAGCAGCAACAACTTTCGCCCACAACACCGTCTTCCTCCGTGTTGGCACCTTGGCGGACTCAGGGCCAAATAGCTGCCTCTGATACTTCATCAGCTCACGCACCAATGCCACATTTTCAGCAAAACTAAACTTTACATTCCGCCCAGTCTTAGTAGTGGTGCGTGGCTGCGGATCACTCTGACTGTCACTATCACTTGAGGCTGCTGCAGCAACCTCACCCACCTCCTCCACCTCACTAACCTCACTTACACTCACCTCCTCCACCTGACCGACCTCCTCCCCCTCACTCACACCCTCCACCTCACCCACCTCTGAGTCACACATAATTGTGTGTCTAAACAGTTAACACAGAAAAAAACAACAACACACTCCTCCACTACCACTACACAACACACACACACACACACACACACACACACACACACACACTGACAAGGGACTATAAAGAAAAATAACTTGGACTAAAAATGAGACAAAACCACAAAATACAAGACAACAAGAATGACAAGACGACTTTCAAACACAATACCACACTCAGAAATCGCTACCAACACTCCTCACCAAACCACAAATTCACATATCTCCACAGCACAACCTCCCTCCTCCTCACCACTAACTAAACCCACGAGGTGCGGACGGTTTGGGGCGTATTTATATGGTTGCACACAGACACTCCTACCATCTGAAACACAACCAATCACGAATGGGGATGAAAATCGAAACTGAAAGTGAAAATGCGGCCGCAGGAAAAAAAACCCTGCCATGTTTAACTTAGGAAAAAACCCAGCAAATACAACAAAAACACGTACGCAAATGACAATGATGGCTGTAAATGTGCAAAAAAAAAAACGACTGGCATCGACATCGGAAAACACGTCAACCATAAAGTCGACTGCTTCGTAACTTTGCGTATATGGATTCAAAAAGTTGCATGAAAATACACCCGATACAAAACGAGTTTAAACACTACACAAAACGACTCAAACACGAATATTAGTAAATATTGCCCTATGTGTTTAATAATGTGGCTTGTGTTTTCTGTCTAGGGGGTCTATATTGACTATGTGTCCTACTACTCCTACAATCTCTGGCAAAATGCCCTACCTTCCTACAAGTGTAACATATTATTGACCATTAGGGATCTGGGGTTTGGGCTGATGGGTCTTTCCTGTATGTGCTAGTATACTTACCGTCCTCAACCTCTCCACCTGTTGTTCTCTGTGCCTAGCACTATTCTTGTGATGTTCAATAGAACACTCTCTAAGATTAGCTACTGTGACCCCTTTCCAATTTTGCAAAGAAGTCTGCATCCTGACCTCAATGCCTTATTGGGCCCGTCCATTAGCACAGAGACAGCCACCTCCCATTTGCCGAATTAGTGTTTACCAGTGATCTTATCCAGATGGAGAGTTTTCTATTACTGCAAAAGACAAAAAAAAAAAGTTTAGCAAGCTTCTAGGTCATGCGAAGTATTCATTCAATCCTTCTCATCCCGTATTAAGGGTCTGTACATGGTCCAACAATAATTTCCGAGCTCATCTTGACTAGGTGCATTACTAGGAATGAATACTTCTTATATGGTAACTGAAAGAAATACCCGGGGGTTACCTTGTCTCTGTCCGCTTTTCTAATGTGCGGACAGATTTTTCTCCATTTCTGCCGTTTCTTTCTTGATTTTTTTGTTTTTTGGGGGGTTTTACTATTTATGTACAAAAATGATACCATACTTACCTGTTCCACTGGTCTCAGCCACTTCCCCCACAGGCTACTGCTCTTCTTTTACCGGTTGGCTACTCCTCTGGGTACATGAGAAATGGCTGAAAACAGTCACCTTCTCCTCCTAAATAAAACTTCAACATTCATTAGTACATATATAGGTTACAGTCATATTTTTCATATTTTATTATTTTCTATAGTTTGTATGCTGGCCGTAACTGCTTCCACATCTACATATGGCGGTGTACTTGCATTCTTTTTTTTCTTCCTACTTGTTTATTGTTGCTACAAGTTCAAACAGTTCTTATATTTCCATTCTTGTCTTATATGACTTTGGTTAGACATACCACCTGCAATACCTTAGGATCAAACTCACCAACCCCTCTTGCTGCCACAGGTTTAAACAATTTGTATGTCTGACCCTTTGTTTTCGGGATTTTATCAGACATATTCTCATCCTTAAGTTCTGCAATACCTCTGGTTCAAAGCTGCCCACCCTAGGGAATGGTACCCTATCTTTGTCAGTCATACATACCCATTCGTCACAATAAACTTCAGCGTGTGGACCATATTTTCCACACATAATAAACCTCGCTGACCCCTTGGGCCGCGGCTCTTCAACCTGAACCCTGGCTAAATGTCCGTTAGTTGAGCAACTGGCTCCCATAATTGTGGGCCTTTTCCCACAAACACCAAAACACTCAATATAAGGCGACGGTGAAAGTTCTCAGAGCGCTTCCACCCACTCTCGCCCACGTTGGCCAGTACTACCGTACACTGTCGATAGCGAAGGCAATGTATCCAACCTAGGGCCCCTAATTGACCTATATTTACTGGAAGTTTTTAGGAAAAACTTACCCTTTCCAGTAAAGTATCTGTCGTAGGAGATTTTCCTGAGAGAGACCAGCGAAAACTCCCTTTATGCACTTGTACACAAATCACGCTTGCGTATGCTGTATACAGTGCTAATGATACCGCGATTTTACGCAAAAGCTCGTAAAAGGGGTATCAAGTTGTGCTATATATCGCACCAACAAACGCGCGGTCCAATCACACAGCGTATAGGTACTTGTTACCTATCCGCCGTACGACCACTGGAATCGAATCATAAGGTGCGAAACCTCAGCCGGAGCGTATTAAAAAAACTACATGGGTCACACAGTTCACAATTCACAATTCCCTACCATGCTCCTGTGCAAGTCTCCTCACGACTTACGTATTTCAAATCCTATACTAACGTGAGTCAGCCGCCTCACGCCATCAAGCCTCCAGTCACTTGGTGTACCGAACGACGGGATCCCGAATTCCGGGGTTCAAATCCACTCACTCCATTTTCGCTCACTCAAATACACTTTGTTTTTTTCTGTACAGAAAATTTTCACTCGTTCAGGTTGGCAGCTTTACCCCCAGAGGCAATATAGTTTAAACAAAAGTTTTATACTAATCTGCTTTAGAAACCGGGTAGTTTTGTGCTATTGTAGCATGGCTACTATCCCACCTTAATTGAACAAATATCTTGTGGTTTTATTATGCGCACACAACCCTACGCAAACTTGCGTAATTACGCAACCGTGCGTACCTCTATGCCACGTGTGCGGCCTTGCGCCACGTGCACATTTTTGTATGCTGTCCTCACGTTCTGTACCACGTGTACCAATGTGCGTACGCAATAAAACAAACCACACAGTCTCTATAAATGTGAGCAATACTAACTATAATCGCTCACTTAGCACAACACCCAGTTTTTTTTTTCTATATAAACCTTTAACGACCGGGCCAAACTTGCATGTTGTACTTTATATTTACTTCCTCAAACACTGTTATTTCAGTTTTAACTATATAGCAACAAATGTATCCGGTTTCACACAGATCTATAATGACTGCAATAATCTATAATTTAAATGATATGATTCAGATTGGATAGCTATCTTGCAGAACATACACTGATATAAATATACACATAATTATAATAATATTATATATATGTACCATTCACCTCTTATTTGCATATCAAAGCTATTTGCTTTTCACTGCTAAAAAAAAACCAGTTACACAGGTTAATTTGCATTTCAATGGCTATCCTATAGCAAACAGAGAGTTAACTAATCCTGGGAAAGAAGAAGAAAAAAAAAGTATTTTTTTATTTTCTCTTTTGTGGGCAATTTCTTACACCAAGCCAAGCATTTATCTCACCATTTACTCTCACTAGGCCCAATTGAAACTATTTGTAATTGACTATGGCATGGGTTAAATAAATGCATTGGTAACTCATAAATGGTGCTTGATGTGGCCAAGGAAACTGATTGTTCTGAGCAGACTGAAAATCAGCTATTTAGAAAATGACCTTCCTAAAATGGCCACTGCTCCTCCCCCTTCCACATCCATGAGGTTTACACAAAATGGTGGACAGGCCATGTGGTTAGTCCAGAATGGAGGACAGACCATGCAGCTTCCTTTGTCACAAAGAAATCACACATTGGGGGTGATTCCAAGTTGTTAGCTCGCTAGCTGCTTTTAGCAGCATTGCACATGCTAAGCCGCCGCCTACTGGGAGTGTATCTTAGCATAGCAGAATTGCTAACGAAAGCTTCGCAAATTTTCTCGTAACGATTACCCCGCAGTTTCTGAGTAGCTCCAGACTTACTCAGCCATTGTGACCAGCTCAGTCCTTTTCGTTCCTGGTTTGACGTCACAAACACACCCAGCGTTTGCCCAACCACTCCCCCGTTTCTCCAGCCACTCCTGCATTTTGCAACTCGAACGCCTGCGTTTTTCCGCACACTCCCATAAAATGGCCAGTTTCCACCCAGAAACACCCACTTCCTGTCAATCACACTATGATCAGCACAGCGATGAAAAAGCTTTGTTATGCCGTGAGTAAAATACCTAACTTTTGTGTAAAATAACTAAGCGCATGCGCTCTGCGAACCTTGCGCATGCGCAGTAAGCGACTAATCGCAGTATAGCAAAAATCGGCAACAAGCGAACAACTCGGAATGACCCCCATTATACAAGCACCAGAAGTTATTTTAGGCCTGAGTTTAAAAAAAAAAAAACTATATCAAGGCTATGCAGCAACTTTTAAATGTACTTTTAAAACTACTTACCAGATAAACTATCCAATCTGAATCAAACACAATATGACTTATTTGAACTTGGTTTTGCAACAATAAAAATACATTTTAGCATCTTAAATATTATGAGAAACACATTGTCCCTTGAAATTTCATATCATTGGCGTACTGATATAACACAACAATACACACGGATATGATTTTCTCAGCTTCACGATGCATCCACCACAAGCTGATCGACCACAGCGTCGCGTTTATAATGTACAGTGCATCATTAAGACCATGATATCCCTTTACGAGCCCCCATCTGTGAATACCAAATTGTTTCCTTACAAATATTTAAAATGCCCGCTCTAATATATATTGTAAACGCCTGCACCTGTTATTACCATGTGCCATGAATGTGCACTATACATAGCAAAACACTGCATCCAATAAGAGAAAACAATACACCCACACATTATCTGAGTTCCAAAGCTCATTGATGTATATATTTGTTATTAAAAGGATATGAATTCAATATATTACAAGGTATAGTATACACATAATTACATGATTACAATTTATACAGTAAGCAGTTAATACATACAATTACAGTTACAGGCCAGCATACAATACCATTATCTTTCTCATATAAATTTGTCTCTCCATATCACTCTCTCTCTCTCTCTGTAAAATCATGCAGGAACTGGTCTAGAAGCAACTCCATCATCCTCTGAGACAAAACAGCAACTGGCTTCCTGTATGATCAGCAATGTGTTATCTAGTTTTTTGGGGGAGGAGACTTTCTCATTCATGATGGGTCACTGGTTTGTTCGTGTGCTGAACAGGTTCAGCCTTGGGGAGGTCTGCGGGGGCTGGCCTGAGTTTCCTGTCCATTGTACTAATAAGAGTGATTTTAGCTTTCATACATTTAATCATAACTATTTGTTGCAATGTCCTACAACTTAATAACAAGTATCAAATGAATCTACACATTAATCTGGTTGCTTAAATACCAAATATGACAGGTGTATCTTGCTTCGTTCAAATACACATACATGACATTACTTCATTATAGAATGTTAAATCATCATGATGTCTGGCGCTTGATATTATTATAATTATGTACTGCATGAAATAAGTGTCAAATCCATCTCTGTGGCATGTCCCTGTAAATGCGTGTGTTACCATATATTGCTGTGCTCGCTGCACGTATTTGCAAGTATAGCGACTTATACTGTATGTGTGTAGAGTTTGTATGTTCTTTCTATGTAATATTTTTGACTTCGACAATTTGCACTAAATTATATCAATAACATACTTACTTTCATTGTCCAACTTGAATTAGATAGAAACTATTGTGTAACTTGTTGCTGTGTTTAGTGGTAACTTTGCACATAAGAAAAGGAAATATGTGCTAGATAACTGGTACCAGCAAAAAATGGTATTGGAGATGAGAGAGTTGTGACAAAAGGTCCTGTGCCAACCCAGTAGGGACAATGAGGGAGAAATAATAGGTAAATTGTTATGCACACCAGTGCCAGCAGGAATGTACTGGTGTCTGAACGGAGAGGGATGCAAAACAAATGAACTCACAGACAGACTGGGGAATATGACATTACATACATAGAAGGTGATAGGGTAACAAAATAAACACAAAGTGAACAGAGAAGCCCAAAGGCTAAGAAACTGGATGTCTCCCTAGTATTAGGAATGCTCAGATGGAAAGAAGCGAGATGTTGTGATTTAATACGTAGAGAACCCGAAATGCTGTTGCTAAGGGCAACAGCAAAACCCTAAAGGGTTACCAACGGGTGTGGCAGTAAACTCCTTGGTCAGAGATGGAATAATAGACACAAGGAGAGTCTCCACAATCCTAGTCCTCACTTGCAGTGCACTGGTTCAGCTTACTGCCACTAAACTGACACCTGAACACCTTGCACAGTGAGAGAGGATTTTGGCAGGCAAGTCTGAGAATACAGCCGCAAACTTGCTAGGTTCACAGAGTAGCAAAAGAACCCCAGCAGGTTAAACGACTGACTCCAGTCTTACTGCTAGGTCTGGATTGGCAGAGTGTAATACCAAATCCCAAGGCCTATTTGCAGTAAGCAACAAACAAATACAAAGTTTACACAGTACTAGCTAGCTTTCAGGAACTGACTAACCAACAAAGATTCAGCAGCATCTGCCTAACCTGAGAAGGGGGTTTATATAGCAGGTGCTGTCCACGCCCCACTCAGACCTCACAGACTGTGAGCACAAAAACCAGCACCGGATCCCCTGCCGTGCACAGAGCCTGTAACCACTGCACAGCAAAAGACCCGAACCGGAGTATCAGCTACGCTCAGGTTACTCCGCTAGCACTTGTCTCCCGGTTGCCATGACGACGTGGCAGCACAGAGCAGGAGACCCTAACAGTACCCCCCCTCTGACGAGGGGTCAAAGAACCCCTACCACCGGGTTTATCGGGGAACTGCGAGAAGAAAGAGCGTAACAGTCTGGGGGCATGAAGATCACAACTGCGCACCCACGACCGCTCCTCCGGGCCATACCCCTTCCAGTGCACCAAAAATGACAGCCGACCCCGAACCATCTTGGAGTCAAGAATCCTTTCAACAACAAACTCCCTCTGGCCACGTATCAGAAGAGGGGATAGTCTTCCACTGGAAGAAGGATTACTAATCGCCCGTTTTAAAAGGGAACAATGAAATGTTTTATTGATACCCAAAGAACGGGGTAGATCTAACTGAAATGCCACCGGATTGATAACCCTAGTGATCTTGTAAGGACCGATGAACAGGGGGCCTAACTTATGAGATGGCTGTCTCAACTTCAAATTCTTGGTAGACAACCAGACGAAGTCTCCTAATTTGAAGCTGCAGGGTCTTTTCTGCTTATCAAAAACCCTTTTGGTCACTAATGACACAGACACAAGGGCTTTCTTCACTTTCCTCCAAATACCTCTAAGGACCGAAACCACAGAGGAACCACCAGGCGTGGAGTCCACGGGGTCAAAAGAATTGGCCTTAGGATGATGCCCATACACACAAAGGAAGGGAGAGATCCCTGTAGCAGAGTGAGCCGCATTGTTATAGGCAAACTCCGCCATGGACAGATGAGCAACCCAGTCAGTCTGACACTTGGAGACATAACACCTGAGGAACTGCTCCAAGGACTGGTTCACCCTTTCAGTCTGCCCATTAGACTGCGGATGGTAGCCTGACGACAAGCTGACAGAAATCTGGAGATCGGAACAAAATGCCCTCCAGAATTTGGCCACAAACTGGGATCCACGGTCAGAGACCACATCAAGTGGCAACCCGTGGAGGCGCACAACATGCAGCATAAAAAATTCAGACAGGCGTCTGGCCGATGGCAGCCCAACCAATGGAACGAAGTGCGCCATCTTCGAAAACCTGTCAACGACAACCCAGATGGCTGTCATCCCCGAGGATTTGGGCAAGTCCACCACAAAATCCATTGAAATGTGGGTCCATGGCTTAGATTAAATAGAGAGTGGATGTAATGGGCCAACAGGAACCCCTCTAGGAGTCTTATTTCGGGCACAGATGTCACATGCCCGAACCCACTGATCCACATACCTAGCCACCGAGGGCCACCACACCGCCCTAGATAGCAACTCCCGAGTTCTGGCAATACCCGGGTGACCTGCCGACTTCTTGGCATGGAATTCCAGGAACACTCGCTGTCTTAACCTAGGAGGCACAAACAAAAGACCTACCGGAAGGTCTGGAGGAGCCTGCTCCTGTGCTCTAAGGACTAATGACAAGAGGTCCTGGGTAATGCCCACTTTAATACATGATGGGGACACAATGGGCAATGGCTCCTCGGTGATCTCCTGGATTGGTGCAAAACTCTGCGAGAGCGCATCAGCCTTGATGTTTTTTGACCCAGGGCGATATGTTATCAAAAAATTAAAGCGAGCAAAAAACAAAGCCCATCGTGCCTGCCTGGCATTGAGGCGCTTCGCTGACTCTAAATATGCCAAATTCTTATGGTCGGTGAGAATTGAGACCACAAACTTAGCCCACTCAAGCCAGTGTCTCCACTCCTCGAGTGCATCCTTAATAACCAACAATTCCCGGTTACCCACATCATAATTAATCTCGGCAGGCAAAAATTTACGGGAAAAGTAAGCACAGGGATGAAGGCAATTATCAGACACCCCCATCTGAGAGAGCACTGCCCCAATACCCATCTCAGAGGCATCCACCAACACCACAAAAGGACGCTCTGGATCTGGGTGTCGCAGCACCTTGGCCGAGACAAATGCCCTTTTGAGACGGGCAAAAGCCGCTTTGGCCTCACAAGACCAGTGAGCAACATCCGCCCCTTTCTTAGTGAGTGCCACCAAGGGCACCACTATAGACGAAAATCCAGCGATAAATCGTCTATAAAAATTCGCAAAGCCCAGAAAACGCTGAAGCGCCTTCAAACTAGTGGGCTGCACCCAATCCAGGACTGCCTGTACCTTGGAACCCTCCATTTGGAAACCTTCTGGGGAGATAATATATCCTAGAAATGCGATTTGCTGAACTTCAAATTCGCACTTCTCCAGCTTCGCCCCAAGCCGGTGGTCTCTGAGTTTCTGGAGGACTAAGCGTACATGCTTCCGATGTTCCTCCAGGGAATGGGAGAAGATTAGGATGTCATCTAAGTATACAACTAAGAATCTATCCAAATATTCCCTGAGCACATCGTTCATGAAGTCCTGGAAGACTGCCGGGGCATTACAGAGCCCAAAAGGCATCACCAAATATTCATAATGCCCTGAGTGTGTATTAAAGGCAGTCTTCCATTCATCCCCCTCTCTTATTCGGATTAGATTGTACGCACCGCGTAGGTCAATCTTAGAAAAAATGGTGGCAGTACGAAGCTGGTCAAACAAGACCGAAATGAGAGGCAGTGGGTATGAGTTTTTAATCGTGATACGGTTCAATTCCTTGAAGTCGATGCAGGGTCGCAACGAACCGTCCTTTTTACCCATGAAGAAGAACCCCGACCCAACTGGAGACTGTGAAGGTCTGATAAATCCCTTAGCCAAGTTCTCCTGAATGTACTCTGCCGTAGCCTGAGTCTCAGGACGTGACAGGGAGTACAACCTGCTCTTGGGAAGCTTAGCATTCGGCAACAAATCAATGGCACAGTCATAGGGGCGATGGGGAGGTAGTACCTCTGCAACTCTTTTGGAGAACACGTCCGCAAAATCTGCATAACATCCTGGCAATCCTGGCAAACTTAGCTGCGAAAGCCTGACTGGAAGGCTCAAGCAACTCCTGAAACAATCAGTACCCCAACTAAGAATCTCCCCAGAGACCCAATCAAATTGAGGATTGTGGGCCCTTAACCAGGGTAACCCTAACACCAATGGGGCAAAAGTACAGACAGTCACATAAAAGGACAATTTTTCAGAGTGTGTGGCTCCAATAAACAAAGAAATCTGGCTAGTGCAAGAGGTAATTTTACCCTGGGATAATGGTTCCCCGTTTAACCCACAAATCTCAATTTCCGATGCCAAGGGTACTAAGGGAACAGAGTGTTTCAGGGCGAATTGGCGGTCCATAAAAACCCCGTCGGACCCACTGTCCACAAAGGCCTCAGTCTTGACAGTTTGACCGAGGATCTTCAAGGTCACCGGAATGATAAAAGTCTTCTTGGGAAATTCTGACTTCTGGCCTGACAGGATATTTCCCATCACCCTCAGGCCCTGAAGTTTTCCGGCTTTTCTGGGCATGATACTGCCACATGACCTTTATTCCCACAGTACATACATAACCCCTGCTGTCTCCTCCGCGTCTTCTCACGCGAGGAGAGGCGGGTAGCCCCAATCTGCATAGGCTCCTCGGAAAATTCCTCAGAGTCTGAGGTTCCCTTGGGAAAGAAGGAAACCTCGGTCTCCCTTTCAAGCCTGCGCTCTCTCAGCCGTCTATCCACCCGAATGGATAACTGCTTGAGCTGATCCAAGCTATCAGGCAAGGGATATTGTACCAGTTGGTCTTTTAACTGGTTAGAAAGACCTCTTCGGTACTGGTGTCTCAGGGCTGGGTCATTCCACTGGGTATCATGGGCCAACCTCCGAAACTCCGTACAATAAACCTCAACTGGCCTTCGCCCTTGCTTAAGGATCGAAATCTGAGCCTCGGCTGAGGCCGTCTAGTCAGGGTCATCATACAACATGCCCAGTGCCGTAAAAAAAGCATCAACACTTTTAAGCGACGGACAGTCAGGCTGCAACACATATGCCCAGACCTGTGGGTCTCCTTGTAGCAAGGAAATCACTATGCCCACCCGCTGAATCTCCGACCCAGAAGACTGAGGCCTACAGTTTAAACAAAAGTTTTATACTAATCTGCTTTAGAAACCGGGTAGTTTTGTGCTATTGTAGCATGGCTACTATCCCACCTTAATTGAACAAATATCTTGTGGTTTTATTATGCGCACACAACCCTACGCAAACTTGCGTAATTACGCAACCGTGCGTACCTCTATGCCACGTGTGCGGCCTTGCGCCACGTGCACATTTTTGTACGCTGTCCTCACGTTCTGTACCACGTGTACCAATGTGCGTACGCAATAAAACAAACCACACAGTCTCTATAAATGTGAGCAATACTAACTATAATCGCTCACTTAGCACAACACCCAGTTTTTTTTTCTATATAAACCTTTAACGACCGGGCCAAACTTGCATGTTGTACTTTATATTTACTTGCTTAAACACTGTTATTTCAGTTTTAACTATATAGCAACAAATGTATCCGGTTTCACACAGATCTATAATGACTGCAATAATCTATAATTTAAATGATATGATTCAGATTGGATAGCTATCTTGCAGAACATACACTGATATAAATATACACATAATTATAATAATATTATGTATATGTACCATTCACCTCTTATTTGCATATCAAAGCTATTTGCTTTTCACTGCTAAAAAAAACCCAGTTACACAGGTTAATTTGCATTTCAATGGCTATCCTATAGCAAACAGAGAGTTAACTAATCCTGGGAAAGAAGAAGAAAAAAAAAGTATTTTTTTATTTTCTCTTTTGTGTGCAATTTCTTACACCAAGCCAAGCATGTATCTCACCATTTACTCTCACTAGGCCCAATTGAAACTATTTGTAATTGACTATGGCATGGGTTAAATAAATGCATTGGTAACTCATAAATGGTTCTTGATGTGACCAAGGAAACTGATTGTTCTGAGCAGACTGAAAATCAGCTATTTAGAAAATGACCTTCCTAAAATGGCCACTGCTCCTCCCCCTTCCACATCCATGAGGTTTACACAAAATGGTGGACAGGCCATGTGGTAAGGCCAAAATGGAGGACAGACCATGCAGCTTCCTTTGTCACAAAGAAATCACACATTGGGGGTGATTCCAAGTTGTTAGTTCGCTAGCTGCTTTTAGCAGCATTGCACATGCTAAGCCGCCGCCTACTGGGAGTGTATCTTAGCATAGCAGAATTGCTAACGAAAGCTTCGCTAATTTTCTCGTAACGATTACCCCGCAGTTTCTGAGTAGCTCCAGACTTACTCAGCCATTGTGACCAGCTCAGTCCTTTTCGTTCCTGGTTTGACGTCACAAACACACCCAGCGTTTGCCCAACCACTCCCCCGTTTCTCCAGCCACTCCTGCATTTTGCAACTCGAACGCCTGCGTTTTTCCGCACACTCCCATAAAACGGACAGTTTCCGCCCAGAAACACCCACTTCCTGTCAATCACACTATGATCAGCACAGCGATGAAAAAGCTTTGTTATGCCGTGAGTAAAATACCTAACTTTTGTGTAAAATAACTAAGCGCATGCGCTCTGCGAACCTTGCGCATGCGCAGTAAGCGACTAATCGCAGTATAGCAAAAATCGGCAACAAGCGAACAACTCGGAATGACCCCCATTATACAAGCACCAGAAGTTATTTTAGGCCTGAGTTTAAAAAAAAAAAAACTATATCAAGGCTATGCAGCAACTTTTAAATGTACTTTTAAAACTACTTACCAGATAAACTATCCAATCTGAATCAAACACAATATGACTTATTTGAACTTGGTTTTGCAACAATAAAAATACATTTTAGCATCTTAAAGATTATGAGAAACACATTGTCCCTTGAAATTTCATATCATTGGCGTACTGATATAACACAACAATACACACGGATATGATTTTCTCAGCTTCACGATGCATCCACCACAAGCTGATCGACCACAGCGTCGCGTTTATAATGTACAGTGCATCATTAAGACCATGATATCCCTTTACGAGCCCCCATCTGTGAATACCAAATTGTTTCCTTACAAATATTTAAAATGCCCGCTCTAATATATATTGTAAACGCCTGCACCTGTTATTACCATGTGCCATGAATGTGCACTATACATAGCAAAACACTGCATCCAATAAGAGAAAACAATACACCCACACATTATCTGAGTTCCAAAGCTCATTGATGTATATATTTGTTATTAAAAGGATATGAATTCAATATATTACAAGGTATAGTATACACATAATTACATGATTACAATTTATACAGTAAGCAGTTAATACATACAATTACAGTTACAGGCCAGCATACAATACCATTATCTTTCTCATATAAATTTGTCTCTCCATATCACTCTCTCTCTCTCTCTGTAAAATCATGCAGGAACTGGTCTAGAAGCAACTCCATCATCCTCTGAGACAAAACAGCAACTGGCTTCCTGTATGATCAGCAATGTGTTATCTAGTTTTTTGGGGGAGGGGACTTTCTCATTCATGATGGGTCACTGGTTTGTTCGTGTGCTGAACAGGTTCAGCCTTGGGGAGGTCTGCGGGGGCTGGCCTGAGTTTCCTGTCCATTGTACTAATAAGAGTGATTTTAGCTTTCATACATTTAATCATAACTATTTGTTGCAATGTCCTACAACTTAATGACAAGTATCAAATGAATCTACACATTAATCTGGTTGCTTAAATACCAAATATGACAGGTGTATCTTGCTTCGTTCAAATACACATACATGACATTACTTCATTATAGAATGTTAAATCATCATGATGTCTGGCGCTTGATATTATTATAATTATGTACTGCATGAAATAAGTGTCAAATCCATCTCTGTGGCATGTCCGTGTAAATGCGTGTGTTACCATATATTGCTGTGCTCGCTGCACGTATTTGCAAGTATAGCGACTTATACTGTATGTGTGTAGAGTTTGTATGTTCTTTCTATGTAATATTTTTGACTTCGACAATTTGCACTAAATTATATCAATAACATACTTACTTTCATTGTCCAACTTGAATTAGATAGAAACTATTGTGTAACTTGTTGCTGTGTTTAGTGGTAACTTTGCACATAAGAAAAGGAAATATGTGCTAGATAACTGGTACCAGCAAAAAATGGTATTGGAGATGAAAGATTTGTGACAAAAGGTCCTGTGCCAACCCAGTAGGGACAATGAGGGAGAAATAATAGGTAAATTGTTATGCACACCAGTGCCAGCAGGAATGTACTGGTGTCTGAACGGAGAGGGATGCAAAACAAATGAACTCACAGACAGACTGGGGAATATGACATTACATACATAGAAGGTGATAGGGTAACAAAATAAACACAAAGTGAACAGAGAAGCCCAAAGGCTAAGAAACTGGATGTCTCCCTAGTATTAGGAATGCTCAGATGAAAAGAAGCGAGATGTTGTGATTTAATACGTAGAGAACCCGAAATGCTGTTGCTAAGGGCAACAGCAAAACCCTAAAGGGTTACCAACGGGTGTGGCAGTAAACTCCTTGGTCAGAGATGGAATAATAGACACAAGGAGAGTCTCCACAATCCTAGTCCTCACTTGCAGTGCACTGGTTCAGCTTACTGCCACTAAACTGACACCTGAACACCTTGCACAGTGAGAGAGGATTTTGGCAGGCAAGTCTGAGAATACAGCCGCAAACTTGCTAGGTTCACAGAGTAGCAAAAGAACCCCAGCAGGTTAAACGACTGACTCCAGTCTTACTGCTAGGTCTGGATTGGCAGAGTGTAATACCAAATCCCAAGGCCTATTTGCAGTATGCAACAAACAAATACAAAGTTTACACAGTACTAGCTAGCTTTCAGGAACTGACTAACCAACAAAGATTCAGCAGCATCTGCCTAACCTGAGAAGAGGGTTTATATAGCAGGTGCTGTCCACGCCCCACTCAGACCTCACAGACTGTGAGCACAAAAACCAGCACCGGATCCCCTGCCGTGCACAGAGCCTGTAACCACTGCACAGCAAAAGACCCGAACCGGAGTATCAGCTACGCTCAGGTTACTCCGCTAGCACTTATCTCCCGGTTGCCATGACGACGTGGCAGCACAGAGCAGGAGACCCTAACATAAATTTGTGGAAGAGGAATTGTGACTTGAATGAAAACTGTGGGAAAATGCGTCGGCCTTGAGATTCTTAGAAACAGGTCTGTAGGTGATGATGAAGTTAAAGTGAGTGAAAAACAGAGCCCAACATGCCTGTCTGGAATTGATTATTTTAGTGAATGCAATAAAAGCAGGATTGTATGATCTGTTGTAACAGTGATGAAATGTGTATCTTCTGCAAGCTAATGTCTTCAAAGTTCAAAGACCCACTAAATAGTGAGAAGTTCTTGATTTCCAACATCATAATAATTGAACTTGATTAAGGAAACTTGCAGGAGAGGAATGTACAAGGGTGCACCTAATTATAAGACTGGTCGATTTGGGAAATAATCACATGACCCCCTACCTCAAATGTGTCAACTTTCACAATGAAGGGACATTTTAGGTTTGGATGATGGAGTACTGGAGCCATGAAGAAGGCACAATTCAGGGCATTGAAGGCTAACATTACTTGTGGTGGCCACTTTTTAGTGTCACGTCCTTTTTTGATTAAAGCGTTGATAGGAGCTGCCAGAATTGAAAAAAGTATAAAAAAGAATAAACTGCCTATAATAATTTGCAAAACCTAAGAACATCTGGATTGCCTTTAAAATGGTATGTAGGACCAAGTCAGCAATGGCATGGAGTTTACTTTGGTCCATGGAAACCCTATTGGAGAAATGACATATACCAAGAAAGTGACTTTCTCAACTTTCCAATGGTGTTCACAGAGTTTCTGGAGTACCTGTTTGACATGGCAACGATGGAGGCCAATGGAATCTGAATAGATCAGGATGTTGTACAAGTAGACAGTGACAAATTTACATAGGAATTCTCGGAGGACATCATTGATATATCTTAAAAGACTCCCAGGGCATTACTGAGCCCAAAGGGCATTACAAAGTACTCCTAATAATCATAATTGATGTTAAAAATTATTTTCCATTCATCTATTTTATGGATGAGATTATATGCACCCCAAAGGTCTATCTTGGAGAAGATGTTAGCCTCTTTGAGTTAGTTAAAGAGCACTGAAATCATAGGTAGTGGATAGGTGTTCTTTATGGTGATCTTGTCTCGATTGCACAGCTATAGCTATGGTGCAGAGGTAATGTATACGCCTTTTGTTTAAGAAACACATCAAAATACTTGTGGTAGTGTTTAGGGAGAACTTCCAGGAGCTGTAGAAAGGGCACGGATCAGCATAGATAAACAAGGGCAGCACACTCTGGACCTCAATGAAGAATTTCACCCAATTTGCAGTCAATAATTGGGTTATAATGATTTAGCCAGGGATGGCCCAATATAAGATGTACTATAGGACAATTGATTAGGAAAAAGTTCAGTTCATCAGAATGTAGATATCATGTAGTTAAACAAAAAGGCAAGATTTGGTATACAATTTTACCACTGGCAAAATGATTACCATCCAGACCACAAAGGGTAAAAGCTAGGTTTAACTTGAATTAAAGTATCGTCAAATTCTCAGCAAAGGCATTTGTCAAGAAAGTTCTAGCAGCACCACTATCTAAGAATACAGACACATTAGTAGCTTGTTTGTTGGCATAAATATGAGCCAGAATTAGGAGAGAATATCTGGGAGAGACAACATAGAAACATTGAATTTGACGGCAGATAAGAACCACTTGGCCCATCTAGTCTGCCCCTTTTTTTTTTTTTTTACATTATTTTTATCTCTAACCTTATTTGATCCTTATATCTTTGTAAGGATATCCTTATGCCTATCCCATGCATACTTAAATTGCTCTACTGTCTTAGCCTCTACCACCTCTGATGGGAGGCTATTCCACTTGTCCACTACCCTTTCTGTGAAATAATTTTTCCTCAAATTTCCCCTGAACTTCCCCCTCTCCAGTCTCAGTGCATGTCCTTGTGTCCTATTGCTTCTCTTCATTTGGAGAATGTTTCCCTCCTGGACTTTGTTAAAGCCCTTGATATATTTGAAAGTTTCTATCATGTCCCCCCTTTCCCTTCTCTGCTCCAAACTATACATATTGAGATTTCTTAGTCTTTCTGGGTATGTTTTGTGATGTAGGCCATGCTCCATTTTAGTTGCCCTTCTTTGTACAGTTTCTAATGTATTAATATCCTTTTGAAGATATGGCCTCCAGAATTGAACACAGTATTCTAGATGAGGCCGTACAAATGACATATACAGTGGCATTATTACTTCTTTATTTCTGCTGCTGATTCCTTTCCCAATGCAGCTAAGCATCTGACTAGCCTTCCTCATTGCTTTGTTACATTGCTTACCTGCATTTAAGTCACTTGAAATAGTGACTCCTAGATCCCTTTCCTCCTCAATAGTTTCCAGTATAGTGTCATTAATACTATATTTAGCTTTTGAATTTTTGAGACCCAAGTGCATGATTTTGCATTTTTTTGCATTAAACTGTAATTGCCACACTCTTGACCATTCCTCTAGTCTACCTAGATCCTCAATCATTTGTTTTACCCCACCTGGTGTGTCTACCCTGTTGCATACCTTTGTGTCATCTGAAAAAAAGCATACTTTCCCTTTAATGCCATTTGCAATGTCACCAATAAAGATATTAGAAAGCACAGATCCCTGGAGTACTCCACTGGTAACATTTCCCTCCTGTGAATGCACTCCATTTACTACAACTCTCTGTTTTCTATCCTTCAACCAAGATTTTATCCATTCAATAATCCTAATATCCAATCCCAAACTTTCAAGTTTATTTAGCACTCTGCGACGTGGAACAGTGTCAAAAGTCTTACTAAAGTCTAGATAAGCTATATCCATGGCTCCACCTTTATCCATCACTTTAGTCACACAGTCAAAAAAGTCAATAAGATTTTATTGACATGATCTCCCCCCATTGAATCCATGTTGTTTGGGATCCTGTAAATTGCCGGATTTGAGATAATTTACAACTCTTTCTTTTAAGAGTGTTTCGATCAATTTCCCTACTACTTATGTAAGACTCACTGGTTGTTTGCCTCTTCCTTGCTTCCACTTTTGTGCAGTGGGACTACATTTGCTTTTTCCTGTCCTCTGGAATTACTCCTGTAGCTAATGACTGGTTGAATAATTCTTTCAATGGTGCTACCAACACCTCTTTAAGTTCTTTTAGTGTAAATGAACCCCTTTCGTATCCATTAGGTTTGGTCTTTTCCTGAATTGTTGGGGAAAATGTTGGAGGAAGAGAAAAGCTGATGCACACTGCTAGCACTAAGAACACTGATAGTATATATAATTTAAATAAACCCGTACAATTAACGTGGTGTATAAGTGAAGTTGGTAGCACACATTTGTGCAAATATGTGGGCCCATACCCCACGACCAGGTGACTTCACTTCACATGGGTCCCTAACATTTCTAATACTATCACATTATATAAATTTATCCAGGTCTTACCTTTAAATAGTGCCCATATCAATGTGTGATCTGAAATGTAGGACCTCTGCTAATTAAAATACCAGAGGGTGAATGGGAGGAGTTTGGGGCAAATACAAGCCTTGTGCCCCTTGCTACCAAAATTAAGAGTCGAAAAGAGCATTTCCTAGATTTTGTTTCTTTAGATAATCCAATTACCCTAAACTGCATTGGTTCAGAAGGGTCCAATGAAAAGATAGATGGCAAAACAGACAAGACATGGACTGGTAACTCCATTTCCATCTTCCTCTCTTTGAGGTACATGTCAGCCTTTATGGCAAGTTGCATAAGTTTTACCAAAGATTCTGGAACCAGGTATTGCAGAATAGAATCCTTTATCTGCTCAGACAGCCCAAAACAAAATTGACTAAAGAGAACTGGGTCATTCCATTTACAGTATACAGGCCAATATCTACATTCAGAACTGTACTCCTCTGCTGTTCTGCAGCCCTGGCTTAGGGAACACTAGAGAGATTTTACAGAAGCAATGTGGTCATGATAAAGTAGGCACAATGCCTCATAGAATGCGTTTACTGACCGCAAGGCCCATCTCCTTGTTATAAGGAAATAATAATTTCCGCCCTCTGTTGTTCCATCCTGGAGGACTGCGGACTCAGTCTCTCAGACTCTTAGGTGGTTAAGTGAAGTGACAAATCTAGAACCACTTGTAAAAAGGTATGAGTCTGGTTTGTCTTTAATTGAGCAGGGGTAGGTAGAGCAGGTTCCATGCTGAATTTCCATTCCCAGTTCCGGTTAAATTCAGGTCAGTTGTAATAATAGGGCACACCTAGCAAACCACACAAACTCCAAAATCTGACTAGAGGAGTCTTCACATATAACAACTGCTGTTTCTGCAAGTAAGTTCTAAACAGTACAGGAATTATACACAGGTTGGAAGGAGTTAATGAAGAAACCTGGGGAGCACAGAGAATAGGATGGAGTGGGAAACAAGCTGTACAATGACAGAGCCAGGTAGCTAGTGCATAAACAGAAGCAGAAGTTACTAACATGCAGTTACACAAGCTGAACTATGGTGCGGCTCATCATCCTCTCACTGTCACCCACTACTTGTCTCTGTCATCTTCTCCCTGTTACCCTCTCCTTTGCATCATCAACTAAAGTACTTGACTTCATTCCCTTCTCCCTGTCACCCTCTCCCTGGTGTCACCCACTACTTGTCTCCGTCATATTTTCCCTGTCACCCACTGCCTCTCTCTGTCACCCTCTGCTTTGTGACATGGTATGAATTTGAGGTGGGGTGCAGGAGGAGGATGACACAAAGCATATTTTTTCACCTGGACCCACCACTCACAAGTTCTGTCACTGGGTTAGAAGGAGGTGGCCTGGAGGACTCAGCATCAGAGCCAATGGGAGGAGCAACTAGGAGGCGAGTCATAGCTGTTGGCAGTGTCAGACCAAGGAGCCATGGCAGTCCCCTTCAGGGAACAGGAGACCTGTTCTCTGCAATTGCAGGGTCAGTCGGACCCTGTGTGTGCATGTGCCCCTGGAGCAACTCCCCCCTGTGGTTCCCCCTTAATCCAGCTCTGGATCCACTTCTCCATTCTTTTTACTGCTTGATCTGTCTACCCCATAATCACTTGCACAATTTATAACATTTTCATGGTCAGAGGATGGGAATAAAACAATTATGAAAGGCAATTTATGCTACTGTTCCAAAAAAAAAATTCTAACAGTATGAAACCAAAAATTGATTAACTTTTAAATGCAAACTAATCAGGTGTAGGTGACATGGTGAAAGCCATTAATGTGCATCTCGTTGGTTTGAGAACTAAACATGTCCACAGGTCATGTGACCTCTTTTAGTTGCATTTTGTCAGATGACTTGTTGATTCCATGACCTGTATAGATTATTGGTGAGGCTTACACATTTGTCTGAGTGCCATTATTAATTACTATATTGTCCCAATTGCAGGAGTCATCATTGGACTTCTGGAATTACTCTGCAAGTAAGGGTACCGCTAATGCAAAATTAGGTCTATGTGAAGCCAAAATTGGAATGATTTGGGAATTGTTCATGGCTTGGGGAAAATGTAATAGCCTGCCACTTGTAGGCATAGGCGAGATCCCAGTGAGTCGCATGATGTTTTAAAGTGGCAATCATTTAAAAGGCAAGACCAAATTAGTTTGAATGGAAGAATTCATTCATATCAAAGGCAAGTGTATATTTTTGATTCTAGTCAACAGAATGGTTTCAAATCTCCGAATGACTGATAAGTGGTGTCTTGAAAACCTATGATAAAATACTATACCTTGAAAGTGTTACATGCCTACACAAATTACTACAAATTAGAGCAATAAGTGGCAACACAGTGGTCAATATTTCTACTTAGATCTTTCATGGTATGGAAAAAGATAATCTTATAAACAGAAGGAAGCCTCCGTGCTATAAGCATCTGAGGCGGCTACTTGGAGATTGGCATCCATCGCAGATGTGACTTATTAAGCAGTTGCCACTCTTGATCCTCATTTCAAGATGTCACAGCTGCTCTTAGCTGAGGGCTCTTACCATACCAATGATTATATATAGTCCATTTCAAGACAGCGGGAATGAGGAAATGCTGATAGAATGCACAGATCATGAAACAATATCTACTGGTAGCAATTTGACAATATAACTAACACCTGGTTTTCATAAACACACACAAAAAAGAATAATAAGAATCTTTTGACAGTAGAAAGAAAATGCCCCTCATAGCTTCCACTATAAAGCCAATAAAAATACACACTTTAAATACATGTTCTCGAAATTATGGTGTCTCCTTCATAACACAATAATTGGCAGCTGCAGTGAGTACCAGAGAGTGGGCAACTGATCCTGCTGTGTCCCGTACACATACACTATTACCTGCAAATGTGTCCTAGTAGTAAAATATGTAGGTTAGAAAAAAAAAAGCTATAGGTACCTTCCCAGAGAGTGTGAAACTAAACCTTATTTTTCAGATGCAGATATGGGGCAAGATGTAATGAAGTGAGAGTTGGGCGGAGGTGCGGGTTACTGGCTGAGCTCCAACATTTTTTTAAAGCGGCAATCATTTACAAGGCATGTTTTGCCTTGTATAGACAAGAAAAACTGTTTTGCATAGTCCCAGAAATGTGCGCCGCAGCAGTCTATGTGTAGAGCCTATTCCTCAAAAATGGGGTGTCACTGTACCCCAGACAGGAACTGTACAAAACGTGGTATGAGGAAATGGCACAATCATGGGCGCTACACATTTAAAGTATATATATATATATATATATATATATATATAGACGATACAAAAACAGCGGCACTCAGGGTCTTAAGTTCAAAAGCTTGTATTAGCACTCGGTTACATCGCGCACCCGTGCGCGGGTGCGCGATGTAACCGAGTGCTAATACAAGCTTTTGAACTTAAGACCCTGAGTGCCGCAGTTTTTGTATCGTCTATCCAGTATCTATGCTGAGGGCACTGGGGCACGGAATGTGTGGAGGGAGTGCCGGGCTTAAGGACATTCTATATATATATATATATATATATTCTAGAAACAGAAATAAAAGGAGGGGGCGCAGATAGTGCAAATCACTTTTATTTAAAACAGGTAAAATGCCTTTAACAGAGGATCCACATTAACACATAGGATCACTGTAACATAGAATCCACTTTAAATGAATGAGACTCGTATCGAGGTTCTCACCCATGTGGGCTGGTTACCACATTATGTATACAAAGTAAATGCTCCAATCTCTCCCTGCCGGTAAGAGCTGTGCTGCACTGGGAACCGGGACCTCACACCGCGCCAGTGGCTTACGGGACAACGCCGCGGCTCGTCGGGACACCAACACACAGGCAGAAGGCACAGACCAGTGGTTAGCTTGGAGATGGGTACGTCTAGCAGGCCACGCCTCTACTAGTTTCTCAAGTAGCTTCGTCAGCCTCGTCACTCTCCACTGTCAGGATATTTAGTGTCGGGATACTGTTGTCGTTCATGTGACTGCCAGCATCCCGACCACCGGTAATCAGTATGTATTCCTTTTACAAAAGGTGTTAAAAGTAAGCTCAGTTGTGACAACTGGAGAGGTGGAATGTGGGCTCGGGACGTCTTTCTCACGACAGAAAAGTGCAGCAAGGGGGTTACACAATGAAGACCTGCAGAATCAAATATGCAGAGAAATGGGAGAAACATATCATACTGTACTCGTGCTGGGCACTCTTTTTTAATAAAGGTAAGAGCTGAATGGTACACTAAATTAATTGGAGAGTAAAATGACAAGAAACTAAATCCTAGCAAAATAGAAAATGGACATAACTTGAATGAGTTCAAATTAGGGTGTTTAAATATGTGTTTATTTTAACTAAATGATTTAAAAGAAAGAAAAAAGAAATTAAAAGGCAATATATTACAATTATATAGTATACTGTATACAGTACACCATCCAGGAACGTGCATGGTATATGGAACATTACTTCCAAAGTTACGGGACAGGACGGAATGGTGTGCCTTCCCTAGCATCCGTAACAACTAGGTTACAGCACAATTTCCAGAGATCTGCACCACCAAACAAAACTATCCTGTCTTGGGTAGAAATGTTTCGGCAAACAGGGTCTTTGGCTAATCATAATAAAGGACGTTCAGGCAGCCCCCACAGTACCACGAGCAATATGTCAGGACAGAATAGAGTTTCAGTTACTTTTTTTGGGATACGCCATGTATTGCCTACATTTATACAACCATATATATATATATATATATATATATATATAGAAAATTCAGCACTCACCATAGCAAGCTCACTTGTCCTCACAACATCAATAAATAAATTATGGAGGTTTAGTTAGTGAATTGGCCAATGCACGGAAGCCTGCAAACCACTCGCCAAGGTACCCCACCTTCATGCAGGTCCTACACTATTTGTATTTGGGTAGGTGGCCATGGGCTGCATGCACCCCACCCTATGAGTGGTGAGTGCAGACACTGCACCCCGCTTCTGGGGTGGCGAGTGCTGTGGTTTTCTATATTTGTTTGTAAACATATATATATATATATATATATATATATATTTATATACACTGCTCAAAAAAAGAAAGGGAACACTAAGATAACACATCCTAGATCTGAATGAATGAAATATTCTTATTACATACTTTGTTCTTTACAAAGTTGAATGTGCTGACAACAAAATCACACAAAAATTATCAATGGAAATCAAATTTATTGATCCATGGAGGTCTGGATTTGGAGTCACACTCAAAATTAAAGTGGAAAAACACACTACAGGCTGATCCAACTTTGTAATGTCCTTAAAACAAGTCAAAATGAGGCTCAGTAGTGTGTGTGGCCTCCACGTGCCTGTATGATCTCCCTACAACACCTGGGCATGCTTCCTGAT
Source organism: Pseudophryne corroboree (assembly GCF_028390025.1). NCBI lineage: Eukaryota > Metazoa > Chordata > Amphibia > Anura > Myobatrachidae > Pseudophryne > Pseudophryne corroboree. Next base: position 952,976,652 of record NC_086445.1, on the reverse strand, counting down.
GAGGTGGCGGATGGTCTCCTGAGGGATCTCCTCCCAGACCTGGACTAAAGCATCCGCCAACTCCTGGACAGTCTGTGGCGGATGGAGCGAGACATGATGTCCCAAATGTGCTCAATTGGATTCAGGCCTGGGGAACGGGCGGGCCAGTCCATAGCATCAATGCCTTCGTCTTGCAGGAACTGCTGGCACACTCCAGCCACATGAGGTCTAGCATTGTCTTGCTTAGGAGGAACCCAGGGCCAACCGCACCAGCATATGGTCTCATAAGGGGTCTGAGGATCTCATCTCGGTACCTAATGGCAGCCAGGCTACCTCTGGCGAGCACATGGAGGGCTGTGCGGCCCCCCAAAGAAATGCTACCCCACACCATTACTGACCCACTGCCAAACCGGTCATGCTGGAGGATGTTGCAGGCAGCAGAACATTCTCCTTGGCGTCTCCAGACTCTGTCACATCTGTCACATGTGCTCAGTGAGAACCTGCTTCATCTGTGAAGAGCACAGGGCGCCAGTGGTGAATTTGCCAATCTTGGTGTTCTCTGGCAAATGCCAAACGTCCTGCACGGGGTTGGGCTGTAAGCAAAACCCCCACCTGTTGATGTTGGGCCCTCATACCACCCTCATGGAGTCTGTTTCTGATCATTTGAGTAGACACATGCACATTTGTGGCTTGCTGGAGGTAATTTTGCAGGGCTCTGGCAGTGCTCATCCTGTTCCTCCTTGCACAAAGGCGGAATAGGCGGTCCTGCTGCTGGGTTGTTGCCCTCCTACGGCCTCCTCCACGTCTCCTGATATACTGGCCTGTCTCCTGGTAGTGCCTCCATGGTCTGGACACTACGCTGACAGACACAGCAAACCTTCTTGCCACAGCTCGCATTAATGTGCCCCTCCTGGATGAGCTGCACTACCTGAGCCACTTGTGTGGATTGTAGACTCCGTCTCATGCTACCTCTAGAGTGAAAGCACTGCCAGCTTTCAAAAGTGACCAAAACATCAGCCTGAAAGCATAGGAGCTGATAAGTGGTCTGTGGTCACCACCTGCAGAACAACTCCTTTATTGGGGGTGTCTTGGTAATTGCCTATGATTTCCACCTGTTTTCTATTCCATTTGCACAACAGCATGTGAAATTGATTGTCAATCAGTGTTGCTTCCTAAGTGGACAGTTTGATTTCACAGAAGTGTGATTGACCTGGAGTTACATTGTGTTGTTTAAGTGTTCCCTTTATTTTTTGGAGCAGTATGTATATATATATATATATATATATATATATCTATCCTCTCACCACTCGGCGGCACTCCAGACGAATAAATTGGAGACTACAACGTCATCTTGGATTAAATCAACGTTTCAGTGCTCGGCGGCACTTTTATCAAGATTATCAGACAGCATAAGAAACCATTGTGTATACACCATATAAATAGCATCAGTGAAACCACACGTGGCACGTCAAGTCCCACCCCACTTCCAATCAACGTGGTGCCGGGCGTGACGTGCAGGCAGCTGAATCAATAAAACATTTACATTAAATGCACGTTATAAACATCACAGTGATCAAAGATATAAAAATCACAAAAATTACACATACAAACAAATTACACATCTAAATAAAACATGTGAAAAGATGACAAGAATAAAAACCAATGACAAGCACTAGTCTTTTAGAACAAATATTTCCTCATATAGCTACAAACAAATGTAGCTACACATCTGACAAGACCGAGTGCCTGTGCTATTTAAATTTATAACCGCTAAATAATCTAAGACAATTCCTTACCTATAGATGACTTGCAAAATTGCATTCTGAAGGCCCATATATAACAATATATTAAAGAGGCAAACATCTCTTTATCACAGAAAGCAGTGTAGCCCTAGGGACTCATTTAACCCTCGAGGGGAAAGTGTACCTAGCCTTTCAATCCACTGTGTCTCACGCTGTAACAGCAGTTTTTTTCTATCACCTCCTCTACTAAGGACAGGTATATGATCAATCATTCTATATTTAATTGCTGTTATGTTATGTTTAGCAGTTGCATAATGGCGAGCTAAAGGCTGATCACTAGTGCCTTTGAGAATTGCGGCTTTGATAGCCGACCTGTGGAGTGCCATTCTCTCTTTAAATTGGCGCTCCGTCTTCCCCACATATTGTAAAGAGCAAGGGCAAGTGATCACGTAGATCACATATTGGCTTGAACAGGTAAGGTGATGCCTAATAAAAAACTTTTTACCAGAATATGGATGATTAAATACCGCACCTGTTTGTAGAAAACCACACGTGGTGCAGTTCGGGCAGCGAAAACAGCCATGTTTGGGGGATCCCCAAAAGGTTGTACCCCGTACTGTGTTACCACCCATGCCTGTGATATCCGTACGAACCAAATTTTTTTTTAGATTCTTGCCCCTGCGATAGCAGGGCATCAGTGAGGAGTTAGACAGGTTTAAATCGCTGTCGGTCTGAACGAGAGGCCAAAGCTTCTTGGCCGTTTTGGTCACCAGTGGACTTAGGTGGACATATGTGTTAGGCCACGCAAAAGGTTTAGTGGCCTTAATTGCCTTCTTACTACCAACAAGTAAATTATCAATGGGTACTGCTAAAGCTTTACGTTTCAGCATATCAAGGTTCTTGGGACAATAACCTCTCTCCAAAAATTTTTTATACATTAGATCGACCTGAATCAGAGCTTCAGTTCTATTACTAGAGATACGTAACACCCTTAAAAATTAACTATAAGGCAAAGAATCTTTTAACGCCTTAGGGTGTGCACTTGAAGCCAACAAAAGATTGTTTCTGTCAGTAGCTTTAGTAAATAATTACGTCTCCAAAACGTCACCCTTTCTTGTGATGGTTACATCAAGGTAATTCACTGTATCTCTGCTAAGTTGGTAAGTAAATTTAACCGGGCTGTTAGACTGATTATGTTCTTCTATTAAAACCACAAACTCACATTCCAAACCCTGCCACAAAATGAGCACATCATCTTTATAGCGGAAATATGCAAGTATTTTACTAGAGACTGCAGGGTTGGTAAAGAATACGTCCTGCTCGATCATAAACATGTAAGAATTTGCTAGCGACGGACCCACTGAGGACCCCATCGCCACACCGGATGTCTGCAGGTAATATTTCCCATCAAAATAAAAATAATTTTTGGTTAAAATCATTTCTAACAAAGACATAAATAGCTCTATATCTGGACCCGCATATTTCACATTGTTAGCCAACAGCAACCTAACAGAAAACAGCCCCTGTTTATGCGGGATACATGTGTATAAATTACATACATCAACAGAAATAAGCAACAAATCAGATGGTAATGCAGGTAACTTTCTGGTAAAAAGTTTTTTATTAGGCATCACCTTACCTGTTCAAGCCAATATGTGATCTACTTGATCACTTGCCCTTGCTCTTTACAATATGTGGGGAAGACGGAGCGCCAATTTAAAGAGAGAATGGCACTCCACAGGTCGGCTATCAAAGCCGCAATTCTCAAAGGCACTAGTGATCAGCCTTTAGCTCGCCATTATGCAACTGCTAAACATAACATAACAGCAATTAAATATAGAATGATTGATCATATACCTGTCCATAGTAGAGGAGGTGATAGAAAAAAACTGCTGTTACAGCGTGAGACACAGTGGATTGAAAGGCTAGGTACACTTTCCCCTCGAGGGTTAAATGAGTCCCTAGGGCTACACTGCTTTCTGTGATAAAGAGATTTTTGCCTCTTTAATATATTGTTATATATGGGCCTACAGAATGCAATTTTGCAAGTCATCTATAGGTAAGGAATTGTCTTAGATTATTTAGCGGTTATAAATTTAAATAGCACAGGCACTTCGTCTTGTCAGATGTGTAGCTACATTTGTTTGTAGCTAACTAGCTATATGAGGAAATATTTGTTCTAAAAGACTAGTGCTTGTCATTGGTTTTTATTCTTGTCATCTTTTCACATGTTTTATTTAGATGTGTAATTTGTTTGTATGTGTGATTTTTGTGATTTTTATATCTTTGATCACTGTGATGTTTATAACGTGCATTTAATGTAAATGTTTATTTGATTCAGCTGCCTGCACGTCACGCCCGGTACCACGTTGATTGGAAGTGGGGTGGGACTTGACGTGCAACGTGTGGTTTCACTGATGCTATTTATATGGTGTATACACAATGGTTTCTTATGCTGTCTGATAATCTTGATAAAAGTGCCGCCGAGCACTGAAACGTTGATTTAATCCAAGATGACGTTGTAGTCTCCAATTTATTCGTCTGGAGTGCCGCCGAGTGGTGAGAGGATATTGTGGGCCGCTGCAATACGGCCGTCACGGAGGGCACCTGCAAGTTTTTGTTCTGGGACAACAAGAGTGCCGGATCTGGTGGATGTATATGGAACTTTCTATCCAATATCTCAGGATCGGGAGTATGGGAGAAGTTTATTGATCAAGGCACCGATTCCCGTATTGCCTGTCATATCAAGGCTCAGTGAACTGCATCTTTTAGTATTTACCTACATTCTCACTTCACGATTTTATTGTGGGGGAACAGAGACACCTGCACTTATCACAGTGATTAAGCACTTTTGCACTTTTGGAATTGTTCTACACTGACCTGTGCAACTTAAAGGATGCTTATGCTTTAATTCCTACCTGGCTTGTTTTATGATACAGTGATAATGTCTAGCAACAAATCAGAGAAACCTGAAGCTGTTCATCAGCGTGTAGTACTAACACCCGGTAAGCTGTTTAGCTTTTCAGAATCGGAAGCGGAGAATATCCTTTTCACTGATAATGGTGAAGTTCATACAGGCAAAGTCAATTCACAAGATCTTTATAGAGACCTTTTTAAACTGAAAAAATGTGAATTAGATTTTTTCTTTCACGGTTTAACACTTTCCAATTATTACCGTGATAAACGCATTCCACGGGGCTTTAGAATTAAAAACGTTCCCACGATTGGAAGATATGACCCAGATTTTTGTATTAAATGGACATCAATTTTGAACAAATGTTCTTTTGACCTTTTACTTTTAGTCATTGAAGAAGCTAGACGGGAGATGGAATTGGCTAAAAGTAAAATTAAAATCTTTGAAGAGGTACATTTAGAGAAACTTTCTGGTGATAAGGATGGTGATTGGATCAATAAATTGGAAAAAGAGGTTGAGAATTATAAACAAGATCTTATTAAATATAAAAAGGAGAAATGGGTCAAAGTTTATTTAGATTATGATCATCAGAGGGTTTATGGTTGGCTAACAGGAGCCTATGGTGATGAGCGAAGCAAACCACATTTTAGAAAACGCTTCACCAAAAGGGGTAATAAATTCCAGTCAGATCTAGCCACGACAGGCAGTGACAGTGATTCCTATAATGAAGGTGCTTTTTCCAGATGTCTCCCTTTAGGGATGCAGACGTGAGCTCCACTTCAGAACCCAAACGGGGATACACCCGCCGCGGCAGGCAAAACATGCGGCAGGGGAAAAACAAACAACAAAAAGCCACTGGTCAAACGCAGGACTTAATCTTTAATTTATCGTCACGTTCATTTTCTGAAGATGAAATGAACGTTCTACAGAAAGGTTTATCCTTCGTCCCCACTACTCCTTTTGACAATGTGCAATGGAAGGTTGATCTGTTTAAACTTAACAGAAATATCAAACTTAAAGAACACTTTGGTAAAATGGCTCCATCATCTGAAGTAAATATGCTACCACCCCATCTTATGGCATTTAGAACACGCTCCAGATTTGATCCTATCAGTAATAATCCATCTTTAAAGACATTCACCAGGTTACTCAACCATGAGGTAATGAGCAATCCAGGAGCGTTTAAACCTAATTATTGGAATCTGCATAAAAAAGAAAAATTGGCCTTAAAAGCACTTTCCTCTTATGATGACATCATTATCCGTCAGGCGGACAAAGGTGGTTCTATTGTCATACAGGACCTTTCATCATATCGGGCTGAGATCTACCGACAATTGTCAGATACTGACACTTACAAATTGTTGACACAGGACCCGACTGCTATATTCAAGAGAGAACTGGATTCTGTCTTGGACAATGCCGTGAAAGAGAATCTGATTTCTGACCAAGTTAGGAACTGTTTAGTGACTACCTGTCCCATTAAACCGATTCTATACACGTTGCCTAAGGTGCATAAGCACCCCACTAGACCACCGGGGAGACCTATTATATCTGCGCGGGGATCGATCTTCCAGCCGATATCAGTGTATTTAGATGGTTTTTTGCAGCCTTTAATTCAATCTAAACCTACATTTCTGAAAGATACTACGTCACTGCTTATGTCGTTGAGAAAGTTACCTGCATTACCATCTGATTGGTTGCTTATTTCTGTTGATGTATGTAATTTATACACATGTATCCCGCATAAACAGGGGCTGTTTTCTGTTAGGTTGCTGTTGGCTAACAATGTGAAATATGCGGGTCCAGATATAGAGCTATTTATGTTTTTGTTAGAAATGATTTTAACCAAAAATTATTTTTTATTTTGATGGGAAATATTACCTGCAGACATCCGGTGTGGCGATGGGGTCCTCAGTGGCTCCGTCGCTAGCAAATTCTTACATGTTTATGATCGAGCAGGACGTATTCTTTACCAACCCTGCAGTCTCTAGTAAAATACTTGCATATTTCCGCTATATAGATGATGTGCTCATTTTGTGGCAGGGTTTGGAATGTGAGTTTGTGGCTTTAATAGAAGAACATAATCAGTCTAACAGCCCGGTTAAATTTACTTACCAACTTAGCAGAGATACAGTGAATTACCTTGATGCAACCATCACAAGAAAGGGTGACGTTTTGGAGACGTCATTATTTACTAAAGCTACTGACAGAAACAATCTTTTGTTGGCTTCAAGTGCACACCCTAAGGCGTTAAAAGATTGTTTGCCTTATAGTCAATTTTTAAGGGTGTTACGTATCTCTAGTAATAGAACTGAAGCTCTGATTCAGGTCGATCTAATGTATAAAAATTTTTTGGAGAGAGGTTATTGTCCCAAGAACCTTGATATGCTGAAACGTAAAGCTTTAGCAGTACCCATTGATAATTTACTTGTTGGTAGTAAGAAGGCAATTAAGGCCACTAAACCTTTTGCGTGGCCTAACACATATACTCACCTAAGTCCACTGGTGACCAAAACGGCCAAGAAGCTTTGGCCTCTCGTTCAGACCGACAGCGATTTAAACCTGTCTAACTCCTCACTGATGCCCTGCTATCGCAGGAGCAAGAATCTAAAAATGTTTTTGGTTCGTACGGATATCACAGGCATGGGTGGTAACACAGTACGGGGTACAACCTTTTGGGGATCCCCCAAACATGGCTGTTTTCGCTGGCCGAACTGCACCACGTGTGGTTTTATACAAACAGGCGCGGTATTTAATCATCCATATTCTGGTAAAAAGTTTTTTATTAGGCATCACCTTACCTGTTCAAGCCAATATGTGATCTACGTGATCACTTGCCCTTGCTCTTTACAATATGTGGGGAAGACGGAGCGCCAATTTAAAGTGAGAATGGCACTCCACAGGTCGGCTATCAAAGCCGCAATTCTCAAAGGCACTAGTGATCAGCCTTTAGCTCGCCATTATGCAACTGCTAAACATAACATAACAGCAATTAAATATAGAATGATTGATCATATACCTGTCCTTAGTAGAGGAGGTGATAGAAAAAAACTGCTGTTACAGCGTGAGACACAGTGGATTGAAAGGCTAGGTACACTTTCCCCTCGAGGGTTAAATGAGTCCCTAGGGCTACACTGCTTTCTGTGATAAAGAGATGTTTGCCTCTTTAATATATTGTTATATATGGGCCTTCAGAATGCAATTTTGCAAGTCATCTATAGGTAAGGAATTGTCTTAGATTATTTAGCGGTTATAAATTTAAATAGCACAGGCACTCGGTCTTGTCAGATGTGTAGCTACATTTGTTTGTAGCTATATGAGGAAATATTTGTTCTAAAAGACTAGTGCTTGTCATTGGTTTTTATTCTTGTCATCTTTTCACATGTTTTATTTAGATGTGTAATTTGTTTGTATGTGTATTTTTTGTGATTTTTATATCTTTGATCACTGTGATGTTTATAACGTGCATTTAATGTAAATGTTTATTTAATTCAGCTGCCTGCACGTCACGCCCGGTACCACGTTGATTGGAAGTGGGGTGGGACTTGACGTGCAACGTGTGGTTTCACTGATGCTATTTATATGGTGTATACACAGTGGTTTCTTATGCTGTCTGATAATCTTGATAAAAGTGCTGCCGAGCACTGAAACGTTGATTTAATCCAAGATGACGTTGTAGTCTCCAATTTATTCGTCTTGAGTGCCGCCGAGTGGTGAGAGGATATTGTGGGCCGCTGCAATACGGCCGTCACGGAGGGCACCTGGCAAGTTTTTGTTCTGGGACAACAAGAGTGCCGGATCTGGTGGATGTATATATATATATATATATATATAATAATCCTGATTTTTTTTCTACTTTTCAGCTGTAATTATTAAATAACACAGTAGTTATTCGTAAACCAGAAGACCTCATTACTGAGATATTTAAATATTTAATAATCAGACCTCTAAGTCAGTGATTTAGAATCTGTAACTTCTGAACTTGAATATTGATCCTTTGACAAAGTGACACTGCTACCTTTAAAAAAATATACATTATGGGCCAAATGTAATAGAGTGAGAGTTTCAGAAAGTGAGAGATTTGGTAAGGATTTTCCGATTTTTCAATCATTTACACTGCAAAACCAGGTTGATCTTGCTGTGTAAATGATTGCCACTTTAAAAAAAAAACTGCAAAACCTTACCAAATCTCTCACTTTTTGAAACTCTCACTCTATTACATTTGGCCCTATAACTTTTAATATTTAAACTTTTTATTTGTACTCCTTTTAATTAGAGATGAGTGGGTTCGGTTCTCAGAGAACCGTACCATACCGAACTTCACGCTCTGAGCCCGGTTCCAAGTTCTCGAACGAGGCAAAACGTCATCATCCCGCTGTCGAATTCTCGCGGGATTTGGATTCCATTTAAGGAGCCGCGCTTCGCGGCCATTTTCACTCCAGTCTCGGAGAGTGTAGTGAGAGGACATGTCTCCATCCTCAGTGTCTGTGTGGGGGTGGGAAAGTGGGGTGGTGAGTCTTGTGCTGTGTTGTGCTGCTCAGTCCAGTCCAGTGCAGTCAGTGTTGTATGCTGCATCAGTCCAGCCAGTCACAGTGTTGGTGTCCTCTGCTGAAATATGTCCCCAGTGCTGTTGACTGCTGTATAAGTCCCTTGCATTTTTGCTGTGTTGTCTTGTATCAGACCAGGGGTAGTGTCTTGTGCAGCATCAGTCCAGTGACCAGTCACAGTGGTAGTGTCCTCTGCTGCCATATATCCAGTGTTACTGCCGTATAATTCCTGTGACACTGGCGTATAATTCCTGTGATACTGCCATATAATTCCCGTGATACTGCCATATTGTTCCAGTTATCCTGCCGTATAATTCCATATAAATCCATATAATTCCATATAAAACCAGTCCAGTGGCACTGCCATATAAGTTCAGTGGTGCTGTCCTGTGCTGTATATTATTTACTCCAAATAAAGGAGTTATTAATATTTAATCCAAATAATTTTTAGTGTTTGCCCTGTGAGGTGTAGGGGTAAGCTCTCTGGTGCTGCATATTGTGTTATATAACTCCTGAAAAATAATGGAGAACAAACATTTGGAGGATAAGATAGGAAAAGATCAAGAACCACTTCCTCCTAGTGCTGAAGCTGCTGCCACTAGCCATGACATAGACGATGAAATGTCATCAACATCGTCTGTCAAGGCCAATGCCCATTGTGATAGTAAAGGGCATGTAAAATCCAAAAAGCCAAAGTTCAGTAAAAAGACCCCAAAAAAGAAATTTAAATGGTCTGAGGAGAAACGTAAACTTGCCAATATGCCATTTACTACACGGAGTGGCAAGGAACGGCTGAGGCCCTGGCCAATGTTCATGACTAGTGGTTCAGCTTCACATGACGATGGAACCCCTTATAACTGAGGCCTTGACACTTATGTTGGTGTTAGACGTGTGTCCGGTATCCGCCATTAGTGCAGTGGGATTTAGATGGAGGTATTGTGTCCCCGGTACCAAATACCATTTAGATTCCACTTCACTAGGCAGGCGATAGCAGGATTTTGCCATTTAATTCCAGTGATTTGGACGTATAATTATTAATTACAGTGATCTTGCCAATTAATTCCAGTGATTTAGAAGTATAATTACCATGATCTTGCCAATTAATTCCAGTGAATTGGCCGTATAATTATTAATTACAGTGATCTTGCCAATTAATTCCAGTGATTTGGGCGTATAATTACAGTGATTTTGCCAATTAATTCCAGTGATTTGGACGTATAATTATTTACTACAGTGATCTTGCCAATTAATTGCAGTGATTTGGATGTATAATTACAGTGAGCTTGCCAATTAATTCCATTGATTTGAATGTATAATTACAATGCTCTTGCCAATTAATTCCAGTGATTTGGACGTATAATTCCAGTGATTTTGCCAATTAATTCCAGTGACAATGTGACACTGCTACCTTTAAAAAAATATACATTATGGGCCAAATGTAATAGAGTGAGAGTTTCAGAAAGTGAGAGATTTGGTAAGGATTTTCAGTTTTTTTTTAAAGTGTCAATCATTTACACTGCAAAACCAGGTTGATCTTGCTGTGTAAATGATTGCCCACTTTTAAAAAAAACCTGCAAAACCTTACCAAATCTCTCACTTTTTGAAACTCTCACTCTGTTACATTTGGCCCTATAACTATTAATATTTAAACTATTTAGTTGTACTCCTTTTAATTAGAGAACACCGAACTTCACGCTCTGAGCCCGGTTCCAAGTTCTCAAAAGAGGCAAAACGTCATCATCCCGCTGTCGGATTCTCACGGGATTTGGATTCCATTTAAGGAGCCGCGCTTCACGGCCATTTTCACTCCAGTCTCGGAGAGTGTAGTGAGAGGACATGTCTCCATCCTCAGTGTCTGTGGGGCAGGAAAGTGGGGTGGCGTGTCTTGTGCTGTGTTGTGCTGCTCAGTCCAGTCCAGTGTAGTCAGTGTTGTATGCTGCATCAGTCCAGCCAGTCACAGTGTTGGTGTCCTCTGCTGAAATATGTCCCCAGTGCTGTTGGCTGCAGTATAAGTCCCTTGCATTTTTGCTGTGTTGTCTTGCATCAGACCAGGGGTAGTGTCTTGTGCAGCATCAGTCCAGTGAGCAGTTACAGTGGTAGTGTCCTCTGCTGCCATATATCCAGTGTTACTGCCGCATAATTCCTGTGATACTGGCGTATAATTCCCGTGATATTGCCGTATAATTCCTGTGATACTGGCGTATAATTCCTGTGACATTGCCTTATAATTCTCAAATACTGGTGTATAATTCCTGTGACATTGCCGTATAATTCTTGGAATACTGGCATATAATTCCTATGATATTGCCGTATAATTCCTGTGATATTGCTGTATTATTCTCGGAATACTGGTGTATATTCCTGTGATACTGCCATATAACTCCCGTGTTACTGGCGTATAATTCCTGTGACATTGCCCTATAATTCATGTGATATTGCCATACATTTCTCGGAATACTGGAGTATAATTCCTGTGATACTGCCATATAATTCCCGTGATACTGCCGTATAATTCCTGTGACATTGCCGTATAATTCTCGGAATACTTGCATATAATTCCTGTGACATTGCCGTATAATTCTCGGAATACTGCCGTATAATTCCTATGATATTGCCGTATTATTCTCGGAATACTGGCGTATAATTCCTGTGATACTGCCATATAATTCCCGTGATACTGCCATATAGTTCCAGTTATCCTGCCGTATAATTCCATATAAATCCATATAATTCTGTATAAATCTAGTCCAGTGGTGCTGCCATATAAGTTCAGTGGTGCTGTCCTGTGCTGAATATTATTTACTCCAAATAAAGGAGTTATTAATATTTAATCCAAATAATATTTAGTGTTTGCCCTGTGAAGTGTAGGGGTAAGCTCTCTTGTGCCGCATATTGTGTTATATAACTCCTGAAAAATAATGGAGAACAAACATTTGGAGGATAAGATAGGAAAAGATCAAGAACCACTTCCTCCTAGTGCTGAAGCTGCTGCCACTAGCCATGACATAGACGATGAAATGCCATCAACATCGTCTGTCAAAGCCAATGCCCATTGTGATAGTAGAGGGCATGTAAAATCCAAAAAGCCAAAGTTCAGTAAAAAGACCCCAAAAAAGAAATTTAAATGGTCTGAGGAGAAACGTAAACTTGCCAATATGCCATTTACTACACGGAGTGGCAAGGAACGGCTGAGGTCCTGGCCAATGTTCATGACTAGTGGTTCAGCTTCACATGACGATGGAACCCCTTATAACTGAGGCCTTGACACTTATGTTGGTGTTAGACGTGTGTCCGGTATCCACCATTTGTGCAGTGGGATTTAGATGGAGGTGTTGTGTCCCCGGTACCAAATCCCATTTAGATTCCACTTCCCTAAACAAGCGATAGCAGGATTTTGCCATTTAATTCCAGTGATTTGGACGTATAATTATTAATTACAGTGATCTTGCTAATTAATTCCAGTGATTTAGAAGTATAATTACCATGATCTTGCCAATTAATTCCAGTGAATTGGCCGTATAATTATTAATTACAGTGATCTTGCCAATTAATTCCAGTGATTTGGACGTATAATTACAGTGATTTTGCCAATTAATTCCAGTGATTTGGACGTATAATTATTTACTACAGTGCTCTTGCCAATTAATTGCAGTGATTTGGACGTATAATTACAGTGAGCTTGCCAATTAATTCCATTGATTTGAATGTATAATTACAATGCTCTTGCCAATTAATTCCAGTGATTTGGATGTATAATTCCAGGGGTACTGCTGTATTAGTCCTGGGGTACTGCTGCATAAGTCCACCAATTGCAGATTTATTAAAAAGTGACTGAAGCGTGCTGGAGATGCTGTCAGTGGACTGAACAATTGCGGCCCACTGTCGACATTCAACCAGTGCGAGTCACTACTAGATGGGCCAGGCGGTTGTGTCGCTTGGCTTAGTCATACAACTACCTCATAGCAATTATTTTTCTTCTTTGCATGATGTGCTGTTTGGGGCTTTTTTTATATCTGCCCTCCTGTCTGACACTGCAGTGCCTCTCCTAGGTGTTTGTGTTGTCCACTTGTGTCGCTTAGCTTAGTCATCCAGCAACCTTGGTGCAACCTTTCGGCCTAAAAACAATATTGTGAGGTGTAAGGTGTTCAGAATACACTGGAAATGAGTGGAAATTATTGTTATTGAGGTTAATAATACCGTAGGAGCAAAATTACCCCCAAATTCTGTGATTTTAGCTGTTTTATGTTTTTTTCCAAAAATCATCCAGATCCAAAACCAAAACCAAAACACGAAAGGGTGGTTTTGGCAAAACCAAGCCAAAAACAAAACACAAAAGTAGAATTAGAACCAAAACCAAAACACAAAACACGAAAAGTGCCAGCCACACATCTCTACTTTTAATATATTTAGTTAAAAATAAATTTATAGTACAATTAATAAAGAATCTATTTTTTTTAAACCACTGTCATTTGAACACATTCCAATCACTTCCCTTTTCTACTGTAATTTGTTGGACAGGATTGAGGGGAAGAGTTATTAAGCCTGGGAAGCGATAAAGTGGAAGGTGATAATGCACCAGCCAGTCAGCTCCTAACTGTCATTTTTCAAACCCAGCCTATAACATGGAAGTTAGGATCTGATTGGCTGGTCATTTATCAGGGCAGTATGGATGGTGTAATGGTTAGCATTACTGCCTCACAGCACTGAGCTCATGGGTTCGATTCCTACCATGGCCCTAACTGTGCGGAGTTTGTATATTCTCCCCGTACTTGCGTGGGTTTCCTCTGGGTTCTCCGGTTTCCTCCCACAATCCCAAAAAATATACTGGCAGGTTAATTGGCTCCCAACAAAAAAAATAATAATTAACCCTAGCATGAATGTGTGTGCGTGTACATGTGATAGGGAATATAGATTGTAAGCTCCACTGGGGCAGGGACTGATGTGAATGGGCAAATATTCTCTGTAAAGCGCTGTGGAATATGTGTGCGCTGTATAAATAACTGGTAATAAATAATAAATAAATAAATTATCACCTTCCAATTTATTACTTCACCAGGGTTAATAAATCTGCCCCTTATTTAGGTCCTTGTTATTTTGTTTTCTTTAATACATTTAGAGTGCGAAGTAACACATTTCTCTATTAAATAGGAGTGTCCAGAATGTGGATTATACTTTTCTCTTCAGTTTTGTTAATCAGCTAAACCATATTATATGGAGGGCACCCTGGGTCCAGACTATACAAATGATCAAAAATACTAGATAGAATCTTGTGAACTTTGACCTAAATATCAAATTAGAGAATATGTTATTGTTTTATAAATATTCCAGTGCTAGTTGTTCTGTGTTGTATCCTAGAAACACACATCTAAGCCTTTTCCTAGACATTTCTTTTGCATCTGCCACAGGGCAGGTGTAAATACTTGCTGCTGATAATGAGATTTGTGCATGACTCCCATATGTGCGGAAATATGCTATATTTGTGTACATATTGCAGAAAATTCTTATCTGGAAATCCTTAACACTAATCCTATATACAGTAGCAAGATAAACAAAGGGATAGATAGATAGATAGATAGATAGATAGATAGATAGATAGATAGATAGATAGATAGATAGATAAATAGGTAGGTAGGTAGGTAGATAGATAGATAGATAGATAGATAGATAGATAGATAGATAGATAGATAGATAGATAGATACTTATAATCTGTATCCTGATGGTTTACATAGAAATGTATCATTTGACGTCAGATAAGATCCTCTTGAATCATCTAGACTTTTCCCTTTTTCTATTATCCTTTTGGTAACTTCAACCTTAGTTGTTCCTAAGTTCTTTGTAAATATATTCTTATGCCTATCCCAGGCATGTTTAAATTGTGCTACTGTCTTAGCCCCTACCACATCTGATGGGAGGCTATTCCAGTTATGGTTGAAAGCTTTTCAAACATTCTTCTCTGCTTCAAACTATACATATTAAGATCTTTAGTATTTCCTGGCAAGTTTTGTGATGTAGGCCATGCAATATTTTAGTTGCCCTTCTTTGTATAGTCTCTACTGCAGTGGTTTCCAAACTTTTTTGAACCACGGCGCCCTAGAATATCAGAATTTTTTTTCACGGCACCCCTAGGCCAAAAATTTCTTAATGAGAAATTTAGAAAGAAATATTACATTAAGTAGATTGCGTTCATATGTCATCCTTAGGGTCAGTTGTGTGGTGAGGGACAAGATTTGCTTCTGTTTGGCCACATATTTTATGACTGGCAGCCACCAGCACTGGTTTTGCCTATTTTATTGACCATGAATAATTTGAATTGGTCCTGGACCACCAACCCAGGGCACCCCTGCAAGAGTCCCGAGGCACCCCATGGAGCCACGGCACACAGTTTGGGAACCTCTGCTCTACTGTATTTATATCCTTCTGGAGATATGGCCTCCAGAACTGCATACACTACTCTAGAGGATGCTGTACTAGTGACCTTTACAGTGGCATTATTACTTCTTGTTTCCTGTTACTGATTCCTCTCCCTATGCAACCAAAAAAATCTGACTTGCCTTTCTCATTGCAGTGTTACATTGCTTACCTGCCTTCAAGTTATCTGAAATAGTGACTCCTACTGTAAAGCACTTTCCTACTCAGTAGTTTCTATTATAGTACCCTTGACACTGTATTCAGCCTTTCGGTTTTGGAAACCCAAGTGCATGATTTTGCAATCTTTTACATTAAACTATAGTCACCACTTTCTTGCCTATTCCTTTAGTCTACCTACAGTAGATCCTGAATCAAGTACAGAACCTTGGGGTACTCCACTGGTAACCTTTCCCTCATTAGATGGAGCTACACTTCCCAGCAAGTCTTCACAAGTACCAGCATGCAAGGCATTGAAGGGCCCACTGGTACCTGTAGTCCTCCTGTAAAAGAAATATTACAATAAACACAGTACTCACACACCATACTGAGCAAAACTTGAATAAAGCATGCATGCATACTCACACTCACATACATATTCACACTCACACATACTTATCTACATCCCATTGGCTTCCCTCTCTGTCCTCTTCTCCAATAGACATCCATGACACCTGCAAAAAAATAAAATAAAATAAAAATCAATACTCAACTATTCCAGTGTAGATCGGTCCGTCCTTTTCATTCCATGTAGTCATACAGGGATTAAAAAAAATGCTCTACCAGTACCAATGGATGTAGAAGATCTATGAGTGACCACATAGATCTCCTTTCCAGAATGCTATCCTCTTTGTGACTTCTGTCACTTGGAGACTCATAAGACAATCAGGTAGCGCCATGTAGTGCCACTCCGCTGATTGGCTATGTGTAACTGCGCTGTTAGTCACTGGCTCCCATAGACTTCTATGGGGCTTTTCCCCCATAGAAGTATATTGTGGTGTAAACCACAAGGTCAATTGAGGTCAATTTTTTGGTAGACAGAAGTACCGTGGAGGCTGACATTCGGGAAAGAAGATCTATGTGGTATTCATGTGGTTTTGTGAGTGTTTATCTGTCATTTCCACTTACATCTTATGAATGGAATCATGGCAAGAAGAGTTTTTCTGAAGTTAGGAATAAAGCACAGCTATTCTCTGTCTTGCTCTACAATGGTCATGACTAATATTACAAAATACATCCTTCTAGTACAGCAAAATAGTATTAAGAATGTCATCAATCATAACATACAGAATGGCAGCACATGCAAAATGTATGCACTAATAGGATAGCCCTAATAGCACAAGTGCACATTAGACATTATCCTTAATTTCTTATTCTTGGTATATTTTATTTATTACATACAACATTAATCTACGGCGGAAGCACGATGTACCTACTCAGCTCTCCTTGTTTTATCATTTGACACAATGTGAAAGGTTATTTGTCATAAAGCAGTTGTGCAAATTACTGGAAAAATCAATGTGAGCAAATGAAAGACATGTTGTGTCAGATGCATCCCAGGAAGCTTGTGCAAGTCATATAATTCTAACACACTGTGCAGGCTTAAGTGGTAAACTGTTAGGCTACACAAACTGCTTATATGAATAAACTATTCTATGCGCACCATGGGAGGAAAGACCTCTCAACTTGTAAATTATTTATTCGGAAATCATTATTGAAACATTTACATGAATGTGTTTTCTTCTTGTGTAATTTTACACACAAAACTGAAGAGCGCACTAAATTTATCACCTGTTATATGGCAGTGCTCCAAAGCTGATCAAGTGTTTTATTTGCAGATGAACACATATTGAAATCTTTAAATACACTGTGTCCTGGATAAGGAACAGATGGGCCACCTGTCTAACTGTGGAATGTGCTGGTTGCTATAGCAAACATGTTTTTGTTATATTTGATTCATATCCTGAATAAAATATGTGTATTGTCCTCTGAACTAAATAGAAGAGAGAACATATCAGAGTGCACAGATCTTGTACCAAATCTATGAAAAAAAAGTGTATATCTCTCTATTTATCTATGCCCGACTTTTAAAGCAAGTGCACTGGAATATGCTAGTGCTACATAAATGGTAATAAATACATGAATATACTGTATAGATGTTACAACCAAGAATTATAAAACCTCTTGGTATAACATAGTGTGGCCGCTTTGCTGATAGTGGTTGCATATAGAGACGTTAAATTGCTGTAGCACAGTCTATGTTTACTACTTCATATCAGAGATGTGTGGCGGGCACTTTTCGTGTGTTGTGTTTTGGTTTTGGTTCTGGTTCCATGTTCGTGTTTTGGATCTGGATTGGTTTTGACAAAACTACCCGTTTGAGTTTTGGTTTTGGATCTGGATGATTTTTAAAAACAATATAAAAACAGCTAAAATCACAGAATTTGGGGGTAATTTTGATCCTACGGTATTACTAACCTCAATAACATTCATTTCCACCCATTTCCAGTGTATTCTAAACACCTCACAGCTCACAATATTGTTTTTAGGCCAAAAGGTTGCACCGAGGTGGCTGGATGACTAAGCTAAGCGACACAAGTGTGCGGCACAAACACCTGGCTCATCTAGGAGTGGCAGACAGGATGGCAGATTTAAAAAATAGGCCCCAAACAGCACATGTTGCAAAGAAGAAAAAGAGGTGCAATTAGGTAGCTGCATGGCTAAGCTAAGTGACACAAGTGTGCGGTACAAACACCTGGCCCATCTAGGAGTGGCACTGCAGTGTCAGACAGGATGGCACTTAAAAAAACTAAACCCTAGGCCCCAAACAGCACATCATGCAAAGAAGAAAAAGAGATGCAATGAGGTAGCTGTATGACTAAGCTAAGCGACACAAGTGTGCGGCACAAACAACATGGGAAGTGCTGGAATTTGCCCAGATGTAATACACGCACAATATTGGTGGCACAGGAGAGCGTACCTCTAAACCACACACACATGGCAAAGCCTGTAAAATTAATTTGGTTAATAATAACCCTTTTATTTGGGGCTATTATAATAATATGCAGCACAGACGAGCATACCCCTACACCATGCAGGGCAAACCCTGTAAAAATTATTTGGATAATAATATAAGTAATGTATATAGCCCTTTTATTTGGAGTAAATAACATACAGCACAAGACACCACCACTGGACTTATGACAGCACAAGACACCACCTCTGGACTGATGCAGCACAAGACACCACCACTGGACTGGACTTATAAGGCAGTACCCCTGGAGTTGTACGGCAGTGTCAGACAGGATGTCACTTTAAAAAACTAGTCCCCAAACAGCACATGATGCCAATAAGAAAAAGAGGCGCAAGATGAAATTGTCCTTGTACCCTCCCACCCACACTTATGTTGTATAAACAGGACATGCACAATTCAACAAACCAATCATTTCAGCGATAGGGCCTGCCACATGACTGTGGCTGAAATTATTGGTTTGTTTGGGCACCCACCAAAAAAGAAGCAATCAATCTCTCCTTGCACAAACTGGCTCTACAGAGGCAAGATGTTGACCTCATCCTCAGATTCCTCACCCCTTTCAGTGTGTACGTCCTCCTCCTCCTCCTCCTCACAGAGTATTAATTCGTCCCCACTGGAATTCACCATCACAGGTCCCTGTCTACTTTCTGGAGGCAATTGCTGGTAAAGGTCTTCCCGGAGGAATTTATCATTCATTTTGATGAACATCATCTTCTCCACATTTTGTGAAAGTAACCTCCTACGCCGATCTCTGACAAGGTTACCGGCTGCACTAAACACTCTTTCGGAGTACACACTGGTGGAGGGGTAACTTAGGTAAAATAAAGCCGGTTTGTACAAGGGCCTCCAAATTGCCTCTTTTTCCTGCCAGTATACATACAGACTGTCTGACTTGCATACTTGGATGCTGTCACTCATATAATCCTCCACCATTCTTTCAATGGTGACAGAATCATATGCAGTGACAGTAGACATGTCAGTAATCGTTGACAGGTCCTTCAGTCCAGACCAGATGTCAGCACTCGCTCCTGACTGCCCTGCATCACCACCAGCGGGTGGGCTAGGAAATCTTATCCTTTTCCGCGCGGCCCCAGTTGTGAGAAAAAATGAAGGAGGAGCTGTTGATGGGTCATGTTCCACTTAAGTTGACAATTTTCTCACCAGCAGGTCTTTGTGTTAGGGTCTCCTGCCCTGTGCTGCCACGTCATCATGGCAACCGGGAGACAAGTGCTAGCGGAGTGACCTGAGCGCAGCTGATACTCCGGTTCGGGTCTTTTGCTGTGCAGTGGTTATAGGCTCTGTGCATGGCAGGGGATCCGGTGCTGGTTTTTGTGCTCACAGTCTGTGAGGTCTGAGTGGGGCGTGGACAGCACCTGCTTTATAAGGCCTCTTCTCAGGGTAAGCAGATGCTGCTGAATCTTTGTTGGTTAGTCAGTTCATGAACGTTAGCCAGTACTGTGTAGCTTTGTATTTGTTTGTTGCTTACTGCAAATAGGCCTGGGAATTTGGTATTACACTCTGCCAATCCAGACCTAGCAGTAAGACTGGAGTCAGTCGTTTAGCTTGCTGGGGTTCTGTTACTACTCTGTGAACTTAGCAAGTTTGCGGCTGTATTCTAAGACTTGCCTGTCTAATCCTGTCTCACTGTGCTAGGTGTCAGGGGTCAGTTTAGTGGCAGTAAGCTAAAACCTGTGCACTGCAAGTGAGAATTAGGATTGTGGAGATTCTCCTTGTGTCTATCATTCCATCTCTGACCAAGGAGTTTACTGCCACACCCGTTGGTAACCCTTTAGGGTTTTGCTGTTGCCCTTAGCAACAGCATTTCGGGTACTCTACGTATTAAAACACAACATCTTGCTTTTTCCATCTTAGCAGTTCTAATACAAGGGAGATACCCAGTTCCTTAGCCTCTGGGCTTCTCTGTTCACTTTGTGTGTATTTTGTTACCCTATCACCTTCTGTGTACGTTATGTCATATCCCCCAGTTTGTCTGTGAGTCCATCTGTTTTGCATAACAGTTCAAACAATAGTACATTCCTGCAGACACTAGAGTGCATAACAGTTCTGACACCAGTACTTTCCTGCTGGCACTGGTGTGCATAACATATTCAGCAGCCTAATACTCCTGTTGAAATTTTGTGGGAATATGGAGCATACCCCTCAAAATACGTTGCAACAGGTGGTCGATCAGGTGCAGGTCCTGACTCGACAATTTAATGATTTGTCCATTAAAATGCACACCTCCCAGGCTGCTGGCGGAGCTCCCGCAGCAGCAGCACCTGCAGGGGTTAAGGAGCCGAAAGTAAATCTCCCGGATCGTTTTTCTGGCGATCGCTCGCAGTTCTTTTGTTTCAAGGAGAGCTGCAAGCTATACTTCCGGCTTAGGCCTCAGTCTTCTGGGTCGGAGATTCAGCGGGTGGGCATAGTGATTTCCTTGCTACAAGGAGACCCACAGGTCTGGGCATATGGGTTGCAGCCTGACTGTCCGTCGCTTAAAAGTGTTGATGCTTTTTTTACGGCACTGGGCATGTTGTATGATGACCCTGACAAGACGGCCTCAGCCGAGGCTCAGATTTCGATCCTTAAGCAAGGGCGAAGGCCAGTTGAGGTTTACTGTACGGAGTTTCGGAGGTTGGCCCATGATACCCAGTGGAATGACCCAGCCCTGAGACACCAGTACCGAAGAGGTCTTTCCTACCAGATAAAGGACCAACTGGTACAATATCCCTTGCCTGATAGCTTGGATCAGCTCATGCAGTTATCCATCCGGGTGGATAGACGGCTGAGAGAGCGTAGGCTTGAAAGGGAGACTGAGATTTCCTTCCTTCCCAAGGGAACCTCAGACTCTGAGGAATTTTCTGAGGAGCCTATGCAGATTGGGGCTACCCGCCTCTCCTCGCGTGAGAAGACGCGGAGGAGACAGCAGGGGTTGTGTTTGTACTGTGGGAATAAAGGTCATGTGGTAGTATCATGCCCAGAAAAGCCGGAAAACTTCAGGGCCTGAGGGTGATGGGAAATATCCTGTCAGGCCAGAAGTCAGAATTTCCCAAGAAGACTTTTATCATTCCGGTGACCTTGAAGATCCTCGGTCAAACTGTCAAGACTGAGGCCTTTGTGGACAGTGGGGCCGACGGGGTTTTTATAGGCCGCCAATTCGCCCTGAAACACTCTGTTCCCTTAGTACCCTTGGCATCGGAAATTGAGATTTGTGGGTTAAACGGGGAACCATTATCCCAAGGTAAAATTACCTCTTGCACTAGCCAGATTTCTTTGTTTATTGGAGCCACACACTCTGAAAAATTGTCCTTTTATGTGACTGTCTGTACTTTTGCCCCATTGGTGTTGGGGTTACCCTGGTTAAGGGCCCACAATCCTCAATTTGACTGGGTCTCTGGGGAGATTCTTAGTTGGGGTACTGATTGTTTCAGGAGTTGCTTGAGCCTTCCAGTCAGGCTCTCGCAGCTAAGTTTGCCAGGATTGCCAGGGTGTTATGCAGATTTTGCGGACGTGTTCTCCAAAAAAGTTGCAGAGGTACTACCTCCCCATCGCCCCTATGACTGTGCCATTGATTTGTTGCCAAATGCTAAGCTTCCCAAGAGCAGGTTGTACTCCCTGTCACGTCCTGAGACTCAGGCTATGGCAGAGTACATTCAGGAGAACTTGGCTAAGGGATTTATCAGACCTTCACAGTCTCCAGTTGGGTCGGGGTTCTTCTTCGTGGGTAAAAAGGACGGTTCGTTGCGACCCTGCATCGACTTCAGGGAATTGAACCGTATCACGATTAAAAACTCATACCCACTGCCTCTCATTTCGGTCTTGTTTGACCAGCTTCGTACTGCCACCATTTTTTCTAAGATTGACCTACGCGGTGCGTACAATCTAATCCGAATAAGAGAGGGGGATGAATGGAAGACTGCCTTTAATACACACTCAGGGCATTATGAATATTTGGTGATGCCTTTTGGGCTCTGTAATGCCCCGGCAGTCTTCCAGGATTTCATGAATGATGTGCTCAGGGAATATTTGGATAGATTCTTAGTTGTATACTTAGATGACATCCTAATCTTCTCCCATTCCCTGGAGGAACATCGGAAGCATGTACGCTTAGTCCTCCAGAAACTCAGAGACCACCGGCTTGGGGCGAAGCTGGAGAAGTGCGAATTTGAAGTTCAGCAAATCGCATTTCTAGGATATATTATCTCCCCAGAAGGTTTCCAAATGGAGGGTTCCAAGGTACAGGCAGTCCTGGATTGGGTGCAGCCCACTAGTTTGAAGGCGCTTCAGCGTTTCCTGGGCTTTGCGAATTTTTATAGACGATTTATCGCTGGATTTTCGTCTATAGTGGCGCCCTTGGTGGCACTCACTAAGAAAGGGGCGGATGTTGCTCACTGGTCTTGTGAGGCTAAAGCGGCTTTTGCCCGTCTCAAAAGGGCATTTGTTTCGGCCAA
Source organism: Pseudophryne corroboree (assembly GCF_028390025.1). Classification (NCBI taxonomy): domain Eukaryota; kingdom Metazoa; phylum Chordata; class Amphibia; order Anura; family Myobatrachidae; genus Pseudophryne; species Pseudophryne corroboree. The sequence continues at coordinate 952,953,582 of NC_086445.1, read as the reverse complement.
GGTGCTGCGACACCCAGATCCAGAGCGTCCTTTTGTGGTGGAGGTGGATGCCTCTGAGATGGGTATTGGGGCAGTGCTTTCTCAGATGGGAGTGTCTGATAATCGCCTTCATCCCTGTGCTTACTTTTCCCGTAAATTTTCGCCTGCCGAGATGAATTATGACGTGGGTAACCGGGAATTGTTGGCTATTAAGGATGCACTCGAGGAGTGGAGACACTGGCTTGAGGGGGCTAAGTTTGTGGTCTCAATTCTCACTGACCATAAGAATCTGGCATATTTAGAGTCAGCGAAGCGTCTCAATGCCAGGCAGGCACGATGGGCTTTGTTTTTTGCTCGCTTTAATTTTTTGATAACATATCGCCCTGGGTCAAAAAACATCAAGGCTGATGCGCTCTCGCGGAGTTTTGCTCCAATCCAGGAGACCACCGAGGAGCCGTTGCCCATTGTTTCCCCATCATGTATTAAAGTGGGCATTACCCAGGACCTCTTATCATTAGTCCTTAGAGCACAGGAGCAGGCTCCTCCAGACCTTCCGGTAGGTCTTTTGTTTGTGCCTCCTAGGTTAAGACAGCGAGTGTTCCTGGAATTCCATGCCAAGAAGTCGGCAGGTCACCCGGGTATTGCCAGAACTCGGGAGTTGCTATCTAGGGTGGTGTGGTGGCCCTCGGTGGCTAAGGATGTGGATCAGTGGGTTCGGGCATGTGACATCTGTGCCCGAAATAAGACTCCTAGAGGGGTTCCTGTTGGCCCATTACATCCACTCTCTATCCCATCTAAGCCATGGACCCACATTTCAATGGATTTTGTGGTGGACTTGCCCAAATCCTCGGGGATGACAGCCATCTGGGTTGTCGTTGACAGGTTTTCGAAGATGGCGCACTTCGTTCCACTGGTTGGGCTGCCATCAGCCAGACGCCTGTCTGAATTATTTATGCTGCATGTTGTGCGTCTCCACGGGTTGCCACTTGATGTGGTCTCTGACCGCGGATCCCAGTTTGTGGCCAAATTCTGGAGGGCATTTTGTTCCGATCTCCAGATTTCTGTCAGCTTGTCGTCAGGCTACCATCCGCAGTCTAATGGGCAGACTGAAAGGGTGAACCAGTCCTTGGAGCAGTTCCTCAGGTGTTATGTCTCCAAGTGTCAGACTGACTGGGTTGCTCATCTGTCCATGGCGGAGTTTGCCTATAACAACGCGGCTCACTCTGCTACAGGGATCTCTCCCTTCCTTTGTGTGTATGGGCATCATCCTAAGGCCAATTCTTTTGACCCCGTGGACTCCACGCCTGGTGGTTCCTCTGTGGTTTCGGTCCTTAGAGGTATTTGGCGGAAAGTGAAGAAAGCCCTTGTGTCTGTGTCATTAGTGACCAAAAGGGTTTTTGATAAGCGGAAAAGACCCTGCAGCTTCAAATTAGGAGACTTCGTCTGGTTGTCTACCAAGAATTTGAAGTTGAGACAGCCATCTCATAAGTTAGGGCCCCGGTTCATCGGCCCTTATAAGATCACCAGGGTTATCAATCCGGTGGCATTTCAGTTAGATCTGCCCCGTTCTTTGGGTATCAATAAAACCTTTCATTGTTCCCTTTTAAAACGGGCGATTAGTAATCCTTCTTCCAGTGGAAGACCTTCCCCTCTTCTGATACGTGGCCAGAGGGAGTTTGTTGTTGAAAGGATTCTTGACTCCAAGGTGGTTCGGGGTCGGCTGTCATTTTTGGTGCACTGGAAGGGGTATGGCCCGGAGGAGCGGTCGTGGGTGCGCAGTTGTGATCTTCATGCCCCCAGACTGATACGCTCTTTCTTCTCGCAGTTCCCCGATAAACCCGGTGGTAGGGGTTCTTTGACCCCTCGTCAGAGGGGGGGTACTGTTAGGGTCTCCTGCCCTGTGCTGCCACGTCGTCATGGCAACCGGGAGACAAGTGCTAGCGGAGTGACCTGAGCGCAGCTGATACTCCGGTTCTGGTCTTTTGCTGTGCAGTGGTTATAGGCTCTGTGCATGGCAGGGGATCCGGTGCTGGTTTTTGTGCTCACAGTCTGTGAGGTCTGAGTGGGGCGTGGACAGCACCTGCTTTATAAGGCCTCTTCTCAGGGTAAGCAGATGCTGCTGAATCTTTGTTGGTTAGTCAGTTCATGAACGTTAGCCAGTACTGTGTAGCTTTGTATTTGTTTGTTGCTTACTGCAAATAGGCCTGGGAATTTGGTATTACACTCTGCCAATCCAGACCTAGCAGTAAGACTGGAGTCAGTCGTTTAGCTTGCTGGGGTTCTGTTACTACTCTGTAAACTTAGCAAGTTTGCGGCTGTATTCTAAGACTTGCCTGTCTAATCCTGTCTCACTGTGCTAGGTGTCAGGGGTCAGTTTAGTGGCAGTAAGCTAAAACCTGTGCACTGCAAGTGAGAATTAGGATTGTGGAGATTCTCCTTGTGTCTATCATTCCATCTCTGACCAAGGAGTTTACTGCCACACCCGTTGGTAACCCTTTAGGGTTTTGCTGTTGCCCTTAGCAACAGCATTTCGGGTACTCTACGTATTAAAACACAACATCTTGCTTTTTCCATCTTAGCAGTTCTAATACAAGGGAGATACCCAGTTCCTTAGCCTCTGGGCTTCTCTGTTCACTTTGTGTGTATTTTGTTACCCTATCACCTTCTGTGTACGTTATGTCATATCCCCCAGTTTGTCTGTGAGTCCATCTGTTTTGCATAACAGTTCAAACAATAGTACATTCCTGCAGACACTGGAGTGCATAACAGTTCTGACACCAGTACTTTCCTGCTGGCACTGGTGTGCATAACACTTTGAACCTCTGCAGACTTGTGACTGCCGGAAAGAGAGATGCAATGTAGGCTTTAAACCTAGGATCGAGCATGGTGGACAAAATGTAGTGCTCTGATTGCCTTGAATCTTGGCAAAGCGAATGAAGGGCTCCATCCACAAGTCCCACATACTTTGCGGAATCGCTCCGTCTTAGCGCCTCCTTCAATTTCTCCAGCTGCTTCTGCAAAATCCTGATGAGGGGGATGACCTGACTCATGCTGGCAGTGTCTGAACTGACTTCACATGTGGCAAGTTCGAAGGGTTGGAGAACCTTGTACAAGATGGAAATAATTTTCCACTGCGCTTGAGTCAGGTGCATTCCACCTCCTTTGCCTATATCATAGGTGGATGTATAGGCTTGAATTGCCTCCATCTTCTGAAGCATATAGAGTGTTGAATTCCACCTCGTTACAACCTCTTGCTTCAGTTGATGGCAGGGTAGGTTCAGGAGTGTTTCTTGGTGCTCCAGTCTTCGGCACGTGGTGGCTGAATGTCGAAAGTGGCCCACAATTTTTCGGACCACCGACAGCATCTCCTGCACGCCCCTGTCATGTTTCAAAAAATTCTGCACCACCAAATTAATTGTATGTGCAAAACATGGGACGTGCTGGAATTTGTCCAGATGTAATGCACGCACAATATTGGTGGTGTTGTCTGATATCACAAATCCCCAGGAGAGTCTAATTGGGGTAAGCTATTGTGCGATGATGTCCCTCAGTTTCTGTTAGAGGTTGTCAGTGGTGTGCCTCTTACAGAAAGTAGTGATACATAGCGTATCCTGCCTAGGAACGAGTTGGCATTTGCGAGATGCTGCTACTGGTGCTGCTGCTGTTGTTGCTGAGGAAGGCAATACATCTACCCAGTGGGCTGTCACAGTCATATAGTCCTTAGTCTGCCCTGTTCCACTTGTCCACAAGTCCATGGTTAAGTGGACAGTGTGTACAACTGCATTTTTTAGGACACTAAGGATACTTTTTCTGACATCTCTGTACATTCTCTGTATCGCCTGCCTAGTGAAGTGGAACCTAGATGGGATTTGGTAACGGGGACACACTACCTCAAACAATTCTCTAAGTCCCACTGCACTAATGCTGGATAACGGACACACGTCTAACACCAACATAGCTGTCAAGACCTGAGTTATCCGCTTTGCAACAGGATGACTGCTGTCATATTTCATCTACCTCACAAAGGACTGTTGGACAGTCAATTGCTTAGTTGAAGAAGTACAAGTGGTCTTCCGACTTCCCCTCTGGGATGACGATCGACTCCCAGCAGAAACAACAGTAGCGGCAGCAACACCAGCAGTAGGCTGGATCCTCTGGAGGAATCCCGGTAAGGAGAGGACTCCTCAATCTTGCCAGGGACATAGCCTGCAGGACTACTGATGTTCCTGACTTAGGAGGAAGTTGACGTTGAGGGATTTGGTGGTGTGGCTTGCAGGAACTTGGGTACAAGAGAAAGAAGGGATTTAGGTGTCAGTGGACTGCTTACGCTCTTACCCAAAGTTTCACAACTTGACACTGACTTCTGATGAATGCGCAGCAGGTGATGTATAAGGGAGGATGTTTCTAGGTGGTTAACGTCCTTACCCCTACTTATTACAGATTGACAGAGGCAACACACGGCTTGACACCTGTTGTCCGGATTTGTGGAGAAATAATTCCACACCGCTTTTGGGGTATTTTGCCCAGGCATCACAATGGGTTTATTCATCCCATGGACAACAGGTGTCTCCCCCAGTGCCTGATTTAAACAAACCATATCACCATCAGAAACCTCATCGTCAACTTCCTCCTCAGCGCCAGCAACACCCATATCCTCATCCTGGTGTACTTCAACAGTGACATCTTCAATTTAAATATCAGAAACTGGACTGTGGGTGCTCCTTCCAGAACTTTCAGAGGGCGTTCAAATGGCGGAATGAGCCACCTCTTCCCGTCCAGTGTTGGGAAGGTCAGGTATCGCAACCGCCGACACACTTGGACTCTCCCTGGGGATTTGTGATACCCTCTTGAATGCACAGTTCTTTGCTGTGGTTTTGCCAGCTTAACGCTTTTCATTTTTCTAGTGGGAGGATGAGAGCTTCCATCGTCATGTGAAGTTGAACCACTAGTCATGAACATAGGCTAGGAACTTAGCCGTTCCTTGCCAGTCCGTGCCGTAAATGGCCTATTGGCAAGTTTACGTTTCTCCTCAGACCATTTAAATTTATTTTTTTGGGGTCATTTTACTGAACTTTTGCTTTTTGATTTGACATGCTCTCTTCTATGACATTGGGTATCGGCCTTGGCAGACGACGTTGATGGCATTTTCATTTAGTCTATGTCATGGATAGTGACAGCAGCTTCAGCACTAAGAGAAAGTGGTTCTTGATCTTTCCCTATTTTATTCTCCAAATTTTTGTTCTCCATTATTTTTCTGGAGTTATATAATACAATATGCAGCACAGGGGAGCGTATCCCTACACCACACACACAGGGCAAACCCTGTAAAATTTATATTTTTATTAAATGTTATTAACCCCTTTATTTGGAGTAAATAATATACAGGTCAGGACACTACCACTAGTCTCATGCAGGACAACACAGCAACACTGTAAGGGACTTATTTTACAGCCGCACTTGACATATGGCAGCAGAGGACACCACCACCACTGTGACTGATCACTGGACTGACTGATGCACAGGACACTACCACTGGTCTGATGCAGGACATACATAGCGACACTGTAAGGGACTTATTATACAGCAGCACTGGACATATGACAGCAGAGGACACCACCACTGTGACTGGTCACTGGACTGACTGATGCACAGGACACTACTACTGGTCTGATGCAGGACAACACAGCGACACTGTAAGGGACTTATTATACAGCAGCACTGGACATATTGCAGCAGAGGTCACCACCACTGTGACTGGTCACTGGACTGACTGATGCACAGGACACTACCACTGGTCTGATGCAGGACAACACAGCGTCACTGTAATGGACTTATTATACAGTAGCACTGGACATATGGCAGCAGAGGACACCACCACTGTGACTGGTCACTGGACTGACTGATGCACAGGACACTACCACTGGTCTTATGCAGGACAACACAGCAACGCTGTAAGGGACTTACTATACAGCAGCACTGGACATATGGCAGCAGAGGACACCACCACTGTGACTGATCACTGTACTGACTGATGCACAGGACACTACCACAGGTCTGATACAGGACAACACAGCAACACTGTAAGGTACTTATAGAGCAGCAGTGGACATATGGCAGCAGAGGAAACCACTACTGTGACTGGTCACTGGACTGACTGATGCAGCTAAGACACTACAATGGACTGAGCAGCACAAGACAGCACTATAATCGCCACCCCACTTTCCATCCCACACAGACACTGAGGATGGATAAACGTCCTCTTACTTCACTCTCCAGGACTGGAGTGAAAATGTCAGTGACGCACGGCTCCTTATATGGTATCCAAACCCCGCGAGAATCCGACAGCGGGATGATGATGTTTTGCCTCATTCTGGTTTCCAAGTCAGGCAGGAAAACCTGAGCTGGGCTGGAGATGTGAAGTTTGGTAGGGTTTGTTTCTCTGAGAACTGAACACACTCATCTCTAATATATATAATTATTTTGTATACATGTTAGGTTCTAGGTAGGTACAAGGGGATGTACAGATTTAATTCTAGACCTATCATTTATTCCTCAATTGGGTCAATACAGGTACACAACATTCATTTTCATATTTATTTATTTTTATAATTTATTAAACATTTCCATTTTATCCATATATTAGTTTTATTTCTTTATATTTATATTTATTTTTTTATTTATATTCTTTATTTTTATTCATTATCAATATTATTTCTCAATAGATTATATACATATATGCATTATTACTCATCTTTATTACTCATACCCCTTTACATAGTTTATTGTATTAATGTGGGCACATAAAAGCTTTTTCACACAATTTATTCATTCATTTAGATGTAATATCAATGAACACACAGATAAGTAGTACTAAGAATAGGACACTCCACCTACTAGTGCTGCAGCTTCTATGAGGCACTCATAGAAAGAGGTGAGATGCTGTGCATTCCACCGCGGACTCAGGTGGAACGCAGACGTCACGTCCGGCGGAAATAACAGGACGTGCGCCCCACCGAGCGCCGTGGAGGAACGCACGGAAGGGACCCAGAGATCCGTGATCAGAAGGACTCCACTGATCACTGGCATGGTGTGGCCTACATAAAGGGGCTGTTGGGATCCCCAGTACTTGTACTGTACTGTACTGTCACTTATATATTTACATATACTATGAGGAGTACTACTCATGGTGTTTTCTATTATATAGGCGGAAGTGATGTCACTTCCGATTATACGGTGGACAGAATAAATTAACATTTTTCTAGTTTTATATACACTTGTTGCACTTTCTAAAATATTTGAAGCTAAGATTTGATTAAATACACATCTATGTAGGCACTTATTGCACACTTGGACCTTTTATTCTGGTCTGTATTCCTCACACTTGATCCTATTGGTTAGGAAATCCAGGAAGTGAGGCAAGCGGGATATGGGGTATATAAGCTTCACACTTTAATCCCTCAGTCACGTGCACTTTGGGAGAGCACACAGGAGCACACTTGAACTTGTAAGTACCTTCACTATAGAGGTCAAAGGACTGTTATATGGCTAGTTACATTATGGTATTACCCATTTACTTTGAATTTACCTATTGTAGGTTGTTCATCTGTGGATATACACACTAGTTCAGGAGATTCTCCCCAAGTGGGTATGTACACACACACACACACACACACACACACACACACACACACACACACACACACACACACACACACACACATATATATATTATTATTATTATTATTATTATTTTTCATTTCTACTAAAAATAGTTTGTTTTTTTTAACATTAATTGACATTGTTTTCATATAGGGCTTATAGCCAGCTATTATTGATTGGATCCTCACAAATTGTGTTTTGAGGTCCCATTTTTTTAAGTAAGTCCTCCTAAGAGTACATATAAGTATTTATTCTCCTTATACGAGTTGTATTAGTGATTATGTGAAATTACTTTGTAGAATTGTCCAACAAACCTGTACTGTCAATTGGTCTTAAGGACCTGAGGATTTCTATGATTGTCAATTTTGGACTGCATAGGTATATACCAGTATGAAACAACTGAATGTTTGTACTACAAAGGTTATATTATGGATATACTTTAGTACCTTTCCATGGCACTCTTAATTATATAAATTCCTCTGTTCAAACATAAAATTATGACCAGTAGATCTAATGTCCTCATCTTTCCAATTGTACTACAAAAGTTATATTATGGATATGCATTAGTACCTCTCTATGGCACTTTGAATGAGATCTATTCCTCTTATATGGGTTATATCAGTGATTATGTAAAATTACTTTGTAGAATTGTCCAACAAACCTGTACTGTTAATTGGTCTTAAGGACCTGAAGATTTCTATGATTGCCATTTTTGGACTGCGTGTACCTGTATGAAACAACTGAATGTTTGTACTACAAAGGTTATATTATGGATATACTTTAGTACCTTTCCATGGCACTCTTAATGATATCAATTCCTCTGTTCAAACATAAAATTATGACCAGTAGATCTAATGTCCTCATCTCTCCTCTTTATCTAACCAATCATCTATGTTATGTATGGATTTTATATGCATTGAATTTATTGATATGTATGTGTTTTTACCAGCTGTATTGATCATCCCTCTGAAGAAGTCCGCAAAGGACGAAACGCGTCAGAGTGGAAGAGAGAGAAAAAATACCCTTCATTTCATCTGTGACACAAATTGTTGATATGTATGTGAAAGGGTTATCTCTTTTAGAAAATTGTGCTTTTAATAAATCATTATTCATTTATAAATGTGGTCAATGGTATTGCTGGTATAGTTGGAGTGATTCATTGTTTGGATATATATATATATATATATATATAAATGGTCAAAGAAATGGCGTCACTCCAGGTCCTTTAAAATGTAAAATCTTCAATAGGTGAAATAAAACAAACATCACAGAAACCAACGTTTCGGGGCCTGTAGCCCCTTTGTCAAGGTGTGTATATGGGACTACGGGCCCCGAAACGTTGGTTTCTGTGATGTTTGTTTGATTTCACCTATTGAAGATTTTACATTTTAAAAGACCTGGAGTGACGCCATTTCTTTGACCATTTATCTACACCTACATTGGAGGACACCCTGGAAATTGTACTACATAGGGACCAAGAGTGCCGGGCACCATTGCCGCTATATATATATAAATAGATAGATAGATAGATACATATGAAAATAAATAAATATATATATATATATATATATATATATATATAAACACACATGGGGGTCCGGCACAGCTACTTGATATATACTTAGCACTGGGTGCCCTCACAGGAAAACAAATGTAGGAAACACAGGGTGCGGCACTCCAATGACTCACTCCGACTCTTGGGTAACAAACAACGTTTCAGTGCCGTTTATTAAGGTGGCATTTTCATCAGGCTTAAAGAGAATAAAAGAAACATCTTACCTTATAACAGAACATCACCCAATGTGGCGCCAATCCGCGGCGGGACTGCACACCCGGTCGGCGGTGCATTAGCGATGAGTTATTAAAGAACCTTCACTAATAGTTAATGACACATCAAGAAAGTTTATCTCACTGGTGCCAACACTAAATGTGAATTTAACAGGACAATTAACAGGTTTTATTTGCAGCTAATTGGTTGTGCTATGGGGGCAGCGGTGGTCCCCTTGTATGCTAACATCTTCATGTTTGATATAGAAGAAGGTGTCTTTTTTTTTCAATTCCCACAATAGCCAATCGCATTGTGTATTTTTGTTGTTAAATTGACCACCTTTTGATTTTTTGGAAAGGCCCTAGCTCTGACCTCATCGATCATATTAATCAACATAATAACAGTAATTGTCATTTAATGTTGGCACCAGTGAGATAAACGTTCTCGATGTGTCATTAACTATTAGTGAAGGTCCTTTAATAACTAGTTTATACTCCAAATCTACAGATAGGAACAATGTATTGCTTTCTACCAGTTGTCATCTTAAACCCCTTATTCAGGGTCTACCTTACTCTCAGTTTTTGCGAGTCAGATGGATCACGTCTGATCCTGCACAAGCTGAGGAACATATTGATGTTATGTTAGATAAGTTTGTTTCACGTGGTTATGATTTTGATTATTTACAGACTATTAAGATGAAGGTGTTGAGTTTGGATAGATCCACCTTATTACAACCTAATCTCAGATATGATTCTCCCATCTTACCATGGGTTACACAGTTTAACCAAGTTAGCCCCTTGATTAATAAAATCTCTAAGAAATTGTGGCCCATAGTCCCCACTGACCCGGACCTAGGCCTTTCCAATACTTGTATCATGTCCTGTTACAAAAGAGGTAGGAACCTACGAAATATCCTAGTTAAGCCTGATATCTCTGATCTTGGTTCAAACACTCGTACAGGCAAAGTGAGCTGTATACGTTATACTTGTGTGACATGCTGTTTCCTAATTCCTGGGGACACATTCTATCATCCCCATACTGGAAAACTTATGTAAATACGTCATAGATTAACATGCAACATTAAGTTCACTGTCTACCAAATAGTGTGCCCTTGTGGCAAATCCTATATTGGAAGGACAGAGAGACCGTTTAAGGAACGGATGGCCACCCATCGTTCATCCATTAAAATAGCTCTGTCCACTGGTAAAAGTGACCAGCCAGTGGCCATACATTTTCTTTTAGCAGCTCACAATCTTACCTCTCTCAAGTATCATATGATAGACCACATACCCCCATCTTTACATGGTGGTAATCGTGGCCATAAACTTTTACAGAGCGAGGCGAGATGGATTTTTCATCTTGGTACCTTAGCACCTCGAGGGTTAAACGAACATTCAGGTATCAATATGTTGGCCCTTAATAGCTGAGCCATTACTTATGTTTTTTGCTTTGTTTCATTTTTTGTTACATTGTAATTTAGCATGTTGGCACCTTTATTATCCTTTAGTAATTGATATGCCATTGTGATTTATATTCGGTTGCCTTGGGATTTTCTGGTTTATTATATATCGTCCACCTACTTACGTTTTTTACTGTATTTGCCCTTCTAAGAATGTGTCCGTGTATTTGTCTTTAGCAGTTGTCATGCGATGGACACTGTTGGTGATGCGGGACGCTGTGCGCTGTAGCACCATGACGTAATCGACAATGCGCCGCCAACAGTATGCAGTCCCGCCGCGAATTGGCGCCACATTGGGTGATGTTCTATTATAAGGTAAGATGGTTCTTTTTATATATATATATATATATATATATATGTATATATAGATAGATATGTGTGTATATATATATATATATGTATATATATGCAAATACATATATACAGGGGTATGATATGATATCCCAGCATTCAGAATGCAGGCAGTCAGAAGACCGATAGCTCATCTTTATGGGGCAAGGTAAGTATACTTACACTCCCTCAATACCCCCTAACAATAATCCTCCCTTCCCGCAGCCTAACTCTAACCCTCCTGGGCATGCCTAAACTTAACCTCCCTCTCCGCTGGCTAATGCTGACAGTCCCCACATACTTACAATCGGGATGCCAGGTGTCAGCATTTTGTCCGGTGTCAATGTTTCGGCATCAGCATTATGGCCGCATGTCAGGATCCTGGCATGGGTGTTTCTAATGCCGGTATCCGGACCTCATCCCCTATATATATATATATATATATATATATATATATATACATAGAGGTGTGATATGATTTTCTGACAGTTGGGATGTTGGCGGTCACATGATCGACCACGGCATCCGGACTTTTATAATGGCGACAAGGGATGGGGCAATTAATTTACCCCTCCCCTGCCCCCTACCCTAAGCCTAACCAGACTGGGGTGGTGGCTAGGACTAAGGACTCAGGGGGTGCCGGCAACAGCTGATCACAGGGGGTTGCGGCTAGTGCTAGGGTAACAGCTGTGGATAACCCCCCCAAAGTGCCTAACCCTAAAAGGTCCCTAATCCTCACCCCAATACATAGTATCGGGATGCCATCTGTCAGTGCTCTGGCTCTGGGATTCCGCCAGTGTCAAGATTCTGAGGTCAGTTACCTGACTGTCGGCATCCAGTATGGCGGGATGCTGACCGCATCCCATATAGATAAATATATATAGCTATATCTTATGCAAAAAGAAATTGAAATACATTCACCTCTACACAAGCTTCTTAGTGTAAGGATCTCAAATATTTTACATTGCTTTAAAGTAGGTGAGAACAATATATAAACACTGTATTTAGTCCAGATACGATCTGCATCCATTGGCATTTCTATAATGGGTGCACTGTGTGCAGTGCACATGGGACCCTGGGTCCAGGGGGGGCCCATACCGCACACACTGCACCCATGTTTTTCTACTTACCTTTCCGGAGTCCCGTGTTAGAGCTGCAGCCATGGCAAATCACAAGCAAAATGACCAGCGCACATTCACAGTTGGGATTAGCCTCTGGAACATGGCAGACACCATGTTCCGTAGACCTGCGCAATGCGCAGTAGGCTCTGTCACAATTCAAGAGCCTACTGTGCTGTGAAGACGTGGGGGCCCACCCCGAGTTGCCCACGGGCCCCCTCCTCTGTTAAAACACCCCTGTCTGTATCAATATTGCTTTAAACTAAACATCTAACCTCACTTCCAGTTTGATTGCTGTGAAAGAAGAGGTATAAATTAATGTCTGGGGCATATTACCATATACAGTTTGTATTAATTTTTCTAGGAAGACATAAAATTAAATTATACTCAGCAATATGTTCGTAAAAATAGACTTTTGCTCCCTCTGACTATGGGGGTAATTCAGATCTGATCGTAGATGTGTTAAATTTAGCACATCTACGATCATTTACTCTGACATGCGGGGGGACGCCCAGCACAGGGCTAGTATTATGCTTTGTTTTTACAACCTACTGTAGCTCAAACTTACATGTAAAATATTAAAAAATATTTAATTTTTGGTGGCCTCATCTTGAGCTGTCAGTAAACCAGGTTTGAATTTTTGCATGGCAACACTATTTTACACTGTGGGTTGCGGGTTAAAGATTTACAAATGAGGAGGGAGTCACATACTAGCTCAATTCAAAATTGCAGTCAAAAAATATACAGTAGCTGTCCAGTATTTGCTATATACAAAAGCTAGCGGTATTTTCCCTGTATGTAATAATAATAGTAGTAATAATACTAACTAAAATTTTTTTATTTGCACCCCTTGCTTTGTAACGTTTCCTCCATGAGCTAATTGGCTAAGTCTAAATTATCAAAATGTTTATATGTCCTTTCTTACAGCTTTATGGGGGTCATTCCGACCCGATCACTCACTGCAGTTTGTCGCACGTGGCGATCGGGTAGGAACTGCGCATGTGCCGGCGCCGCAGTGTGCCGGCGCATGGCAGTCGTCGGTGCCCAGCGATCGCCTCTGAGACAGAGGCGGTCGCTGGGCAGGAGGGGGCTGAACAGCGGCGTTAAGCTGGTGTTTAGTAGGCACGGTCCGGCCAACGCAGGCGTGGCCAGACCGTTGGGGGGGCGTGGTGCGGCAGCTGCGTGATGTCTCGCGCAGCCGCTGTGGCCAGCGGCAGCGACACACATCTCCCGGCCAGCCGCAGGAGCTGCGCTGGCCGGGAGTTACTCCACAAATACAAAGGCCGATGCTTTTGTATTTGTGTGGGGGGGCCGGTACTGACATGCGGGGCGGACTAGCCCTGTGCTGGGCATCCCCCCGCATGTCTGAGTTTACAATCGTAACTGTGCTAAATTTAGCACAGCTACGATCAACTAGGATTGACCCCCCATGACTCCAGGCTCCTATGCATGAGTTACATGATTAATGAATATTTGCCAAAAATTACTGCATACGTAAGGTAAAAACAAAGAAAATGTGCTGAAATCCATGCCTACTACAGTATGCTTTTATTTTATTTTCTCTAATAGAAGGTATTGAAAAGAACTAGAACTTACTTAACTGCTCAGGGTTTTAGTACTTTTAAATACTGGTATCACTTTTATTGATAAAGCGCCACTATATTACTCAACGCAGTTGCATATTAAGAGAGGAGTGCAGTCTCTGTCTGTGCCCCCTCCACTCTAGCAGGTTGCATCTGTTTAGAGTCTTGTGCACAAGCGTAGGTCTCTGAAAATAGCGAAGAGGCCAGTGATCTCCCTACTGCACATGAACATGATTTTGCAGCACTGCCACTGCTGACGTGGGATTCCCGGAGAGGTAAGTATTTAAGAAATGGGTGCAGCTTGTGCAGTTTGGGCCCCCGTGGACCTGGGGGCCAATGTGCACCAAAAAGACTGCACCCATTATTGATATACCACTGCCTGTCATCTCAACTGAGAGACAACACTTACACACACTCCTTTTCTTCTATGTAAAGAGGGAAATTGCAGTTGCCTAACCCCCACTTCCCCACACCCCAAAACTGGACAAAGCATTTTGCAAACTTATATACAGTATGCAAAATGTCTGACCACAATTATGAAAATGTGGTTCTCCTGATCAGCTTCCAGTCCACTACTGTACTTTAATATACTACGTATGTCACTGGTGAAACTATAAACTTTAGTCACCATAGGCTTATTTTAAGTGAATATGTTTGTGCATCTGCTTTATATTATTCCTTTCTTTCATGGTTGGTATTGATATTAGAGGACATCATGACTTATTAGCCATATTATACTGATGGGGGTATATTTACTAAGCTCCCAATTTTGATTGATTTTGTGGGGTTTTTTCAAAGTGCCATCTCGGGAATTTACTAAACTCAAATCTCGGCAGTGATGAGGGCATTCGTATTTTTTTTGAAGGCGGAGAAAAAAAATACGAATGAATACACCATCAGTCAAACACGCCTGTTATTTGATAGAACTTGGTAATTTACAAAAAAATCGTATTCACAATCACTGCTGGCAATAGCCAAACACTGCCGTGAAAAAGTACAAATCGTAAAAAAAAGCAGTTTTCAAATAGACCTGCTTTTCCCCCCCGTATTCTGATAGGCATGCATGGATCAGGGAGATCCATGCATGTTTATCTTTGGGAAGGGGTTTGAAATGGTTAAAAATTACCCCAAAAAATTGCGTGGGGTCCCCCCTCCTAAGCATAACCAGCCTCGGGCTCTTTGAGCCGGTCCTGGTTGTAAAAATACAGGGTAAAAACTGACCGGGGTTTCCCCATATTTCAACAACCAGCACCGGGCTCTGTGCTTGGTCCTGGCGCAAAAAATATGGGGGACAAAAAACGTAGGGGTCCCCCGTATTTTTAACACCAGCACCGGGCTCTACTAGTCAGAGAGATAATGCCACAGCCAGGGGACACTTTTATATTGGTCCCTGCAGCCCTGGAATTAAATCCCCAACTAGTCACCCCTGGCCGGGGTACCCTGGAGGAGTAGGGACCCCTTAAATCAAGGGGTCCCCCCCCCTCCAGCCACCCAAGGACCAGGAGTGAAGTCTGAGTCTGCCTCCCCCCCCATCCGTGGGTGGTGGATGAGAGGCTGATAGTCTTTTGTGTAAAAAAAGAATATTGTTTTTTGTAGCAGAACTACAAGTCCCAGCAAGCCTCCCCCGCAAGCTGGTACTTGGAGAACCACAAGTACCAGCATGCGGGGGGGAAAGGGCCTGCTGGTACCTGTAGTTCTACTACAAAAAAATAGCCAAATAAAAACACAACACAGACACTGTGACAGTAAAACTTTAATGTACATACATGCATACTTAAAACAAACAAAAATAGCAGCGCTACAATCAACAAAATAAATAGGAATAAAATAAAGCAATCCAAATTGGTTGGAACATATGGAGATGAATGGACTGAGAATGGATGAGTACCAAAATTGTTTACTGGCATAAAATACAAATAAAAATACATATAACACTGATATAATAAAATTATTATATCAGTGTTATATGTATTTTTACATATAACACTGCTATTGTAGCGCTGCTATTTTGGTTTGTTTTATGTTGTTTTTCTATATACAGGATTGACTAGACCTGTTTGTGTAGCAGCTGCTTAAAATTAGCACAACAGCCCTCCTTGCGCCTGATTTAACCTTGGTTAAACCCCCCTTCTCTTGCATACATGCATACTTACATACATACATACTTACCTATGTTGACCCGAAGCACTCGGTCCTCTTGTCCAGTAGAATCCAGGGGTACCTGTAAATAAAATTATACTTACAAAGAATCCGATGTATATCGGTCCTCTTCTTAAAAGTTATATTCCATGTACTTGGCAAAAAAACAAACCGCTCATCCGATCCATGAACTGAAAGGGGATCCATGTTTACACATGGAACCCCTTTCCCTCACGCAAATATTTGAAATTTTTAACTCTTTCTTCACTTCTCATGATATACACAATGAAGCCCTGCACGGATCTCACAGATCCTACCGGGATTCATTGAGTTTTGTCAGGCAGTATTTTACTAATCACTCCCATAAAACACTGCCTGACATTACGAATGACATCGACATCGGAAAATACGAAAATGCAGAATACGACTGCATAGTAAATGAGACGTAAAAAAAACAAAAAGTTGCAAATTCACACTACCGATGTCATTTGTGTTTAATCTCCCTCCAAATCCCGTCAATTACAAATCTTAGGAAATAAATATACCCCATGGTATCAACCCCTCTTGTTGGCAACTCCTCTCAGACATTTTGTACACTGCATGTTCATGGAAATCTTTTTAATAATTCCATCTTCAAGATTCACAGTTATCCTAATACACACAGGAAAAAAGCTAAAATGCAAGTGCACACCCTAAATACTAATAATCAGAATAATTATAATAAACACTGCAATGTAACAGAATAAATTTGAGGTGCTTCGTATAATTTGGGGCAAATATATGAGCCCACCAACCACAACCAGGTAACCTCAAATTTACTCAGTTAAATTGCAGATCTTATTAGAATTACTCTGATTATAATTATTTAGTATTCAGAGTGTGAACCTGCATTTTCTTTTTTTTCTAAGTAGAACTACAAGTTTCAGCATGATAGCAACTCTCACTTTATTAAGAATTAGAGTGTGCAGTCCGAACTCACTCCACCCACCACCCCCCAATATAGTTATCCTGATAAAGTAATACCACTAAATTGCCAGGTCCATTAGTGCAGTTACTGTAAATATGCCGATAATCTATTTATTCTGACAAGAAATCCCAGGGTTTAAAGCCACTTTACTCTAACAACACTTCATCATTAACCTTTCTGAATGATATTCCAGCTCTTCCCTTTGTTTAACTCCTGTGCTCACCACTTAATGTTCACAGAACTATTTTCTTAGCATTTAGTAGTGATCGATTTCTCTAGTTTCTAAGTATTGTAGATGCTGCCAGCCTAGTCCACACAACAGTGAATGCTCACCGAGGGCGTTTTAAGAGAGGAGGGGGCCCATGTGCTTACTGTGGGTGGGCCCCCTCCTCTCCACTGCACCAAAGGTTCCGGCATTGTGCTGGAGTCTACTGCGCATGTGCAGGTCTCCAGAAACATGGCGCCCGCCATGGTCCAGAGACAAATTTCATAGTGCTTATGCGCAGCGGGCATTTTGGAAGTGATTTTTGCTGTGACTGCCATGACTACAGCGCCCATCGTGGTACTCCAAAAAGTTCAGTATAAAACAACATGGATGCAGTATGTGCGCACATTGCACCTAGAGATGAGCGCCTGAAATTTTTCGGGTTTTGTGTTTTGGTTTTGGGTTCGGTTCCGCGGCCGTGTTTTGGGTTCGAACGCGTTTTGGCAAAACCTCACCGAATTATTTTTGTCGGATTCGGGTGTGTTTTGGATTCGGGTGTTTTTTTCAAAAAACCCTAAAAAACAGCTTAAATCATAGAATTTGGGGGTAATTTTGATCCCAAAGTATTATTAACCTCAAAAAACATAATTTACACTCATTTTCAGCCTATTCTGAACACATCACACCTCACAATATTATTTTTAGTCCTAAAATTTGCACCGAGGTCGCTGTGTGAGTAAGATAAGCGACCCTAGTGGCCGACACAAACACCGGGCCCATCTAGGAGTGGCACTGCAGTGTCACGCAGGATGTCCCTTCCAAAAAACCCTCCCCAAACAGCACATGACGCAAAGAAAAAAAGAGGCGCAATGAGGTAGCTGTGTGAGTAAGATTAGCGACCCTAGTGGCCGACACAAACACCGGGCCCATCTAGGAGTGGCACTGCAGTGTCACGCAGGATGGCCCTTCCAAAAAACCCTCCCCAAACAGCACATGACGCAAAGAAAAAAAGAGGCGCAATGAGGTAGCTGTGTGAGTAAGATTAGCGACCCTAGTGGCCGACACAAACACCGGGCCCATCTAGGAGTGGCACTGCAGTGTCACGCAGGATGGCCCTTCCAAAAAACCCTCCCCAAACAGCACATGACGCAAAGAAAAAAAGAGGCGCAATGAGGTAGCTGACTGTGTGAGTAAGATTAGCGACCCTAGTGGCCGACACAAACACCGGGCACATCTAGGAGTGGCACTGCAGTGTCACGCAGGATGTCCCTTCCAAAAAACCCTCCCCAAACAGCACATGACGCAAAGAAAAAAAGAGGCGCAATGAGGTAGCTGTGTGAGTAAGATTAGCGACCCTAGTGGCCGACACAAACACCGGGCCCATCTAGGAGTGGCACTGCAGTGTCACGCAGGATGTCCCTTCCAAAAAACCCTCCCCAATCAGCACATGATGCAAAGAAAAAGAAAAGAAAAAAGAGGTGCAAGATGGAATTATCCTTGGGCCCTCCCACCCACCCTTATGTTGTATAAACAAAACAGGACATGCACACTTTAACCAACCCATCATTTCAGTGACAGGGTCTGCCACACGACTGTGACTGATATGACGGGTTGGTTTGGACCCCCCCCAAAAAAGAAGCAATTAATCTCTCCTTGCACAAACTGGCTCTACAGAGGCAAGATGTCCACCTCATCTTCACCCTCCGATATATCACCGTGTACATCCCCCTCCTCACAGATTATCAATTCGTCCCCACTGGAATCCACCATCTCAGCTCCCTGTGTACTTTGTGGAGGCAATTGCTGCTGGTCAATGTCTCCGCGGAGGAATTGATTATAATTCATTTTAATGAACATCATCTTCTCCACATTTTCTGGATGTAACCTCGTACGCCGATTGCTGACAAGGTGAGCGGCGGCACTAAACACTCTTTCGGAGTACACACTTGTGGGAGGGCAACTTAGGTAGAATAAAGCCAGTTTGTGCAAGGGCCTCCAAATTGCCTCTTTTTCCTGCCAGTATAAGTACGGACTGTGTGACGTGCCTACTTGGATGCGGTCACTCATATAATCCTCCACCATTCTATCAATGTTGAGAGAATCATATGCAGTGACAGTAGACGACATGTCCGTAATCGTTGTCAGGTCCTTCAGTCCGGACCAGATGTCAGCATCAGCAGTCGCTCCAGACTGCCCTGCATCACCGCCAGCGGGTGGGCTCGGAATTCTGAGCCTTTTCCTCGCACCCCCAGTTGCGGGAGAATGTGAAGGAGGAGATGTTGACAGGTCGCGTTCCGCTTGACTTGACAATTTTGTCACCAGCAGGTCTTTCAACCCCAGCAGACCTGTGTCTGCCGGAAAGAGAGATCCAAGGTAGGCTTTAAATCTAGGATCGAGCACGGTGGCCAAAATGTAGTGCTCTGATTTCAACAGATTGACCACCCGTGAATCCTTGTTAAGCGAATTAAGGGCTGCATCCACAAGTCCCACATGCCTAGCGGAATCGCTCCGTGTTAGCTCCTTCTTCAATGCCTCCAGCTTCTTCTGCAAAAGCCTGATGAGGGGAATGACCTGACTCAGGCTGGCAGTGTCTGAACTGACTTCACGTGTGGCAAGTTCAAAGGGCATCAGAACCTTGCACAACGTTGAAATCATTCTCCACTGCACTTGAGACAGGTGCATTCCATCTCCTATATCGTGCTCAATTGTATAGGCTTGAATGGCCTTTTGCTGCTCCTCCAACCTCTGAAGCATATAGAGGGTTGAATTCCACCTCGTTACCACTTCTTGCTTCAGATGATGGCAGGGCAGGTTCAGTAGTTTTTGGTGGTGCTCCAGTCTTCTGTACGTGGTGCCTGTACGCCGAAAGTGTCCCGCAATTTTTCTGGCCACCGACAGCATCTCTTGCACGCCCCTGTCGTTTTTTAAAAAATTCTGCACCACCAAATTCAAGGTATGTGCAAAACATGGGACGTGCTGGAATTTGCCCATATTTAATGCACACACAATATTGCTGGCGTTGTCCGATGCCACAAATCCACAGGAGAGTCCAATTGGGGTAAGCCATTCCGCGATGATCTTCCTCAGTTGCCGTAAGAGGTTTTCAGCTGTGTGCGTATTCTGGAAAGCGGTGATACAAAGCGTAGCCTGCCTAGGAAAGAGTTGGCGTTTGCGAGATGCTGCTACTGGTGCCGCCGCTGCTGTTCTTGCGGCGGGAGTCCATACATCTACCCAGTGGGCTGTCACAGTCATATAGTCCTGACCCTGCCCTGCTCCACTTGTCCACATGTCCGTGGTTAAGTGGACATTGGGTACAACTGCATTTTTTAGGACACTGGTGAGTCTTTTTCTGACGTCCGTGTACATTCTCGGTATCGCCTGCCTAGAGAAGTGGAACCTAGATGGTATTTGGTAACGGGGGCACACTGCCTCAATAAATTGTCTAGTTCCCTGTGAACTAACGGCGGATACCGGACGCACGTCTAACACCAACATAGTTGTCAAGGACTCAGTTATCCGCTTTGCAGTAGGATGACTGCTGTGATATTTCATCTTCCTCGCAAAGGACTGTTGAACAGTCAATTGCTTACTGGAAGTAGTACAAGTGGGCTTACGACTTCCCCTCTGGGATGACCATCGACTCCCAGCGGCAACAACAGCAGCGCCAGCAGCAGTAGGCGTTACACGCAAGGATGCATCGGAGGAATCCCAGGCAGGAAAGGACTCGTCAGACTTGCCAGTGACATGGCCTGCAGGACTATTGGCATTCCTGGGGAAGGAGGAAATTGACACTGAGGGAGTTGGTGGGGTGGTTTGCGTGAGCTTGGTTACAAGAGGAAGGGATTTACTGGTCAGTGGACTGCTTCCGCTGTCACCCAAAGTTTTTGAACTTGTCACTGACTTATTATGAATGCGCTGCAGGTGACGTATAAGGGAGGATGTTCCGAGGTGGTTAACGTCCTTACCCCTACTTATTACAGCTTGACAAAGGGAACACACGGCTTGACACCTGTTGTCCGCATTTCTGGTGAAATACCTCCACACCGAAGAGCTGATTTTTTTGGTATTTTCACCTGGCATGTCAACGGCCATATTCCTCCCACGGACAACAGGTGTCTCCCCGGGTGCCTGACTTAAACAAACCACCTCACCATCAGAATCCTCCTGGTCAATTTCCTCCCCAGCGCCAGCAACACCCATATCCTCCTCATCCTGGTGTACTTCAACACTGACATCTTCAATCTGACTATCAGGAACTGGACTGCGGGTGCTCCTTCCAGCACTTGCAGGGGGCATGCAAATAGTGGAAGGCGCATGCTCTTCACGTCCAGTGTTGGGAAGGTCAGGCATCGCAAACGACACAATTGGACTCTCCTTGTGGATTTGGGATTTCAAAGAACGCACAGTTCTTTGCGGTGCTTTTGCCAGCTTGAGTCTTTTCAGTTTTCTAGCGAGAGGCTGAGTGCTTCCATCCTCATGTGAAGCTGAACCACTAGCCATGAACATAGGCCAGGGCCTCAGCCGTTCCTTGCCACTCCGTGTGGTAAATGGCATATTGGCAAGTTTACGCTTCTCCTCCGACAATTTTATTTTAGGTTTTGGAGTCCTTTTTTTTCTGATATTTGGTGTTTTGGATTTGACATGCTCTGTACTATGACATTGGGCATCGGCCTTGGCAGACGACGTTGCTGGCATTTCATCGTCTCGGCCATGACTAGTGGCAGCAGCTTCAGCACGAGGTGGAAGTGGATCTTGATCTTTCCCTAATTTTGGAACCTCAACTTTTTTGTTCTCCATATTTTATAGGCAGAACTAAAAGGCACCTCAGGTAAACAATGGAGATGGATGGATTGGATAGTTTACTAGTATACAATTATGGACGGACTGCCACGGTTAGGTGGTATAAAAAAACCACGGTTAGGTGGTATATATTATAATAATAATACAATTATGGATGGACGGACTGCCTGCCGACTGCCGACACAGAGGTAGCCACAGCCGTGAACTACCGCACTGTACACTGGTTGATAAAGAGATAGTAGTATACTCGTAACAACTAGTATGACACTATGACGACGGTGTAAAGAATGGAAAAAAAACCACGGTTAGGTGGTATATATTATAATAATAATACAATTATGGATGGACGGACTGCCTGCCGACTGCCGACACAGAGGTAGCCACAGCCGTGAACTACCGCACTGTACACTGGTTGATAAAGAGATAGTAGTATACTCGTAACAACTAGTATGACACTATGACGACGGTATAAAGAATGGAAAAAAAACCACGGTTAGGTGGTATATATTATAATAATAATACAATTATGGATGGACGGACTGCCTGCCGACTGCCGACACAGAGGTAGCCACAGCCGTGAACTACCGCACTGTACACTGGTTGATAAAGAGATAGTAGTATACTCGTAACAACTAGTATGACACTATGAC
Source organism: Pseudophryne corroboree (assembly GCF_028390025.1). Lineage (NCBI taxonomy): Eukaryota > Metazoa > Chordata > Amphibia > Anura > Myobatrachidae > Pseudophryne > Pseudophryne corroboree. The sequence goes on along the minus strand of NC_086445.1, from coordinate 952,930,925 downwards.
GACGGTATAAAGAATGGAAAAAAAACCACGGTTAGGTGGTATATATTATAATAATAATACAATTATGGATGGACGGACTGCCTGCCGACTGCCGACACAGAGGTAGCCACAGCCGTGAACTACCGCACTGTACACTGGTTGATAAAGAGATAGTAGTATACTCGTAACAACTAGTATGACACTATGACGACGGTATAAAGAATGGAAAAAAAACCACGGTTAGGTGGTATATATTATAATAATAATACAATTATGGATGGACGGACTGCCTGCCGACTGCCGACACAGAGGTAGCCACAGCCGTGAACTACCGCACTGTACACTGGTTGATAAAGAGATAGTAGTATACTCGTAACAACTAGTATGACACTATGACGACGGTATAAAGAATGGAAAAAAAACCACGGTTAGGTGGTATATATTATAATAATAATACAATTATGGATGGACGGACTGCCTGCCGACTGCCGACACAGAGGTAGCCACAGCCGTGAACTACCGCACTGTACACTGGTTGATAAAGAGATAGTAGTATACTCGTAACAACTAGTATGACACTATGACGGTATAAAGAAAGAAAAAAAAATACCACGGTTAGGTGGTATATATTGTAATACAATTATGGATGGACTGACTGCCTGCCGAGTTCCGACTGCCGACACAGAGGTAGCCACAGCCGTGAACTACCGCACTGTACTGTGTCTGCTGCTAATATAGACTGGTTGATAAAGAGATAGTATACAATACATACAACAATGAATATACTACTATACTGGTGGTCAGGCACTGGTCACCACTAGTCACACTGGCAGTGGCACTCCTGCAGCAAAAGTGTGCACTGTTTAATTTTAAATTAATATAATATTATGTACTCCTGGGGGCTCCTGCTATAACAACCTGCAGTGCTCCCCAGTCTCCCCCACAATTATTATAAGCTTTGCCTTTTATACATTGATGTGCAGCACACTGGGCTGAGCTGAGTGCACACAGACTGAGTCACACTGTGTGACTGGCTGCTGCTGTGTATCGTTTTTTTTCAGGCAGAGAACGGATATAGCAGAGAACGGATATATATTAAAATAAATAAAAGTTAACTAACAACAACTGCACTGGTCACTGTGGTAAACTCTGTCTGACTCTGCACAATCTCTCTCTCTCTTCTAATCTAATTTCTAATGGAGAGGACGCCAGCCACGTCCTCTCCCTATCAATCTCAATGCACGTGTGAAAATGGCGGCGACGCGCGGCTCCTTATATAGAATCCGAGTCTCGCGAGAATCCGACAGCGTCATGATGATGTTCGGGCGCGCTCGGGTTAACCGAGCAAGGCGGGAGGATCCGAGTCTGCTCGGACCCGTGAAAAAAACATGAAGTTCGTGCGGGTTCGGTTTCAGAGAAACCGAACCCGCTCATCTCTAATTGCACCCAATATAGAAATGCTTCTGATGCTCACACAAGAATGTTCCAGGAGCAGATGTTATCCAAGCAGCATATATTGTATATCTTTAATGAGAAATACTCTACAGGCTAGCACAACCTGCTAGGGTGGCATGGTCGCACAGCGATCAGCACTGCATGGTATTGTTGCAAAACGTTCAATTCCAACTTTGACACTATCTGTCTGGATATTGTATGTTCATCCTGTTTTCGAGTGACTTGCCACCAGGTGCACAGGTTTCCTTTTGTTAACTGTGTGTATTTGGCGTAAGGATATATTTTGTGCTGCATATAGTAGGGATGGCTATACGTAGGTTATCCATCGATGGTTACCATCAAAGGTACCATTGATGGATAACCTTGATGGTGTAAAACCATCTAGATGGGATCCACTGATGGTTGTACCCATCGATGGTCACCCCTGCATTTCTGTATAATGAAATGCAGGTCAATCAGAGCCCAGGGGCGTGTCAGGGAGCAGGGCTAAGCTCCGTTTACAGACATGGAGATTAAATATATATATATATATATATATATATTTATATTAGAGATGAGCGGGTTCGGTTCGTTGATATCCGAACCCCCCGAACTTCACCTATTTTACATGGGTCCGAGGCAGCCTCGGATCTTCCCGCCTTGCTCGGTTAACCCGAACGAGGCCGAACGTCATCATCCTGCTGTCGGATTCTTGCGAGATTCGTATTCCATATAAAGAGCCGCGCGTTGCCGCCATTTTCACTCAGGCATTGGAGATTGAACGGAGAGGACGTGGCTACGTTCTCTCCCTGAAAAGCTACGTATCTGTGCTCAGTGTGCTGCAAATATCTGTGCTCAGTGTGCTGCAAATATCTGTGTTCAGTGTGCTGCAAATATCTACGTTCTCTGCCTGAAGAGCTCCATATCTGTGCTCAGTGTGCTGCAAATATCTAGGTTCTCTGCCTGAAAAGCTCCATATCTGTGCTTAGTGTGCTGCAAATATCTGTGCTCAGTGTGCTGCATTGTGGGGACCACCAGTATATAATTATAGTAGTACAGTACAGTAGGCCATTGCTGTATCTTGCAGCTCCGTGTCAGACTCAGTTCTAGACAGTATCCTGATCATCAGTGCTCAATATCTGCTGCATTGTTGTGTGACCAGTATATACTATATATATATTATATATAGTAGTACAGTGCAGCATTTTGGTGACCACCAGTATAGTAGTACAGTACAATAGTCCATTGCTGTATCTTGCAGCTCCGTGTCACTTCAAGTATCCATATCTGTGCTGCATTGTTGTGAGCAGTATATATAGTAGTACAGTGCAGCATTTTGGTGACCAACAGTAATTAGTTGTACAGTACAGTAGGCCATTGCTGTATCTTGCAGCTCCGTGTCACTTCTAGTATCCATATTTGTGCTGCATTGTTGTGACCAGTATATATAGTAGTTCAGTGCAGCATTTTGGTGACCAACAGTATATAGTTGTACAGTACAGTAGGCCACTGCTGTATCTTGCAGCTCCGTGTCACTTCTAGTATCCATATCTGTGCTGCTTTGTTGTGACCAGTATATAGTAGTACAGTGCAGCATTGTGGTGACCACCAGTATATAGTAGTACAGTACAGTAGGCCATTGCTGTTTCTTGCTGCTCTGTGTCACTTCTAGTATCCATATCTGTGCTGCATTGTTGTGACCAGTATTTAGTAGTACAGTGCAGCATTGTGGTGACCACCAGTATATAGTAGTACAGTACAGTAGGCCATTGCTGTATCTTGCAGCTCCATGTCAGACACAGTTCTATTCTCCGGATCAGTGCTCAATATCTTTGCTGCATTGTGGGGACCAGTATACTACAGTACAATAGTCCAGTGCTGTTCTCGCTGCTCAGTGTCAGTTCTCCGTAGTATCATCATTGATCAGTATAATCAGTTCTCAGTATAATCAGTGCGCTGTTAGACGTACGCCCGTTTTCCGCCATTAGTGCATTGGAATTTAGACAATTGATGAAGTTATTGTGTCCCCGGTACAAAATCCCATTTAGATTCCACTTCACTAGGCAGGTGATAGCGAGATTTTACCAATTAATATCAGTGATTTATAATTATTAACTACAGTGATCTTGCCAAATAATTTCAGTGATTTTGTAATTTTCTTCCAGTGATTTGGACCAATAATACCATTGATTAGAACGAATAATTCCTGCGATTTTGTCATTTTCTTCCAGTGATTTGGACCAATAATACCATTGATTAGAACAAATAATTCCTGTGATATTGAGGTGTTTGTGTCGCTTAGCTTAGCCATCCAGCGACCACAGTGCACCTCTTTTTCTCTTTTCTTTGCATCATGTGCTGTTTGGGGCCAATTTTTTTAAGTGCCATCCTGTCTGACACTTCCGTATATGTCCAGTGGTACGGCCATTTGATATAATTCCCGACATTACTGCCATTTAATTCCAGTGATTTTGTCATTTTCTTTCAGTGATTTGGACCAATGATACCACCGATTAGAACTAATAATTCCTGTGATTTTGTCATTTTCTTCCAGTGATTTGGACCAATAATACCATTGTTTAGAACGAATAATTCCTGCGATTTTGTCATTTTCTTCCAGTGATTTGGACCAATAATACCATTGATTAGAACGAATAATTCCTGTGATATTGAGGTGTTTGTGTCGCTTAGCTTAGCCATCCAGTGACCACAGTGCACCTCTTTTTCTCTTTTCTTTGCATCATGTGCTGTTTGGGGACTATTTTTTTAAGTGCCATCCTGTCTGACACTTCCGTATATGTCCAGTGGTACTGCCATTTAATATAACTCCCGACATTACTGCCATTTAATTCCTGTGATTTTGTCATTTTCTTTCAGTGATTTGGACCAATAATACCATTGATTAGAATGAATAATTCCTGCGATTTTGTCATTTTCTTCCAGTGATTTGGACCAATAATACCATTGATTAGAACGAATAATTCCTGTGATTTTGTCATTTTCTTCCAGTGATTTGGACCGATAATACCATTGATTAGAACAAATAATTCCTGTGATATTGAGGTGTTTGTGTTGCTTAGCTTAGCCATCCAGCGACCACAGTGCACCTCTTTTTCTCTTTTCTTTGCATCATGTGCTGTTTGGGGCCAATTTTTTTTAAGTGCCATCCTGTCTGACACTGCAGTGCCACTCCTAGATGGGCCAGGTGTTTGTTTAGGACTAAAAATAGTATTGTGAGGTGTGAGGTGTTCAGAATAGACTGGAAATGAGTGGAAATTATGGTTATTGAGGTTAATAATACTATAGGATCAAAATTACCCCCAAATTCTATGATTTAAGCTGTTTTTGAGGGGTTTTTGAAAAAAAAAAACACCCGAATCCAAAACACACCCGAATCCGACAAAAAATTTTAAGGGAGGGTTTGCCAAAACGTGTCCGAATCCAAAACACGGCCGCGGAACCGAATCCAAAACCAAATCACAAAATTTGCGGTGCACATCTCTAATATATATATATATATATATATATATATATATATATATAATCTCTGTAATAGTCAGCAGCACTCCATATGGCCTCCCTTGGACGGCCTCGATGGTATATAGGTATGTGTTGTAAGCATTGTGGTTAATGTCCTGATGAAAATATTTTATTTATAACATTGAAACGTTGACTTTCTTCGTGACTCGGTCTCGTTTTATTCCCCGCTGAGGGAGCCGTGAGTGCCGCCGACTGTGGGTTATGTTTGGAGACATCCCGGCTGGGGATGCCATACGGAGGGCATCACTTGTACTGTGTAGTATGGAGTGCTGCTGACTATTACAGAGATTATTGTGACATGCTGCCCTTGCTGGAAAACATGTCTGTCTGCGAGCACCCACATCAGACTTTCTTATCTTAAAGGAACATACCTTTTACTGGACAAAATTTCATTTTCACTTTTCGTGGTGCACACCTGTTTATCTTGCACATTGGCACTTTAAATATATGTGAACTCCTTTGGGAGCGACTTTAGACATTTTTTTGGGATGGCCACTTCAAGCAATGCAGGAGTGGATGCCCTTATTGCGGCAATTGAACTGTCACAGGGAGAGACGTTCAGCTATTCTGACACTGATGCAGCCAAGATATACTTTAAGGAAAATCTAACTCCATCTGGGGAAAGTGTGGATAATATCCAATTATACAGAGAATTATTGAAGCTTAAACGTAAAGAACAAGACTACCATTATCATGGTGTCCACAGGGAGGGTAAAATCCCTCGGGGCTTTCGCATTAAAAACGTCCCCACAATCGGGCGCTTCAATATCCAATTTTGCATTAAATGGATATCCATTTTGAATAAATGCTCATATGATTTAATTCTTTTAGTTATTGAGGAGGTCACTCGGGAGTTAAACACCATACGATCAAAGATTGAAACATTTGAATCCTCACATAAAGTGACCTTGGAGGCGGATGCCGCGTATGATTGGTATACTAAGATCAATGTACAGATTGAAAAATATTGTAAGGACTTAATTCAGTACAAACGTAATAAGCTTGAAAAGGTGAATAATGACTACCTTAAACGTCAAGTATACCCATGGATCTCTGGCACCCAACAGAATCGGGGCCCACCGCGTAGGCGACCATATAACCGCTACAGAGTTACACAACTGGACACTGAGACATCTACAGATGGATCTGCCTCCCAGAGTGAAAATGATCCTCAAGACAACTTCCCAGGTCGACCCCCTTTAGGGGCACGTACCCGCGCACAGTTGCCAGATCCCGACGGCGCTACACGAGGAGGGGTGGGCAAAGGCAGAGGCAAAGGGATAGGTCGAACTCCCTACACCCGACGGAAATAATTTTTAATCTGTCAGATAGAACCTTCTCTCCGATTGAGAAAAAAATCTTATCAAAAGGTCTCAACTTTGTTCCCACGAATAGAATTGATCCCTTCGAATGGAAGGTTGAACAGTTCAAATTAGGTCGTCAACTTAGGGTTAAAGAATATTTCAACTCTAACCTGCCTTTGAGCAATACGGCTACATCGTTACCCTCTTCTCTACGTAAAAGGTCTAAATTTGATCCATCCTCACAAAATCAAGCTATACGTACTTATTGTAGAACAGTGGACCATCAAGTACAGCAGGATATTAAACATGAAACACATGGTCATTCAAACCTCTCTAAAAAGGAATGGGAGGCGCTACTACAAATGAGCAAATACGATGATGACGTATTTCGCCCGGCTGACAAGGGGGAGCTCTTGTGGTCAAGAACACCACGGACTATGTGGCCGAATTAGATCGCCAATTAAAGGACACTCTAACCTATCAGAAACTAACCCATGATCCAACTGCCCGCTATAAGCGAGAATTAGACCTAATTTTAGTAAGAGCACTTAATGACGGCTTACTAACAAAAGAAGAATGTGAAGCATTAACCACCCCATTCCCTGTAACACCGGTCCTTTATTCTTTACCGAAAATCCACAAAGACAGTCGCCACCCACCAGCGCGACCCATCATTTCTGCACGTGGTTCTCTTTATCAAAGCATTTCCATTTTTCTGGACTTTCATTTACAACCGTGCATCCAAGCCAGAGCCTCTTGCCTCAAGGACACGACAGATCTATTAACCCAATTGGGTAGGATTACAGAAGTTCCTTTGAACTGTATACTGGCCACTATAGATGTCAGCAACCTATATACTTGTATACCCCATGAACAAGGGTTAATGGCGGTTAGAACTCTGATTACGAACAATCCTGCCTACACAGGTCCGGATATTGATCTCTTCATGGATTTATTAAAACTTACTTTACAGCGCAATTACTTTTTATTTAATAATCAGTATTTCCTTCAATTGCAAGGGTGTTCCATGGGCAGTAATGTTTCCCCTTCTGTCACTAACAGTTTTATGTTTCAGGTGGAGGATCAATTATTTTTTTCAGACGACACAGTTCGCTTAAATATTTTGTTATATTTAAGGTTTATAGATGACCTGCTGGTCCTTTGGACGGGCACTCGAGAGTCCCTCTCTGCCTTAATTGACACACACAATCATTCCACTACTCCTATTAAGCTGACTTACAATATTGATTCTGAGAGTGTTAATTACTTAGATGTACAGATTAAGATCTGTGATGGCAAAATTACCACCAATATGTTTGTGAAACCCACAGACCGCAACTACATCTTACTCTCCTCCAGCCACCATCCTAAAGCATTACTCAGTGGTCTCCCTTACTCGCAGATGCTTAGAGTGAGGAGAATTGTGAGTGATGAATCTAAAGTTGAGGCATCTCTAGATACTATGATTGCCAAGTTCGTTGAGCGAGGGTATCATATATCCGAGTTAAACACTTTAAAAACCCGGGTTTTGAATATACCACGTTCACAATTATTGGAGCCAGGAAAGAAGAAAAAAACTAATCAGGATAAATCCATTTGGGTCAATAAATATAACACCCTTAGTAATAAAATTTTGGCCCATAATTCAATCCGATCAACAACTTAGCTCCTTGTCGAACACCCGCTTAATGCCAGCTTACAAACGTGGGCGTAACCTGCGTGATCATTTAGTGAAAACTAATATTCAGTTTCCTCCACATTCCTCATTTACATCTAATCCCTCGTCCTCGTTTTTGAAGCCTCTGAAAGTTGGATGCTTTAAATGCCTTGGCTGCACCACCTGCAATCAATAGTTTTTGCCACCCATACACTGGAAAACGGTACAAAATTCGCCATAGACTAACATGTTCCACAAAATTCGTCATATATATGTTAAGCTGCCCATGCGGCTTACATTATATTGGCAAAACTGAATGTACATTTAAGGAAAGGATGGCAGGCCACCGGGCTTCCATAAGAGCTGCCCTGTCCACTGGCAAAAGCGACCAGCCGGTCGCTCGACACTTTTTAACTGCTACTCACTCATTAGCGGTTTTAAGACATCAAATTATTGATCACATTCCCCCCCTTAAACTTTTGAATACTTTTGAAGGCAGAGGCCCGTTGGATTTTCTTGCTGGATACCCTTTCACCCAGAGGTCTAAATGAACACTCTGGGTTACATTGTTTTCTTTAAGACCTATAATGAGCCTTTATGTTTCCATCTAACGTATCCCATAATTTAGGTGTTACATTATTGCAGCTACGTATTCATTTGTCATTAGTGATCACCATTATACATTTATCTTGATGTATTTAGCATAATATCAGGTTTATCTGTAGATGTTACCTATTCTGATATGCAGGATAGAGATGGATAACAAATATGGGTATATATCTTAAATGACTGCCTTGGACATATTTATATTGCTTTGCCGCATTGATTGACAGTATGTTTCAGTAGTTGCTTCATTGACACATGATTTTCAATGCCAATTGTATGTTTTGTTTGTTCATTTCACTTTAACAGCTCATTATGCTGTTCTCACTTACAGGTGTAACGGGGCTCTCCGTGACGCCGCGTCTGGCGCGGCACTGTGACGTCATTGGTGATGGACGTGTAGCGGGCGGACGGCGGGCGCCATGGACGGCCTCGATGGTATATAGGTATGTGTTGTAAGCATTGTGGTTAATGTCCTGATGAAAATGTTTTATTTATAACATTGAAACGTTGACTTTCTTCGTGACTCGGTCTCGTTTTATTCCCCGCTGAGGGAGCCGTGAGTGCCGCCGACTGTGGGTTTTATATATATATATATATATATATATATATATGTATAGATATATATATATATATTCGGTAGCAGTGAACCATCGATGGCGGGAAACCATCTGGTTCTCCCCCATCCATGGTAAAAGTGTTCAAAATCGGTCATCGACCATCGATGATTTTGTATCATTGATGGTCAATGGCCATCCCTAGAATATAGTTGGTGTTTGAATCTATCTTCTGTGATACGTGTCTCCTGCAGTTCTTCAGTACAGAAGTGTGCAACAACCACTGTGTCATGGTTACTAAAGACTTTATGGAAATATAAATCACAGACTTAACACAGGCCCTCATTCAGTATGGATCGCATTTGCAAAGCTGCTCACAGCAGCTTTGCAAATGCAATCCTTAGCAATGCAAATGCAGTAGGAGGTGCTTCACACGTCCTTGCAGCATTTGTGATCGCAGCACTGCGACCGAAATACCAAGTCTCAATGGTCTTCTGTGACGGCAAGCTGAGTAAGCCTCAATTCCTCAATTTACTCAGGCTTGTCATCACAGGGTGGCTAGCGATTCCTAGAAAACTGAATTTCGCAATGCAGTCCTTGGTCTCACCTGTCCCCACCCCCATCCCTCCCGCCGGTCAGTCAAGCAGAGGTGTTCACAATACTGCGTTGCATTTACAATTTTTGTATTCTGGGGTGTTTTGACTGCGCACTCAAGGAGCTGCAAATATTGTTTTTTCACACAGTGTATCACCTAACACACCAAATCAAGCAAGTACCACAAGAATTCCTCATAACCTATAAATTATTTATTTATTATTATTATTTATTAACAGTTTCTTATATAGCGCAGCATATTCCGTTGCGCTTTACAATTAGAACAACAGTAATAGAACAAAACTGGGCAAAAACAGACAGACAGAGGTAGGAAGGCCCTGCTCGCAATCTTACAATCTATAGGGAAATAGGCATAGATACACAAGGATAGATGCTACCTATTGCATAATGGTCCACCAGATTGCTAGGTTCTTAATGGGTTGTATGATGATACCCCACAAAGTTATCCAAGTGTCAGGAGGGTGTGAGACTAAAGAAAGACAAGATATGTGATGTTATGAATATTCTACAGAGGATGTAATTAGATAGGGAAGCACTGAAGGTTATGTGGGTGGGTCTGGAATTTGATAGGCTTGTCTGAAGAGGTGAGTTTTCAGGGAACATTTAAAGGTTTGGAGACTAGAGGCGAGTCTTACTGTGCGTGGGAGGGCATTCCACACAGTGGGTGAAGCCCGGATAAAGTCCTGTAATTTTGAGTGTGAACAAGTAATGCGTGTGGATGAGAGACGTAGATCTTGTGCAGAGCGGAGAGGTCGGGTAGGGAGATATTTTGAGATGAGTGAAGAGATGTATGTTGGTGCAGTTTGGTTAATAGCCTTGTATGTGAGTAAAAGTATTTTATATTTAATACGGTAGAATACCGGTAACCAATGGAGGGACTGACAGAGCGGATCTGCAGACGATGAACGTCTGGCAAGGAAGATTAGCCTCGCAGCTGCATTCAAAATGGATTGTAGTGGTGAGAGCCTATGTTTGGGAAGACCGGTCAGGAGACTATTACAATAATCAATGCGGGAGATAATGAGAGCATAGATGAGAGTTTTTGCTGTGTCTTGTGTAAGATAAGGGCGTATTTTGGATATGTTTCTTAGATGTATGTAACATGATCTTGAGACAGATTGAATGTGGGTAACAAAGGACAGTTCAGAGTCAAGAATGACACCTAGGCAGCGAGCTTGTGGGGTAGGGGTGATTGCAGAGTTCTCAACAGCGATAGAGATATCAGGTTGGAAACTACTATTGGCCGGTGGAAATATAATTAATTCTGTTTTGGAAATATTAAGTTTGAGGTGGCGAGATGTCATCCAAGATGAAATGGCAGAAAGGCATTCAGTGACACGGCCCAATACAGATGGTGACAAATCAGGGGAGGATAGGTAGATTTGAGTATCATCCGCATACAGATGGTACTGAAATCCGAAAGAGTTGATTAGTTTGCCAAGAGATGTGGTATAGATAGAGAAAAGCAGAGGACCTAGGACTGAGCCTTGCGGTACTCCAACTGAGAGAGGTAGCGAAGGAGAGGTGGAATCAGAGAAACGAACACTGAAGAAACGATTAGATAGGTAGGATGAGAACCAAGAAAGGGCTGTGTCCTGAATACCTAGGGATTGTAGTGTTTGTATGAGAAGAGAGTGGTCAACAGTGTCAAAAGCAGCAGAGAGATCAAGGAGAATAAGTAGAGAGTAATGTCCTTTAGATTTAGCAGTGACCAAATCATTCACTACCTTAGTCAGTGCCGTCTCTGTGGAGTGTTGGGCACGAAATCCTGACTGAAGTGGGTCCAGTAGGCTGTGTGAGTTAAGAAAGTGTGTGAGGCGAGTGTAGGCAAGTCTCTCCAGTAGCTTGGAGGGGCATGGGAGCTGAGAGATGGGACGGTAGTTAGAGAGAGAGTTCGGGTCAGAGTTTTGTTTTTTCAGAATGGGAGTAATCACTGCATGCTTGTATAGAGAAGGAAAGATACCAGTAGACAGGGAGAGATTACAGATTTTCGTTAAGCTTGGGATGAGCACAGTAGACAGAGCTTTACTAATTTGTGAGGGTATAGAGTCAAGGGGAGAGGTATTAGAGTAGGCAGATGAAAAGAGTGCAGATACTTCATCTTCATTTGTAGGATCAAAGGAAGAGAAGGTGTTAGAGGGTTCAGGCAGGGAATTGAGCAGGTCACTTGCTGTGGAAGAACATACCATTTCATTTCGGATCTTGTCAATCTTGTCCTTGAAATAGGAAGCAAGATCTTGCGCACTGACAGTGGCTGGTGGGTTAGGTGAGGGAGGGACAAGAAGTGATTTAAATGTATTAAAAAGTCGCTTGGGGTTAGAGGCTTGAGCAGAGATGAGAGATTGAAAATATGTTTGTTTGGCAGTGTCCAGAGCAGTACGATAAGAGTGGTAGGTGGTCTTATATGTGAGAAAGTCACTTGAACTACGAGATTTACGCCACTGGCGTTCAACTTTTCGTGAGAGTTTTTGTAAGTGTCTAGTGTATTTAGAGTGCCACGGTTGACATCTAAGTCTACGTGGAGTGTGATGGGTAGCTGGAGCCACTTCAAGTGCTGTTACTATAGTTTGGTTAAGGTGTGACACAGCAGTCTCTGGAAAGGTGAATGTAGAAATTGGTGAAAGCAGTGGTTGCAGAGAGGTAGATAGTTGTTGAAAATTAATAGCGTTAATATTTCTGCGGGTAAGAGGTGTCCTTGTAGACTTTAGGGACATGGAGTTTGAAGTAATGGAGGAGAGCATGCATGTGATAAGGTTGTGATCTGAGAGAGGGAAAGGAGTGTTAGTGAGTTCAGAAACAGAGCATAGTCTGGTGAATACAAGATCAAGGCAGTGGCCCTCCTGATGAGTAGGGGAGTTAGTCCATGTGCGCTCACTCCTTAAGCAACAATATTAAACAGTGTGAATAATCACTTTTTTTACCACTATCGACCATAGTAAAGTTCATAAGTCTCTGTGAGTAGATTTATATGATATTAGTCTTGGGAAATTCTTCCTCCTTGGGTATAATTATTCACGTGGTGTTTTCCTCAGAATATACAGTATGTAACGAGAAACAAAAGAAAATATATAGTGTAATATTGTATAGTCCCGTTTTTTTTCTCAGGGGTGAGGGATTACACCATCCATAGACATCCCTCACCCCTTGTTTCTTGTTACATATATTCTGAGGAAAACACCATGTGAATAATCATACCTAAGGAGGAAGAATTTCCAGACTAATATCATATAAATCTACTCACAGAGACTTATGAACTTTACTACCAGGTCCGGATTAAGGTCTGTGGGGGCCCCTGGGCAACAAATTTGTGGGGCCCCCACACACTGTCCTCACAACTGCAAAAAAAACATTGGAGTAGGAGTACAGCATTTACCTGTCTCCTCTCCATCCTCCTCGGCAGCTGAGCTGTTCCTTTACTGCTGCAGGCGCCGAGGAGCTTCACTCACAGCAGTGTGAAGTCTCATGAGATAATGTCAAATCTCGCGAGACTTCACACTGCAGTGAGTGAAGCTCCTCGGCGGCCGCAGTAGTAAAGGAACATCTCAGCTGCCGAGGAGGATGGAGAGGAGACAGGTAAATGCTGTACTCCTACTTCGATTTTTTTTTGCAGTTGTGAGGACAGTGTGTGATGGCCCCGGGCCGACCGCCCCTTCCGCCCCGCCATTAATCCAGCTCTGTTTACTACAGTCGATGGTGGTAAAAAAAGTGATTGTTCATACTGCTTAATGTTGATTAAGGAGTGAGCGCATTTATAGAGGAATTCTTGTGGTACTGCGTTGCATTGGTAGGACCCATTCTGCGCACTGCTCATGTGCAGAATGGGTCCACCGTATTAACGGAGCTGCGCAGTTTCCCGATTATCCATACTGAATAACCCCCACAGTCACAAAAAGGATTTTTAGAATTAAGGTTTATCTTTTGATTTTTTGTTGTTGTTTTAGCACATTTAAACCTTTTGTGTTATAGTTGTAGATTTCCTACATTTTCTGCAAAGCGCTGCCTAATATGCTGGTGCTATGTAAGTAAAGGTCAATAGTAAAACAATAATGATAGGCTACAACGGGTGGTCTTCAGTATGCCGGCGGTCGGGCTCCCGGCGACCATCATACCGGCGCCGGGAGCCCGACAGCCGGCATACCGACACTTATTCTCCCTCGTGGGGGTCCACGACCCCCCTGGAGGGAGAATAAAATAGTGTGGCGCGTGTAGCGAGCCCGCTAGGGGCTCATTTGCGCTCACCACACTGTCAGTAAGCCGGCGGCCGGCCTCCCGGCGCCGGTATGATGGTCGCCGGGAGGCCGGCTGCCGGCAGATCGTAGTGAACCCGCTACAACATACATACACTATATATAAGTACTGTATAGAAGTAAAAATCAAAAATAAGTATACATGTGCACCGGCCCAAATCTAGTTTTGTTTTTTAATATGTATTTTTTTTAAAGAAAATTTAGAAAAACAGCTAAAATCATAGAATTTTGGACTGTTTTTGTTCCTACCAGAGGTGTTACCGGGTGTGGTGACACCCGGTGTCAACCCTTGATCTTCCGGGGTGCCGGGGGCATGGTCATATATAGAGGGGACAAGGGGGAACTTTTGCTGCATTATTTCCTGAATATTTGACATAATCTATGAAGTTCAAGCAATATCCATATATCAATCTTGTGGATAAAGAATCTAGAATCTGTTGATGCGGGACATTGAGCTGTATTCTAGCCACAAAGTGGAAATAAAAGGAATTGTGAGGATACTTCTGCAAATCAGTGGCAGTTGGTGGTAAACATTCTATTGTGGACTGACTTGTGCTTCTATTTATGTTAGTCTTTATTGTGCAGCAATAATAATTATATGTTTCAAAAGCCTATAGCGATATTATGCATATGTTGATGGTATAATAATATTTTATAGTTTTTAATATGGAATAAAAATGTTTAAAATCTTTCTGCGCTCTCTCATATTAGTGATTCTCTTTTTTGTTTAGAATCTAGTATACACTTCAGAATACTGAGTGGGAGCTGCATTTAGATTTTAAGATGTGGTGAATAGCAAAAGTTTATAGGATATTGCATTTAAACTTATATCTGCGCCTGAATCTATATCCACACACATACGCGGGTGGGCCTATAAATAAGGTTGGTCCTGTGCACCTGTGTGTTTATATAATTGTACTGTTGTATCTTTATATCTGAAGCTTTTTTGGGCAGCAGTATACAATGGCAACACGTGAGAGTATTGAGGAAAGGAATATGAGGAGAAACCTCCTGTTGACTAATACTTTGAGTAGAGAGAATATTTCAGGGGAGGCTAACCCATTGGATATGCACCATTTATTTTTTAGATTAGAAACACTACTTATGACGGAGACACGCCACTGGCTAGATAAAATGCTTTTGGTAAAATATAAAAAAGAGAAAATGATCCCAAGAGGCCTTAGAATGTTTAAAGCATGATCATTTAAAGATAATGTGGATCTAGAGGAGAAATGGAATGCAACTCTGGATAGTTGTTCCCTTTCTCTAATAGATCTTCTAATTGTTTATCGGGAAACAAAGGTAAAAGAAGTAGCTGAGGAGATAGAGAAAATACAGAATCTATTGAAACCCTTTAATGTAAGAGCAGATTTTAAGGACTCTGAATACAGACTTAATCAGAAAATAGAAACCTTTGAACAACAGTTGATATCAACAAAAAATCAAAAACTAACCAGAAATAAACAGGACTATGAAAGAAATGCAGTAAGATCTTATAATAGAAGATTCAGAAACCATCCAGGACAGGAATTGTCAAACATATATCCGAAGGGGAATCATGGTTTTAGAAATAAGACCTATAGGAGAAATAAGATTGGGGAACAAGGAAGAGACAGAGAGATAACTGAAGTAAGGAGTGAATCCCCAGGATACTTAAATCCTAAAAATTCCCTGAGAAAACAAGATCCACAAATGAACCCCAAAATTACTCGCCCTAATACAGAGTATAACTATAGGGGGGCAAGACCGAAGAATAAGGAGCAGACTCTAAATACAAACAAAGAAAACCTAGGTACCTCCTCTTTTTTAGAGAAAGATCTATACCCCATTTGGAAAGGTCGAAACAGGTTCGCAGTGTTGAGCGAAGACTCGCCCAAAAGAAAGGGTTTCAAATCAGAGGATGCAGAGGAGGAAGCAAAAAATGTCACCAAAAGTGCAAGAAAAGATTAAGAAACAGAGGCCTGTTTAACTTATCATCTAGAGTATTAAGTGAAAGTGAGAAGGCTGTGATTGCGAAGGGGCTAAAATTTGCTCCCACACAGGAACCTGACCTATTTGAGATCTTTATTGAGCTGAATAGGTTCACTAGAGATCTGTGCAGACAAAGGTACTTTGCAAATAAAGTGTTAAAAGAAACGAACCAGCTCCCCGTCCTTCTAGATAGAGCAGACCAGGCAGCTTTGGAGATACTTGTGGAACTTGAGCAAGAGGGTAATGAAACAGTGAAACTTTTTGATATAGAACGGGAAAATAAAAACATATTTAGAAAGAAATCTGAATTCTACCCGATGCAACACAAAAGTGGTATGATAGAAACCTTCTACACTTTAACTTTAGATGGCCTAAGAGAGATCTGTGATAAAGATAAAAATAAAAACAGAAAAAAGAGGGATAACCTACACAAAAGAGAAAGAAATGCACTTAGAAACTTAATGAAGGATAAATCCATCATAATTAAGAATGCAGATAAAGGAGGGGGCACAGTAGTGCAGGATAAGAGTGCATATGAAGAGGAAGCATATAGACAACTGAATAATAAGAAATTTTATTCTAAATTAACATATAATCCAACATCTGCTTTTGTATGTGAATTCAGGATGCTCCTGGATGGGGCGCTTTCAGATGGGGCAATATCTAGACAGGAATATAATTTTTTATTTAATTCACACCCTGTAATACCCACGTATTATCATTTGCCCAAAATTCACAAATCCCTCACTGCACCACCCGGGTGCCCCATTATTTCTGGTATTGGGTCCCTCACTACTAATTTATCATCTTTTATTGATTCTTTTTTACAGCCACATGTGACCACACTCAGGTCATACATCAGAGATTCGATGCACTTTTTGAATTTATTGTCGTCTGTAATATGGCAGGACGATTATATCTTTATTACGTGTGACGTAGAGTCACTATACACGAATATTCCGCACATGGGGGGAGTAGAGGCGATAAAAAGCTTCCTCCTCCAAGATGTTGATCTGAGTGAGGCCAGACTTAAGTTTGTTTTGGATGCTATCACTTTCACTCTTACTCACAATTATTTTACTTTTAATGCACAATTTTATTTACAGATCCTGGGTACTGCCATGGGCACAAAGTTCGCCCCTAGTTTTGCCAATCTGTATATGGGCCGATTTGAAGAGACTTTTGTCTTGTCGGGCCCATATGGGGCGGACTTTGTGCTCTATGGCAGATACATAGACGATATGTTTTTTATTTGGGAAGGGGATCTCAGTTCGGCCAAACTGTTTGTGGAGTATTTAAACACAAACCAGTTTGGATTAAAATTCACGAGCACTATACACTGCATGAAGATTTCCTTTCTGGATATTGCCATAGAAATAAAAAATGGTAATATAATCACCTCTACTTATAAAAAGGAGGTTGATTGTAATAAGTTCCTAAATTATTCTAGCTGCCATTATCAACCTTGGCTTAGGAACATACCAAGAAGTCAATATATGAGGCATAGACGGAATTGCTCAGATATCACAGAGTTTGATCAGCAAGCACAAAATCTCACTACCGCACTCCTTGAACAGGGGTATCCTGAAGACACTCTAGAGGAAGCAGTAAGGCAGGCTAAATTAACTGATAGGGAGTCTCTCTTAATAACAAATAAAAGTAAGTGTATTGATAGGGGGAACACTGAGCTTAGGTTTATTACTAAATTTAACTCCAGCTCAGGGGAAATTAAAAATCTATTGAAAAAGAACATGTCCATTTTAAAGGCAGATAAAGTACTAGCACCATTGCTGGAAATAGAACCTCAGATTGTATTTAAGAAAGCGAGGAATCTGCAGAGCTTCCTGACACCTAGTCATTATGTGGGCTCTGCTCCAATTAGGAAAATAAGAGATACTTGGCTTAGCTCCAGTTCACAAAAAGAAGGCTGCTATAGATGTAGACGACCAGGGTGTATGACTTGTGAACATATAGGGCTCAACAGTACACAATTTCATTCTAACACATATAATACGGTCTTTGAAATTAAGGGTCATATTGATTGTAATACCACATATGTAGTTTATTTGATAACATGCAGATGTGGCGTTCAATATGTGGGACGCACTACTCGTAAACTAAATGTAAGGTTCTTGGAGCATAGGCGCAACATGATAAAGGGGGTGAGGACACATTCTCTGTCCATACATATCCAGTCTAAGCACAAAGGCAATATGGATGGTCTGACAATACAGGGAATTGAGCATGTTCCCACCACTGATAGAGGTGGGGACAGGTTCAATCGTCTCTGTAAGAGGGAGGCTTTTTGGATCTTTTCATTGGGTTCCTTGTCTCCCATTGGTCTCAATGATAACATAGAAATGAATAACATATGAGATAGGGAGACAAGGTATAACACTGGTAAGATTCCCCATGCTAGTATGATGAAAAAAATTTCCTTTTTTTTTCTTCTTTTCTTTGTTTCTTTCTCCTTAATAATATATATACCCTTCAATATGTTCTTGAAAAAAGGGTTATATAAGTAATGTTTCCCGATCTAGGGGGGATATATTGTATACCTGACCTAAAGGCAGTGCTTATTTGAAAATATGGTGTATGTTTCTAGAAATTTGACGTAGTGTTTTGTTTATATGAGAAATATGCGGTATTGGATAGATCTGAACATGTTTCTTAAAATCTATTTTAATAGTGGAGGGACTAGTGAATATTAAAAATCGAATGGACACTTTAATCAAAAATAAAAAACCATATATAATTTTGATTTTATCTAGCTAAGTATAGTCTGGGTGGGATTAGAACCCAGGGTAATCTGTTGGTAGTCAGTGTGTCTCTCCATCAGGCTATGCCTGTTATGGCTAGCTTGGGTGGTAATCTATATATAGAGATGTATAGAGGTGATAATAATCCACTCACGTGTTGCCATTGATATATATAAAAATTAGTAAAAATGGTAAAAATGTTTACACTATATATGTGATATCCTTTTGGTAAAAATGTGATTAGTATGTATGATGTTTTAATCTGTATCTTTGTGGGATCTGGTCCCGGTAATATAGTGAGATAGAGTTAATTAGCTGACCACAAAATGCACATATGTTTATACACCTGCCTCCTATAATGAATGAGAGGTATCGATTGGAGGAGATTCTTCTTAAATAGAGGTGTGCTCAGTACAGATGGCTACCTTCTGATGAAACCGTTAAAATTCCGTAACGGAGAAACGCGTTAAGGGCACTCTGCTAAGTGCTTTTGAACATCCCCCACTTGAACTGTGTGACAGACATCCATGCCGTGCACCTGGAGGATCAGCTATATACTACAAAGCCTATAATTGTAAAAATTAGGCTCTGGTGAGGAAAAGTCGGACGGCTCTAGCAGGGGAAATCCAGCGGCGTGCTGCCGCAGCTGAGTACCGCAGGGCATCATCACACCACGCATTAGGACCCACATGTTCCGGCAGGGGGAAGCCGGGTGGCTTTAACAGAAAGTACCTCCGTGGCATACCGCCGCAGCTGGGCACCTCACCGACGGACACGATACGCTTCATGTGCTCAACAGTGGCAGGGAAGATATAGTGGTGATTGGCCACGGCTGTCCGCTGAGGAAAGACATCAACACCCAGGCTGCGGTGAGGTGAGACATAATTCTCTAAACTGACAATCATCCCTTTGTTGCTAGACACGCTATCATCTGAGTGTCAGGGGATAAGAGGTACATTCCCTGTATGTTAAACATAGTCTGTCCATCTACGAATATAATTAAAGCACCACAGTTTGAACAAATTATCGGAACAAGGGGGAACTTTTGCTGCATTATTTCCTGAATATTTGACATAATCTATGAAGTTCAAGCAATATCCATATATCAATCTTGTGGATAAAGAATCTAGAATCTGTTGATGCGGGACATTGAGCTGTATTCTAGCCACAAAGTGGAAATAAAAGGAATTGTGAGGATACTTCTGCAAATCAGTGGCAGTTGGTGGTAAACATTCTATTGTGGACTGACTTGTGCTTCTATTTATGTTAGTCTTTATTGTGCAGCAATAATAATTATATGTTTCAAAAGCCTATAGCGATATTATGCATATGTTGATGGTTTAATAATATTTTATAGTTTTTAATATGGAATAAAAATGTTTAAAATCTTTCTGCGCTCTCTCACATTAGTGATTCTCTTTTTTGTTTAGAATCTAGTATACACTTCAGAATACTGAGTGGGAGCTGCATTTAGATTTTAAGATGTGGTGAATAGCAAAAGTTTATAGGATATTGCATTTAAACTTATATCTGCGCCTGAATCTATATCCACACACAGACGCGGGTGGGCCTATAAATAAGGTTGGTCCTGTGCGCCTGTGTGTTTATATAATTTTACTGGTATATATAGAGGGGGCATGGCGTCACAGGGATCCTGAGAACATCACTCTGGGGGCGAGCCCAGCACACCCGGTGTCCACCCTCGATCTTCCGGTGTGCAGGGGGCATGGCCATATAAAGAGGGGGCATGGCCTCACAGGGATCCTGAGAACATCACTCTGGGGGTGAACCCAGCATCTCCGTAGATGCTGGGCTGTACTGGGCTGCCCCCGGAGACAGTCTCCCTGCGCTGTCAGTTCCTCTACTATGACAGGAGCAGGGTGCTGTAGGAGACTTTCACACTGCAGCACCTTGCTCCTCCCACTGCGGAAGAGCCAATGTTTTGGTGTCACCCCTCCAAGTTTAACACCCAGGTGTGAGCCGCACCCCACACCCGTCTTGTGATGCCACTGGTTTCTACATATTATTAATCTCAATGACATTCATTTCCATTCATTTCCAGTCAATTCTGACCACCTCACACCTCACAATATTGTTTTCATCCGTTTTAGGCCAAAGGCCGCAGCGAGCTATCTGGTTACTAATTGACAGTGTAGCAGCACAAACATACAGCAGTTTATAGCACATCTATGAAACATTTGGGTGCCCAAACAGGTCACTTTTCCTGCATTTCAGCTCGCCGCCCCCAGGGGTAGTGAGCGGAAATGATTAAATTGGACTCGTCGGCAGAAACATTTGAATAGCTGCTGTTGGGTGCAATTGTGAGTTGGAGAATTGAATTCCGCCCTATATGTTATCTGGGAGATCCTTTGCAGCTTTCAAGTCAGTTTATTTATTTTTATTTATTAATTACCATTTAAAAGGCATATATACATGTTTGAATGTATTTAATTGCATGGTGTAATAAAAACAGTACAATTTACAATCACGATAAAACAACTAGTATAACAAGGTTCATTTGTCCTTTTAAGAAATAAATTGGGGCAAGTAGTTGTTTTGCGAGAGATACAGACATTTTAAGTTAAAGACAAATTTGTCCTAAAGTGATAGTAGGATTCAACACTGAAACTTTCTTTCAGCAAACTATAATGAAGTCAAGTAAAAATAAGCACAGAAGCTGTTGTCAAACATACTTTATCAATAGCAATCAGCTTGCTAATGTTGGGAGAATTCCATTCTCCACAGCGACCACTGCAGGGGAGGAATAGAATGTAATAGCTTGCAATTTTATGGCTGATTTCAGGGCTGCCATCAGAAATTGGGGGGCCGGGACCAACAAAATAGGCAGCCTTCCCTCCCAAAAACAGAAAGAGATTTTATATATATATATATATATATATATATATATATATGTCTCCTGGGCGGCATGCCAAGAGCACATGTTATATTGATGCAAGGACTTTCTAGTGTGTACAGATTCTAGCCTACTGAATCAACACAATTGCCATGTTTTACCCAGTTGAACTGTATAAAACTCAGTTTTAAGTGGAAAAACACTTGTTTTTAAACTTTATAAAATGATTATATTGTATTGTGCAGTAATATGTATATAGTGTTATAATGCCCTAGTATTAGAATTTCATTGCAAGGTACAGGAAGTGATGTCACGACTGTATACTTAACTGTTGGGGGTATAAGTAAGAGTCCTGTCCCAGCAAACAGAACCCATCTCAGGACGAAACGCGTCCTAAAATGCATTTCATCCTAATAAAACCTCCATGTTTTATTATTTATATGGAAAAAACTTTTTTTTTAAACACCAAGATTTTTCATATACCCAAATATAGTGTAACTCATGGTCTGTTTCTTTTGTTCATTCAGTTTTTTATAAATGTATATATGTTTATATCATGTACTTATTAAAATATCTTTGTTAAACTTTTAATTGAAATTACCTTTTAATTTTTAATATAAATTATTGTTATACCAACACCAGTGGTCGCTAAATACCCCCATCTTATTTTTTCATATATTTACTTTCATTTGTGTATATATATATATATATATGATGGAATTTTGCATATACTCCAGAATGTCATTGCAATTAACTGCAAAGTTCCTCTTTGCCATGACAGTGAACTTAGGGGATAATTCCAAGTTGATCGCAGCAGGATTTTTGTTAGCAATTGGGTAAAACCATGTGCACTGCAGGGGAGGCAGATAGAACATGTGCAGAGAGATTAGATTTGGGTGTGGTGTGTTCAATCTGCACTCTAAATTGCATTGTAAAAATAAAGCATCCAGTATTTTCCCTGCACAGAAACAATATAACCCACCCAAATCTAACTCTCTCTGCAAATGTTATATCTGCCTCCCCTGCAGTGCACATGGTTTTGCCCAACTGCTAAAAAATATCATGCTGCGATCAACTTGGAATTACACCATACTTGCCTACCTGACCCTCTCCATGAGGGAGAACATGCTCTGTTCCTGGACATTCCTGGTAATGTATGATTGCCATCACCTGTGGTGAGCTAGTTAATTGATAAGAAAGGTGTTTCACCACAGGTGATGGCAAACATACATTACCAGGAAAGTCCAGGAACAGAGCATTTTCTCCCTCATGGAGAGGGTCAGGTAGGCAAGTATGAATTACACCCTTAATCCTAAAAACAACCTTTACACTGCATTTCAGCCCTGCCACAAAAGGACCAGCTGACATCATGTCAGTGATTCTCTCGTTAACACAGGTGAGAGTGTTGATGATGACAAGGCTGGGGATCACTCTGTCATGCTGACTCAGAATAACAGACTGGAAGGTTTAAAAGGAGTTGTGCTTGAAATCATTGTTCTTCCTCTGTTAACCATGGTTACCTAAAAAGAAGGGGTTTGTCCCTGATGAGAACCCAGGGACAAGAAAGTAAACCCCGTTGTGGGGGCACTCCTTAAATTGTCTGAAAATTGCTATAATTATGTTATTGTTTAAAAACAATTTTATTAATTAATACTAAAATTAAAATGTGGAAAGAAAGGGAATTGTTATACCTATTGCTACATCCCTTTTAAACAAATAATGTATATAAATGTATAAAACAAGAAAACAAGTTTTAAACACTTGGTGAAAGAAAAGGAGGGGTGTTTTTTAAAACCTCCAATGAGCAAATAATTATCTAAATGCTTTACACCATAGACAATACTATAACCAAATTTTTACAATGTATTTGGCAAAAGAAAATCAAAGAAATTCTGAGTAAGTAGAATAAATTCAACCACTGTAAAAAAATGCTTGTACAGTGGATTAGATTGGTGCATACAATAGCATATTGGAAATATTCTTATCCCTGGTAAAGAAATATATTTCAAATAATTATGAGTGGTCTGGCATAATCTGAGGTCAATTCCTCCTACCACTCCGGGCAGACACAGTTGCTTAAATAGCAGGAAGGCAGAAATATAATTGGTATATAGTCTATATGAGTACTGAGCGCTAAAACCAAAATAAGGACAATTTCAAACATATAGTGAGTTCAATAAGAAGATAGTACCAGTGCTGGGTATCCGTTAATCTCTACTGCCTTCCCATGTGTGAGAATAAATCACAGTGAATGGGAGGTGAGAGGACTAACGGCTGGTGCTGGTGGGAAGGATGAAGCGGCGCTACCACTGTTGGGAGCTACAGGTCTGAGCGTCCCTGTTAAAGTTCTTTATACAGACAAGGGGGACAGCGGTGGGAGCATCCTGAGCCCCCACGTATGCTAATTTGTTCCTTGGCTGGTGGCAACGGGAAGTAGTTTTTCACGAGAAATATGACCATCACACAAAACGGATATTGATGTGGCTACGTTACATAGACGACATGTTGCTCATCTGGAATGGAGATATGGAATCTTTTGAAGTCTTTGATCAAGATTTACATAAGAACGATCTGAACTTGAAATTTACATATGAGGGCAATGAGAATAAAATTTCCTTTCTTGATCTCTCCATCTATCGTGATAAAGACAATAATATTGGTACAGAACTCTTTAGAAAACCAACTGCAACTAATTCTTTACTCCGCCAATCAAGTTCCCACTTCCCTCCCACAGTTAGGAACATTCCAAAGGGAGAATTCTTGAGGTTGAAGAGGAACTACTCCGATAACAATACCTATTTTGAAAAAAGTCAAGAACTAGCCAACAGACTCCACAGTAGGGCTACAGCAACAGGTTGATCAAAAAAGTCAGGAATGAGATCAGGCAAGTAGAGAGAGATACTCTAATCTTTAAAGAAAGAAAGTCACAGACCAAAGACACAGAAATCAGATTTGTGGGAAATTTCTGTGCGGAATGGTATGAGATCAAATGCACCATTCAGAAGCATTGGCCCGTGTTGCATACAGACATTGACCTGGATGAGATCTTAAAAGACCAGGTCGAGATGAGTTGGAGGAGATCTCCAAGTCTCAATGACAGGCTAGTCAGAAGTCACTTCCTAGCAAGACCGTCTAAGAGACCTACCACTCACGGCAGCTTTCCTTGTTAGACTTACAAAATCTGTAGACATATCCTGCAGAAGGATACGATCATAGATAAGTATGGGAAGACATATGGTAAAGGTTGACACATGAAAAAGTTGACTTTTTTAATTTTTTTTTACTTTTCATACTTTACAATCCACGTGGACTATGATTTGGAATTGTAGCGGTGCAAGGTACCTTGCACTAATTGGGGTTCCCGGTCACTTTACGAAGAAAATGACACACAAAAAAACTAATGTCGACCTTTTTTGATGTCAATATTTCCATGTCGACATATTTCAGGAGTCGACCTAGTCACTGCCGACCAGTAGTGGTCAACATATTGACTATAAACCTAGTTACTGTCAACCCAACAATCCACACCCATATAATATATATAATAAAATAAAATATATATATTAAAGTCCTAGGCCTCCAAATACAAAATCAGAATGCTAGTCTTAACCCTGGGGGCTAGAAGCACAAGTTCATAAATGGATAACTTAGCCAAAGGTAAGCATCAAAAGCAAACATGACCAATAACAATTCTGTTAGTACACAAACAATAACAATGTCAACTGTATCATTGTGTACATGGACCGATGTATTTACTAGATGAACAACTGTGTGCTTTTGTGAGTGATTTTAAGTGATTTTTCAATGGCAAAATTGTTTTCTCATAATTGCAAAGTAGCAGAAATTTATATGAACCAAAATGTAATATTTAGCTTCACGTGTTTTGCAGGATCTCAACAATTTCTTCACATTTTCAAGAGCCTTAAAAATAATTATGTTTCTTAGCCTGCAAATATAAAGATGGATATCCATAAAGATGTAAATAAGTTCAATGATTTCTGCATTGCCATCCTTTGAGTTTAATGTTAATTGACAAAATCACTAAGCGGATGCATCTCATTTTCTGATACACGTCTCATATATGCTAATGCTTCATGTATAGACCATTGTTGCAAGAATGCGTTCAATAGAGTAAATAAATTAAAGTCATAGATTATTACAGTAAAAAAGAGAGTTTATGTTAGTTTAATATTTAGGTACAGCATGCCTGATGAAATTCTGGTAAATTGTAATCTCTACCAGGAACAAAAATAATTTTTAAATTAAAGAGCTTAGAATATACAGTCAGTATTGATAAATTATATGTTATAAAGAAGGAGCCACTAATTTCCCAGGAATGTTGTTTGTGTGCATAAAGAGATGCTCGTTGTAATATAGAAATATTCTATAACCTTTAAAGTGATAGCATCACAAGCTTCAGTATTATGGGGGTTATTCAGACTGCATTGCTAAGCGATGCAACTGCAATAAACCAGTTCCCGCCACCAATGTGTACACGCTTGTCTCATCCTGCGCGCGTGCAACCAGCCAATGCGATCTGATCGCATGGGCTGAGAATGCCTCTGCCTGACTGACAGGCAGAGATCTTCGCAGGGCGATGGAACGTTTCAGGGAAAATATGGGCGGATTGGCTGCATTTTTTAAACGACTGTGACGTCATACGCAGCCACTCCTTTGAGAGAAATGGCGGCGGACTGCCTGCATACGTAACCTAGCTGCCGCTGCAGGGGGTCGTCTACAGTTTCTGCAACCGCAAATAAAATTGTGGTCGCAGCCGTTGGGCAGGCCATTCTGCATACTGGAAGCCTTACCCTGCTATGGGCGGCCCCCAGCATGCAAAATAAAGGATTGCAGATTCTGCTTTTTAACAGAAACTGCAATCTGTACTGAATAACCTTAAATATTTTTTTCAACTAAATAGAACTAGAGGTTTAGGGGTCTATTTACTAAGCCTTGGATGGAGATAAAGTGCAAGGAGATAAAGTACCAGCCAATCAGCAACTACCTGGCATGTCACGGGCTGGGTTTGAAAAAGAATGAAGGCTTTCAATTATTTGCATTTATTGTTTGTTTTCGATCCACCTTAATGTCTTTAATTTAACCCTTAAATAATTTATTTATTACTAGTTATTTATATAGTGCACACATATTCCGCAGTGATTTACAGAGAATATTTGCCCTTTCACATCAGTCCCTGCCCCAGTGGAGTTTACAATCTAGATTCCCTATCACATGTACACAAACACACATTCACGCTAGGGTTAATTTTGTTTGGAGCCAATTAACCTACCAGTACAGGTTGAGTATCCCTTATCCAAAATGCTTGGGACCAGAAGTATTTTTGATATCGGATGTTTCCGTATTTTGGAATAATTGCATACCATAATGAGATATCATGGCGATGGGACCTAAGTCTAAGCACAGAATGCATTTATGTTTCATATACACCTTATACACACAGCCTGAAGATAATTTTAGCCAATATTTTTAATAACTTTGTGCATTAAACAAAGTGTGTGTACATACACACAATTCATTTATGTTTCATATACACCTTATACACACAGCCTGAAGGTCATTTAATACAATATTTTTAATAACTTTGTGTATTAAACAAAGTTTGTGTACATTAAGCCATCAGAAAACAAAGGTTTCACTATCTCACTCTCACTCAAAAAATTCTGTATTTCAGAATATTTGGATATGGGATACTCAACCTGTATATTTGTGGTAGGAAATTGGAGACCTAGAGGAAACCCACGCAAGCACAGGGAGAATATACAAACTCCACACAGTTAGGGCCATGGTAGGAATTAAACCCATAACCTCAGTGCTGTGAGGAAGTAATGCTAACCATTACACCGTCAGTGCTGCCCAATGGTCCTGAACAAGCTCCCACTATAATCTAGAAGGTATTAGGTTGGTGGTTGATTTTGGACAAAATAATGTCAACCATCCCAAGGCTGTTGAGTGAAATAATTGTATATTTTGCCTGTCCCACATGCAGTGCTGAAAGTTCTCTCAGGCATCCAGAGGTGAAATAAATGTGGTGCCCACCCCATCGGCACATATGCAGTAACGTAGCTGAGGTGGCAAAGGAGGAATGGACATGTAATCTCCTGGCATATCCTCCCGGTTCTCTTTATCATCCCTCCTCTCCGCACCTCAGCACCTTTGGCAGCCGCAAGCGAAAGCAGGTCCCTGGTTTCCACAGATAGATCCATCTATAACCGCTGTCTGTGCCCCTGCAGTGATCAGCAGGGCAGCTGTGCTCCCTTGACAGCTGACACCTGGAGACTAATGCTTCCATTGCCTCTAAGAGTTCCCGCCACCAGGGCCTGATTAAGGGATCCAGCAGCCCTAGGCCAATATAGAAGTGGTTGCACCCCCCCCCCCCTTCCCTAGCCCCAACCACCATTTTTCTTCACTCATTTTCAGATAAAAATCTGTAATTATGTGTAAAAAATCTCCACAGATTAAATTATTGTTTGCTGATACTACAGTTTTTTACAAAATTTCTATAGAAACATAGACTAATGACAATAATATGAAATTATACCTTAAATATAGTCGTCAATCTCTCCGTTTACATCAACAGTTTACATCACACTCCTTTTTCTTGTTTTAGAAGCTGCAAACTTTTTGATTATGGGGGTCATTCCAAGTTGATCGCTCGCTGCTGATTTTTGCAGCGCAGCAATCAGTTTAAAAAATGGCAAAACTGCGCATGCGTATGCACCGCAATGCGCACGCGCATCGTACGGGTACAAATAGCATCGCTGCTGTGCAATGCTTCTAGCGAAGAATCCATTTGCACAATGATCGCAAGGAGATTGACAGGAAGAGGACGTTTATGGGTGTCAACTGACCGTTTTCAGGGAGTGTTTGGAAAAACGCAGGCGTGTCCAGGCGTTTGCAGGGTGGATGTCTGACGTCAATTCCGGGACCAGACAGGCTGAAGTAATCGCAAGGGCTGAGTAAGTTCAGACCTACTCAGAAACTGCAAATAATGTGTTCGTCCCCACGGCCGCGCCGGATCGCGGTAAACAGTGGCTAAAGAGACCCCTTACCGCCCCATGTATCTGCAGCCACACGATCCTGGAGGGCAGCGGCGGGTGTGTGTGACTAACCAGAAGTACACCGGAGCCTCCACTGTAGCCAGCGCCGCTGGGGGTGATGGAGCTGCATCAAAGTATGTCTATCTGACATTAAATGCAGCAGCCCTTGAAGTCTTGAAAGTATTCTTTTCTTCTTTCTTCAAATAAAGCCATAAATGGGCTGCAAAAAGTCATACCCCCTGTTGATTGCCTGCTTACTGCATGGCACCAACTTACAAACTGAGCTCCTGTGCATGGAGGCGGGGTTATAGAGGAGGCGGCGCTGTGCATCTTGGGAACAGTCAAAGCTTTGAGCCTGTTGGTGCCTCGGATCAAGATCCTACTCTACACCCCGATGTTAATCCTTCTGGAGCCCAGTGTACCTTGCAGAAAGAGATTTAACAACAGTAAGTTCTTATCATAAATCTCGTTATCTTCAATGTTATTTATACTGTGTGTTTAATATTTAAATTTATTTTTGTAAACAAACATTCTTAAAATCCTGGGCATCGCCGGGTACTCCAGCTAGTATGTATATATATATATATATATATATATATATATATAAAATACATGTATACTGTAACTTTCCCTGGTTTTGAGAGTACTCTCTTTGACTAAGCCAAAGGCATTACCTTTTTTTCTATTAATCTCTAAAAAACTATTTAAGTATGTACCTTAACTTCTTGATATCAAGTATGCGGCTTAACTGATCTAAACAAAGTTTGCAGGATAGACTAAATATATAAGCAATTAAGACAAACTTACCATTTTGTATACAACCTTTCCTATCTCACACTACCTTATGCATTTAAATATGTCCAATTACATAAACTTTTAGAATATTTCTGTTTTCCAATTTATGAAATAGAGGGGAATAGCGTTTTTACTCAATTTCCCTATTTCAAATTTCTTAAAATTAAAATGGTTTAAACAGTATTATCCATACAAGTGAATCCGTGGATTATACGTATACCAATTACATTCTCATTTAAGACGTTACAGCCCTTGGCAAAGATTCATTTCACTTCATGGAATGGAGAGAAATGCGACATAACGATGAAACTTTAAGCTCCTTAACCAATTCCAGGAGTAGTAGATACAGCATTCTCACACTTTATCTTAGTAGGATAGTAGGAATTAATCATTCTAATTCGACATTTCAAATGTTATTAAGCCAGACAAAAAAAACCTGTAAAATGCAAATTACATTACAAATGGAGGCAATTGTAATTCTCATTCCCATCTTACCTACAAATTCTGCCACTTTGCATTCTTCATGTACAGTATTGGTAGAGAACTTTATGATAAACAGATGAGGCAAAATGTATTCTCTATTGTATCATTTTGAAGTTTAATTAAGACAGGGCTCGTGTTGCTTTAGGCTCTGTGAGAGAATGCCTCCTAGATTAGGAATTGTGCTACCTATCCGAAATCTCCTGTTTCATTATTTTTAAGGGTGAGCTGTTAGTGACGGAAAAAGACAAATTAGGGGCTAATTCAGACCTGATCACTGGTGTGCGTTTTCGCACAGCAGGCGATCAGGTCTGAACTGCGCATGCGCAGGCGCCACAGTGTGCCCGGCGATCGCCTCTGCGTGATTACCAGGCAGAGGCGTTCGCTGGGCAGGAAGGGGCTGCCATTTTGTCCGAGAAACACAGGCATGCCCGGTCCGTGCAAGGGGGCGGGCTGCGGCGTCAAACGCAGCCGCTGCGACCCGGAGAGTGACGGGCAGTTCCCTGCCAGGGTGCAGGAGCTGCGCTGGTAGGGAGCTACTCTTCAGGTACAAAAGCATCGCCGTTGTGCAATGATTTTGTACCTGTGGGGGGGGGGGGCAGAGCCAGACATGCGGGATGGACTAGGTGCATCCCCCCGCATGTCTGTGAAAGTGATCGAAGATGTGCTACAATTACAGTAGCACGTCTACGATCAAGCCTGAATTACCGCCTTAGTCTAAAAGAAAATTAATAGGAGAACAGTAAATACAATTAACTCAAAGCCATTTATATATTGTTAAATAGCTGCATAAATATTTTATGACAATAAAGTACACCGCATACATTTTATCAGTAGGATGACATCAATAAACAAAAGCATAGCAAAGTTGATCCTCCCATATCTGAAAATCTGATATCCAAAATATTTTGAAGTCCAGAAATTTTGGAGCGTGACCGAGATAGTGAGACCTTTACTTTTTGATGGTTCAATGTACACAAACTTTGTTTCATGCACAAAAATATTTAAAAAATCTAATATATAAAAATGAAAATCTGTCATTCTGTCCTATACAAATCCACAGTTTACAAGCGAAGATCGTAAAAATTCACATACGAGCGTATTAAAACATGGCAGAGGCAACTAAAACAATTTGAAATCCCTAGCACCCCTAGGGGGGCAGACAGCAGCACAGAGTATATCAGGAGACAGCATAACTCTGGAATTGCTGGAGCAATGTACTCAAAAATTGGTACACATATGCCTGACAATCTGGCAACAAACTGTGTGAGGAAGACACCTCTAGCACCCTTAGGGGTGAGGTAGCAGCACAGAGTATTTCAGCAGACAGCATAACTCTGGAATGCCTGCAGCAATTTACAACAAACTTGGTACACATATGACTTACACTCTGTAAACAAACACTATGGGGGTCAGACACTCCGAGCACCACTAGGGTGGGACAGCAGCACAGAGTATGTCAGCAGACAGCAAACTGTGGAAGGTCTGGAGCAATTTACACCAAACTTGGTACACATCTGACTTAAAATCTTGGAAAAAACTGTGGGGGTTAGACACCCCTACCTCCCCTAGGGGGTGGGACAGTAGCACAGAGTATTTCAGGAGATAGCAAAACTATGGAAGGCCTGGTGCAATTTACACCAAACTTGGTACACACCTCAATTACAATCTGGGAACAAACTCTGTGGGGGTTAGACATCTGTGGGGATGACGTCATCGCGCACCGCACAGTAAAGGTCCTCTCCATGAAGGGAAACTAGACGCTACGCATCTAGTTCCCTTCACAGCGGGACACAGCGGGCAGCGGCAGCGGGGGGCACAGCAGTAGTGGATCTTGCCATGGTGCGGCGCCCTTCGGATGGGCCGGCACCCTTCGGATGGTGCCGGCGCCCTCCAGAAGGCGGCGCCCCGGGCAAAAGTCCTGCATGCCCGTGGCAAGATCTGCTACTGAGCACACAGCATAACTGTGGAAGGCCTGAACCCAGTGGTGTAACTAGAAAATTTTCTCCACCAAGCCAAAAAATTCTCTGACGCCCCCCCTTCCATAATTGGCAGTAGCAAAGCATTGAAGCGCGTGCCATAAAAGGGGCGTGGTCTAGCTGAAATGGGTGTGGCTTTGCATAAAGGGGTGTGTCATTGCAGGAAAAGACTACCTTATACCCCAGTTTAGCAACCTGCACGCCCAGACGTTGGCCACCACAGGGGAAAAAAAAATCCTGATTCATGCCCCTTACATTATTTGTCATTTTTCCTCCTTATAGTGTTGCCCAGTATACATTATGCCACATACTGCAATGGCCCTTAGACATTATGCCACACACCATAATGCCCCCAACACATTATGCCACACACCGTAATGCCTGTGACACATTATGCCACACACCGTAATGCGTGTGACACATTATGCCACACACCGTAATGCCTGTGACACATTATGACAGGAATTGCAATGCCCGTTATACATTATGCTACACACTGCAATGCCCCTGATACATTATAGCACATACAATGCCTGTGACACATTATGACACACACCGCAATGTCCGTGATACATTATGCCACACACTGCAATGTCCGTGATACATTATACCACATACCACAATGCCCGTGATATAGTATACCACACACCGTAATGCCTGTGACACATACAGTGATGACAGGGCTGCATGTGAAAGAGGCAGTCACATGATGTGAGGAGGGGAATGGAGGTAGCACAAACCCACACACTGAGAGTTATATAGTGGAAGTAGCATGGTCCCCCAGCAGTACATTGGGTTTTTATTTTATTGACGTGTTTAACATTTTACATGCTTTTTTTTATACTATGTTCTTTATACTGTGTGTTTAATATTCTAATTAATTTTTGTAAAAAAACATTCTTAAAATCCCGGGCAACGTCGGGTACTCCAGCTAGTAATGTATAAAATGACCTTCAGGCTTTGTGTTGTAAGGTATATATGATACATTAATGCATTTCATGTTTCATGTTCACCTGGGTTCCATCCTCAAGATAGCTCATTACGGTAAGTAAATATTCCAAAATGTGGAAAAATCTCAATCCAAATTACTTTTCGTCCTAAGCATTTCGGGTATGGGAGACCTGTAAGAGAAATTTCAACCTAAACACATAAATCGAAAATCATATTAACACTTAATAGTAGTAACAACTGAATCAATTCAGTGATCTTAACTATGACATTTGTGTTCCTGTATACAGTTTCCCTATCTATCTACAGATGTGTCCTCTTTAGTTGTTACTGTGACACAACTTGTGACATATTATGACAGGAATTGCAATGCCCGTTATACATTATGCTACACACTGCAATGCCCCTGATACATTATAGCACATACAATGCCTGTGACACATTATGACACACACCGCAATGTCAGTGATACATTATGCCACACACTGCAATGTCCGTGATACATTATACCACATACCACAATGCCCGTGATATAGTATACCACACACCGTAATGCCTGTGACACATACAGTGATGACAGGGCTGCATGTGAAAGAGGCAGTCACATGATGTGAGGAGGGGAATGGAGGTAGCACGAACCTACACACTGAGAGTTATATAGTGGAAGTAGCATGGTCCCCCAGCAGTACATTGGGTTTTTATTTTATTGACGTGTTTAACATTTTACATGCTTTTTTTATACTATGTTCTTTATACTGTGTGTTTAATATTCTAATTAATTTTTGTAAAAAAACATTCTTAAAATCCCGGGCAACGTCGGGTACTCCAGCTAGTAATGTATAAAATGACCTTCAGGCTTTGTGTTGTAAGGTATATATGATACATAAATGCATTTCATGTTTCATGTTCATCTGGGTTCCATCCTCAAGATAACTCATTACGGTAAGTAAATATTCCAAAATGTGGAAAAATCTCAATCCAAATTACTTCTCGTCCCAAGCATTTCGGGTATGGGAGACCTGTAAGAGAAATTTCCACCTAAACACATAAATCGAAAATCATATTAACACTTAATAGTAGTAAGAACTGAATCAATTCAGTTATCTTAACTATGACATTTGTGTTCCTGTATACAGTTTCTCTATCTATCTACAGATGTGTCCTCTTTAGTTGTTACTGTGACACAACTTGCGGCATAGCGGGGAACGCGCGTACATATGCTCCCGTTATGCATACACTACTATTGGAGCAGATGGCGCATGCGCCCGGCTCCCATTCAGTTCAGTGAGAGCTGGCTGCCATGCAAATAAGCACAGCATGCCACGCTGCGTTCGCAGTGCCGTACCGCTACGGTAAACATCTAAATGCAGCAACAACATAGCGGGACACATTTGCATCTATCCATCTACCTTATTGTCTATAGAGCGTGGTATAGCTGGCCATCAATCACAATGTTAACATTCAACAACATGGGCTAGTCGACGCACTTATAAAATCAATGTTAAAGATGTTGACATGTTCATAATGTCAACATTGACAATGTTGACATGTTTGTTATGTGGACATTGCTAGCATGTCGATATGGTAATTTTGTTCTAATTCTGTGCATAACTCTAATCCAAAAAGCGACCCTAAAGCTAACCGTAAACCCAAATGGCAACCTTAATCCTAGAGCTAACCCTAAGCCATCTGGAAATGTCCACATTATGACAGTGTTGACAATTACATACTGACATTATGACGGGTTTGGTGTGTGTGACCGGCGGACAGGATGCCGGTGGTAACAATACTGATGCCGACATCCTTGTAAGTATGTTATCCCCTCCCCCTACCCTCTAATCCTGACCCTCCCTTCCCGCAGCCTAACCCTTACTTCCCCCTTAGTGCCTAACCCTAACCTCGCCGGTGGTGCCTAATTCTAAATCCCCCACTCCCCGCAGCCTAAACCTAACCATCCCCTCTTATTGCCTAAGCCTAACCACCCCCCAGTGGTGCCTAACCCTAAACCCCCCTCTCCCCACAGCCTAAACCTAACCATCCCCTCTTATTGCCTAAGCCTAACCACCCCCCAGTGGTGCCTAACCCTAAACCCCCCTCTCCCCACAGCCTAAACCTAACCATCCCCTGTTATTGCCTAAGCCTAACCACCCCTCAGTGGTGCCTAACCCTAAACCCCCCTCTCCCTACAGCCTAAACCCAACCATCCCCTCTTATTGCCTAAGCCTAACCACCCCCCAGTGGTGCCTAACCCTAAACCCCCCTCTCCACGCAGCCTAAACCTAACCATCCCCTCTTATTGCCTAAGCCTAACCACCCCCCAGTGGTGCCTAACCCTAAACCCCCCTCTCCCCACAGCCTAAACCTAACCATCCCCTCCTATTGCCTAAGCCTAACCACCCCCCAGTGGTGCCTAACCCTAAACCCCCCTCTCCCCACAGCCTAAACCTAACCATCCCCTCTTATTGCCTAAGCCTAACCACCCCCCAGTGGTGCCTAACTGTAATCCCCCCTCCCTGCAGCCTAACCCTAACTTCCGCCCACCCGCAGCCTAACCCCCCAGGAGGTGCCTAAACCAAATCTCTACCCCAACCCTAACCCATGCGCTATACTAGGGATACCAGCTGTTTGGATTCTGACGTTGGTCTCCTGACTCCTGTGCCCCTGCGCCATCTCTCTCTCTCTCTTCATATCTGTTTCAGTTGAAAATGAAAAGACTGTCTAGGCTAGTGGCAGCAGGTGAGACTAACCTAAGCTGGACTGCTAATAAACTGAATAACCAAACAATTCAAAAACATGCAAATTACTCTCCCAGACATGATTGTGTCTCCACCTTGCTGATACAGGTTTGGATACCTTTGAAATATAATGAATTTCCTATATACTGTAATAAAAGGTTAACACTATATGGGGAATTCAAGTGCTTTGCCCGCTGGCAGCCACTAGATGGTGCCCGACTCAGCAATTCAAGTGTTGCTCTGTTCAGACGTGCACAGCCGCTTGCGCTGACATTATGGTTATGTTGTTCTGACAGTCTGACAGACTGGTAACTAGTATATAAATAAATATTCCATGTACATGTCTCATAAAGTAGACTGCAATGAGCCAGGAGCACATAAACCAAATGGTATCCAGTCTTTAGGTCAACAGCACTTAGATTGACACTCATTAGGTCGACAACGATTGGACAACATGCATTAGGTCGACATGGTCTATAGGTAAACATGGATACTAGGTTGACATGGATAAATGTCGACATAGAAAAAGGTTTTTAACTTTTTTTTAATTTTTTTTTTAACTTTTTCATACTTTAATATCCACATGGACTACTATTGGGAATAGTAACCTGTGCCGAGCGCAGCGGTAGCAGAGCGAGGCACCTTGCCTGAAGCTCGCTCGCCATGCAAGGGTATACAGTGCACTAATTGGGGTTTCCGGTCACTTTTTACACCGAAAACGACACCAAAATAATATAAAATACTCACATTGACCCTTTTCCATGTCAACCATGTCCATGTCGATCTAATGACCATGTCGACCTATTGCAGGTGTCGACCTAGGCACTGTCGACCAATAGTAGGCGATCTAATGACTGTCGACCTAGTTACTGTCGACACTATGATCCACACCCAATCAAATATGCTATTATATACATACAATAAGTATATATTATATACATACAATAAGTGTTACTAACATGTGACAGTAGAAGAGGATATAATGTGATTTGCTCTAGAGAGCTTCCATACTGTATATGAGAGCGCATCAACTTGTAATGACTGTCCCAGAAACACACTTTTTATATGAATATGTTTATATTATTATTATTATTTACATAATTCCAAACATACAGTAGAACAATGGTAATTGGTCTGTCCCCATTAAATTTTAAAAATACACTAAGTTATTTTTTGATATACATTTATATTGTTAATTATGAATGCCTAATTTAATCCTAACTTGCACATGTTGACTAATGAGTGTTACATACTGTACATATTGCTACTTTGTCTTGGAAAATAATTGCACTTTTTTATTTACTTAGAATGAAAGGCTAGAGATACTGTTAAAATACAAAATTCTATATTTTTTTTTAAATAACTTAGACAAAGATAAAATATATATTTTTTTTAGCAGTAAGTGCATAGTTTTTGAAGGTGAATAAAATTTCCATTTTGAGTTCGTTTATTTTATTGGCACTTGGGTGCCTTGCGCCTTCGGGGAGGGATGACAATGTCAACAGTTATAATTTGGGGGGTCATTCCGAGTTGATTGCTCGCTGCTGATTTTCGCAGTGCAGTGATCAGGTGAAAAAATGGCATTTCTGTGCATACGTATGCCCTGCAATTCGCACGCGTGGTGTACGAGTACAAAGCTCTTTGTGGTTGTGCTCAGGCTCTAGCGAAGTTTTCCTTTGCACTGGCGGCCGCAAGAAGATTGACAGGAAGGGGGCGTTACTGGGTGTCAACTGACCGTTTTCAGGGAGTGTTTGCAAAAACACAGGCGTGTCTGAAAAAATGCAGGCATGGCTGGGCGTTCGCTGGGCGGGTGTATGACGTCAAATCCGGACACGAGTAGGCTGAAGTGATCGCAAGCGCTGAGTAGGTTCAGAGC
Source organism: Pseudophryne corroboree (assembly GCF_028390025.1). Lineage (NCBI taxonomy): Eukaryota > Metazoa > Chordata > Amphibia > Anura > Myobatrachidae > Pseudophryne > Pseudophryne corroboree. The sequence continues at coordinate 952,893,534 of NC_086445.1, read as the reverse complement.
TACTCTGAAACTGCACAAACTGTGTTTGTAGAGCTCGGCTGCACAAGCGTTCGCACTAAAGCTACGCTAAAATACACTCCCGGCATAGCATTTGCACGGCTGCTAAAACTAGCTAGCGAGCGATCTACTCGGAATGACCCCCTTTGTCAATATTGTAATATGTGGACAAACAACATGTAAACATTCTTAGAATTTCACATGTTGACATGTGAAATGCGTGTGAAGTGCTGACTATGGGCCTAATTCCAAGTTCATCGCAGCAGGAATTTTTTTAGCAATTGGGCAAAACCATGTGCACTGCAGGGGGGGCAGATATAACATTTGCAGAGAGAGTAAGATTTGAGTGGGTTATTTTGTTTCTGTGCAGGGTAAATACTGGCTGCTTTATTTTTACACTGCAATTTAGATTTCAGTTTGAACACGCCACACCCAAATCTAACTTTCTCTGCACATGTTATATCTGCCCCTCCTGCAGTGCACATGGTATTGCCCAACTGCTAACACATTTGATGCTGCGATCAACCCAGAATTAGGCCCATTGTCAGAATGTCAACAATATGGTTAGGCTTTTCCATCAGATGACATAACTGATTACTGTGTTACTGCCAAGAACCAGAAGATGCTGCTTGAGTTCTGCAGCCACCTGGAACAGGTAAATCACCGCTGGCCATCAGGGGCAATTTGTCAACATTCTAACATGTCAACACGTCGTCAGTGTCTACATGATGAATATAGACATAGTCATTGTCAACATTTTGACCATATTGACATTCTTAGGTCAACATTATGATGACATGTTACATCCACCCTTAGGGGCTGTTCATATGGACAATTTCATACTGTATTCTTGCAATAATTTTTGGGCGTTATACTGTATAATTTTTGCTGTCTTTGTTGATAGTAAATGCATTGTGGCATAGAGATAAATGGATCTATATGCTGCATTATTTCTTCAGAGGTGTTCTAATCTTAAGTGGTGTTCATGTAACCAGCGGTTCTCAACCTTCTTTTTGGTGAGTACCATATAGCATCTATGGGCCTGATTCATTAAGGATTGCAAATGCAAAGCTGCTTGCAGTTTTGTATTTGTAGTCCTTAGCAATGCAAATGCAGTAGCAGCTGCATACCACCTCCTCCCTGCATTTATGATGCAATCTCATCAAACCTCCCACTGACCTTTACAGACCTCTCAGTGTCCCATCCACAGATCTACAGATGGCTCCTCCATTATCTTAGCTGTTTCTGCGCCTAGACAGAGGTTTAGTCTCGCCTAGGCGATAGCGTAGGTTGCTGAGTTTAATCACGGACAGGCGCGTTGAGGCACGATTACATACTCAGCATGAAATACACATCTCCACCACTGGATGGCTAATGCTCCACTAATCTAGTACTTTTATTTGAATAGCGGTGGATTGATCTACAGTACAAGCTCTGGCAAATAGTCAGTGACGACTGTAATGTTAATATACAGTCCTGTACTGCATACTGTACACACTGATGGTGACCAATGGTCAGACAGAGTGCAAACGAACATGTTAAAACACTTGTGTATACAGATGCAAGTAATGTGTAAAAGGAATAATGTAGCTCATTGACTTTAAAGTATGTAGAGTGCACTAAATATCGTGTTTTGATATGAGCGTCCGAGTCCCCTAACGGCATAAACGACCCCCAATGGGAAAGAATCGCTGCTTGCATTACTTTTACACATGACCTTGTGTATATTCCATGCAGCGACATGGGAAATCAGGGTACATCTGCTGGAGCGCCTGATTTCGCTATCTAAAATACACAGCGGTAATGAGCACCCGTAGACACTGTACCAATGAATATAAACGAGTGTATCCTGACGCAATCAACTGTTTGAGCAACTCAGTACTGTAGATGATCGATGATAGAGAATCTGTGCTGTACTTTATGAGAAGGGATCACTGCTACATTACCATTTACACACCTACTGTATCTATCAAAGCAACTGCAGTTCTCTATGTGTTTTTCATATACATTATACTGTAGTATTGTGTTGTACATTTATTGTAACCTGACCTCCCAGGGGGAAGGGGGCAGTGGGATGGGGGTAGGGTGAGGCAGTGGAAAATACCATGTTCAAAGATTTTGACAACTTGCTACAATATGTGTTCGAGTCCGTGTGAATCGTAATGTGCATAGAGCTCGCCTAGCCCTATCACCCATGTGTATTTAAGCTAGGGGATTGTGACGCTCCTTCAACATTGCCCCGTAGCCTGCAAAACCTGTGCCATCACTTGCTCCATAGCCGAGGGCCTCCACAGGGCAAGGGATAACTGGTGTCAGCCATTTTGACAACTTGCTACAGTATGTGTTCGAGTCTGGTGTATCGTAATGTGCATAGAGCTCGCCTAGCCCTACCGCCCATGTGTATTTTAGCTAGGGGATTGTGATGCTCCTTCAGCATTGCCCTGTAACTTGCAAAACCTACGCTGTCGCTCGCTCCATAGCTGAGGGCTGCCATGAGGCAAGGAGTCAAAGGTGGTAGCCATTTCAATCGAGTCTGCCTTGCTACAGAATTGTATGTGTACTGTATGGTGCATAGAACCTTATTCTCGTAGCCGCTGTGTATTTTACAGTAGAAACGCTCCTGCAGCTTTGCCCTGCTGTATGTAAAACTTGTGTGCACACTTCTATTGAATGTGAAAGTACAGTACAATAGATACAAAAATAAAAATAATAATAAAGTGTCTGGAAGAAACTAACATGCATTCGTACTTTAGGAATTGAACCCGGGACTCTAAGCATGGGAAGCGGAACACTTCACAACTCGGACACGTCACAGATGACAAATGAATAAGCCCATTGGTTTTTATTATGCCGTAATGGCTACAGGATTAGGATGCTAACATACAATATCCCTAACATCAATAGACCACAATGTACTGTTCCTGTAACACGTTTGTTTGCGTCTGTGTACACTACTGGTTTTATTTGTTGATTTGTTGGCGGGACTTGGACTCTCACATATTCCTAATGTCAATGGACTATACTGTGGCATTATCACATTGGTTTGCATCTGTATAGACTGTACTACTGTATTTATGTCAGTACACTGTAATATACTGTAGCATATTGTAGCGTAATGAGACGCACCAGTAAAGTAGTTCTTACTATGTATTTAGGTATTGTATTTTTTAATGTAGACCACACGCATGTGCAGTGGTGATTTTAAAAAGCAACATCTGGTGGATGATCGCAGGTATTACACATAAAGGTAACGCCAAATGCTCTGTGCGCCTCCCTATGACTAGGGAGGCTGCGTATGTCCGATCGCGACTAACGCCTCAGCCAGCCATGATATAGAGGACCCATCTTTATCTCTGCCCCTCCATAGGCCTCTCTCTGCTGGATTGGCCATACCTCCCAAACATGACCCTCTCCAGGAGGGACAAAATGCCCTGCTCCTGGACTTTTCTCTTAATTTGTGATTGCCAGCACCTATTTTGAACAAGATAATGGATAAGAAAGGTGTTTCAGCACAGATGATGGCAATTATAAATTAAGAGGGAAGTCCTGGAGCAGAGCATTCTAGCCCTCCTAGAGAGGGTCATGTTGGGAGGTATGGATTGGCTAACCGATACTTCTGGCAAATGGCCTGGTGGGTCAGTCAACCCAGAAGCCTGGCTGAGCAGCTTCATCTCCTGACGCTCATGGTCTGGTCAGGATCCCGGTAGTCGGAATCCCGGCAGTTGAAATACCAATGGAATCCCATCACTACTTGGAATGTCAACACTGGCATCCTGAATAGGGTCACAAGCCAGGCTGTGGGGAGGGGTAGGTTAGGTTTCGGCACCACCAGGGAGGGTTAGGATTAAGCTGTGGGTGGGGTATATTTAGGTGGCTAGATTGGAGGTATAGGGTTAGGGGGCCAATGGGGGAAGACAAGTATATTTACCTTCCCCCATTCGGGATTCTCAACATTGTGATGTCCTAGTTGATATTCTGACTGCTGGCATCCCGACCGCCAGCATTTTAATCGCAACCCCCGGCAGTCTGCTCGATCACTATGCAGATAGATTGGGTCATGATGTGATATAATGCCCCTGTGAATGGCCACAAAATTCAGCCCCAATCCATCCTTTCTCTGCCCCTTTCAACAGGTCTCTCTCCACCATCTCTTATTGCCCTTTCCACAGACTTCTGCCACTCCTCAGGCCCTTCATTGCCCCCTTCACAGACCACTCTCTGCTCCCACCACATGTCTCTCTCTGTTTCTTCCACAGAACCTCTCCCTGCCCCTATACTTATCTTAGTCATGTGTCTTCATGCTCTGTGCTCAGTACGGTTCAGCTTAGACAAGGTGTTGAACCCAAAATCACTTCCTGACTGAGCACTGTGGGGGCGTTTGCCTGACTTAAATCCTCTATTGCTCAATGATCTGTGGAGACTGTGCTGTCAGATTAGACTCATGCATTTAAAAATCAAGAGTCTAATTACTGAGTGCTTGCCATCAGCATAACATAGCTTTGTACAGAGGAGATCACATAATGTGGTAGGCGTCAATTATTGTCATATCGGAAACAGCAGGCTAGGGTCCCAAGGCTGTGTAGGTGGTACATGAGCCCTAGTACCAGCTATCCTTGCTAATTGTTGAGAAATCATTTGTTTAGGTAAGCCCTATTGTAATATAGTGACGAAGTTAAAAACTCCAAGCTAGAAATAAGAGAAGAATTAGTGACAGCTAGTTAATGTAAGTAATACAATTGTAACTGTATGTGAAACTTAATCATTGCAACAAAGCTCCTGAAACTTAATTCATTTTATTATTATATACTGTATAATATTATGATCTGCAGTTGAAAGGATAACAACATATCAGAGTAGTACACTATAAATAGTAAAATCTGTGTGGAATTTATATTTGCATATGTAAATCAGGTTACTAAGGTTCTCTATATACTGTATTGGAGGAGAGATCCACAGAAAGTACAGTATGCTACAAACTGTCTGAGACCAAGGTCTGTATGGAAATCCCTCTGCTTCCACTGTTTCCCTGTGTGTACACTGGCATGGAACAGGGGTATGAGAACACAGAGGGAGTTCCAACGTTAGTGGAAGTAATGAAATGGCAGAGGTCTGCTTTTGGGGGAAACCTCCAGTTACAGTATGCTAACTAGTATAGTATCAACACAGAGGGGATGTCACGATCTGGGTAATTAGTCACCAGTTCTTACCTTCCAACTGTCTCCTGAGACTGGCCCAGCGCTGCAAACCTGGATTCCACCTGCGCTGTCTGCGTGCAGCGTGCTGTACTACATTGCCTCAGTCTCCCGTCTGTGATCCCGGCAGCGCTGTCATGGCAACTACACGGCAAATCCCTCTGTCATAATGAATGGCGTCTCCTGCCCTCCTCAGCCTCCGCTGCCATTACTACAGATTCCCACATGTTAGTTCAAACAGACTTTCCCTCCAGAATCAAACTTGGGTGCAGCCATGTTTGGATTCATCACATGTCACTCTAAAGCATATCTGCTGCACTCTGGACTCCTGATTGCCAAGACAATACCTGCTTCCCAGCTGGTATAAATATCCTGCATTAAGGCTGCCTAATCGTCAGTGCTTTGGTTGCCAATCCTAGTGATACATGTCTCTCTTGTTTGTGGATGTTCCAGCTTGTGCTTTCAGGTATTCCAGATCCTGTGACCTTGTTCCCTTTAAGGAGACCTCGCACCAGTTACCATCTTGCTGTGCTGCCTGACTCAAGCAGTGTTCCTACATTGCATCTTGTGTTCTGCAGTGATCCATCACCGGCTTCCAGCTTTCAGCATTGTTCCAGAATTGCTTCCAGCTTCCAGCGGTGTTCCAGTATTACTCCTAGCTCTTATTGCCTACCAACATCACTCTCCGTGTTCCACAGTGACTACATACCGGCTTCCAGCATTGTTCCAGCATTGCTTCCTGTAGTGTTCCTGAGTCACTTCCAGCTCTCACAGGTGTTCTGTATCACTTTCAGTATCGCTCTCCATCTCCTGCGGTGTTCCAACATCGATCACCTTTCATCTACCACACAACATCGAACCACAGTTCACCATCGATACTCACCATCTGTTATGTTCGCAGTGCTCGGTACTCAGGGTGGCCAAGCCCCAAGCACTGGAACGCAAGCTGCAGTATAAACGGAGCTCGGCAGCACCCCCAAGGAACCCTAACTCAGTTGTCTCACCCTCGTTGTCAGCCTATGCCTGCGTGACTATGGTTTCTTGGGCCCACGGCAGCCGCGTTTGAAGGGTGGATTATGTCTGCCCAACTCCGGTGCCCCCCCGGTCTTACTTGGAGACAAGGCGTAGACTGAGACGGGGCAATGACAAGGGGAACCTCTAACTAAAGAAGGAAGTACCCAGTTAGGGGTGCTACAGAACTTTAATAAAGTATGTGCGGCGCAGCCGCCAAGACAAAAAACTACAACTCAGGCAGTGCTGTCCACACGCCGACACAACACCATTGTGAACCGGCGAGGACAGCATATGCAGAACCCTCTGCAGATAAATCCAAAGTAAAATAACAAGTAGCTACGGCCTAAGCCGACGGACATGGCAAAGCCGATACTCACGAAACCGGTACAACTACTGGCAAACGGACAGGAACCCCCAAAGTAGTTGACACAGGCTCTCAAGACCGGAGGACAGGCAGAGTTCCAATGACAGACCAGTGGACACCATGGAACAGGATATGGGATCAGACACTGGATCAGACACTGGATCAGACACAGCCCTCCTGGACATGAATGCTTCAAGGCCGGAAGCAGCTAGACAGAAGCTATCACTGGCGTCTGTGTAATGTACTGAGACAGAAAATAACAAGGATTTCTTCCAATCACAGCAGGGACCCTAATTAATTATGTCGAGCAGCTGCCCTGCTGCACGACTCCAAACTGACAGGTGCAATTAACAGACAGGTGAGGCTAAACACATGGACACAGGCTGCAATTACACAGACTCACCACCGGCGGCCAACAAGAGTCTTTCTAAACCAGAGCAAAGGAAATCCTGGCCTGCAAGAGAACTATAACATAAAATACATAAACAGGAATGAACCACTGCTTGTGGTTCATAACAGTACCCTTTCCTTAAGGGTGGACACCGGACACCCCACAAAAGCCAAGGGGACAGAAACAGAAGTAAAACATAAAATACATAACCAAAATGCAAAACAGGAATGAGCCACTACCGTGGCTCATAACACCATCGGACTCTAACTTCAGTGGTGAGTTCAATACACCTTTCTGTCAACCCCAGCTTCCAGAGTGTCATCTTCTGGGCAGTACCAGTTTGTTCCCTGATAAAGTGGTTAGCTGTGGCCTACAGACTTACCAACTCCGGGTCTTGCAAAGACTTTGTCTCATCTCATCCTGCATAGCCACAGCACTCATTACCACTGCGCTCCCAGGAACTGTACTGTTATCTTACCCTGCACATCTACTGTTGAAGTTAACTGGAGAAAGGTCTCAAATTCTCACCCACAAATGGCCCCAACATTTTTGAACTTTATGTAGACCTTAATAGGTTTGTCCGTACCCTCTGTAGGAAGAGGTATTTTGCTAAAAAGTGCTTATCATCTAAGAACGATAATTCTCTACCTATAGTTCTGGACAGTACAGACAATATTATGCTTGCGGCTCTTGAAGAGCTGTGGGATGAAAGTCATGTCAATTTGGATACACCTATTGAAAGTGAGAAAATATACAATGTGAAGAGAGAGGATAATAAATTCAGATGCAAATCTGATTTTTTTCCAATCTCAGCAAAAAGTAGCTGTATAGAATCCTTTTATAAGATCACTTTGGAAGATTTCAAAGAGTTGGTAGGACAGTATACAGATAATTCCAAATTTTCTTCTATCCTTAGTAGACAAGAAAAAACGAGCCATTAAGGAACTGACCCAGGATACTTCAATAATAATTAAAGAGGCCGATAAAGGCGGTAGCCTAGTCATTATGAACAAGTCTTATTATTTGAATGAGGACCTTAGCCTCATTGGGTGCAGCCATGTTTGGATTCATCATATAATTCTATATGAAATTCTATATGAAATTCTATAGACTCTTGCCCCAAGATCCCATGGTAAAATTTACACAGGAACTCAAAGTGTTGTTGGATTCAGGGATCAGTAGAGGGGTCATATCCAGAGAAGGACACAGGTTCCTACTCCCTCACCTCCCTACCACACACACCTTTTATTTTCTCCCGAAAATTCACAAGTCCCTCACTACACCTTCTGGTCGTCCTATCATTTCTGGAATAAACTCCCTCACTTCCAATCTTTCTTTTTACATTGATTCTTTTCTTCAACCACATGTATCTCTATTGAAATCAGATTTTCTGAATAAAATAAAAGATATTCAATGGAAAGAAACATATGCTTTCCTGACATTAGATGTACAGGCTTTATATACCAATATTCCCCACACGACTGGTTTAGAGGTCATTTCTAAAATGTTAAAAAAGACACATGATCTTGATGAACATCATCAGTCTTTTCTCACACAATGTATCTCTTACATTCTTTCACATAACTATTTCATTTTCACTAACACTTATTATTTACAGATCACAGGTGCAGCCATGGGGACCAGGTTCGCCCCCAGCTATGCAAATCTATACATGGGTGACTTCGATGACATCTATGTGTGGTGTGATGGTTGGGATACGAACCTAGTCTTCTATGGCAGGTACATAGACAATTTATTCATAATTTGGGATGGGGATCTTTCATCTGCCACCTCCTTTGTCACCAGTCTTAACTCCAATCTATAGAATTTCACCTTCACGTCTACATACAATAGGAGCCGGGTCGATTTTCTGGATGTGACCCTTTAGATTCGAGAGAATCAAATAACCACATCCAATTTTGTCAAACCAGTAAACATGAATTCCTATTTACATTATAAGAGTGCTCACTATACACCATGGAAGAATAACATCCCCAAGGGACAACTAATGCATCTTAGATGCAACTGTCCGACATAGACACTTTTATGTTACAGGCGAATGAACTTATAGAATCCTTAAAAAATAAAGACTATCCACATCATCATTTGAATAGGGCTCTAGAGGAAGTTAAGAGCATGGACAGACAAGATCTTCTTTACCAATCTTCCTTTAATAAGAGAACCATACAACATAAAAACAATAGAGAAATGGCATTTATCTATAAATACAACAGTTGTGCCAAAGAAATTTAAATGATAATTGGACAAAACTATAGGTTACTAAAACAGGAAAACATCTTGGGAGATCTTCTACCAACTAAACCACAAGTTATATATAGAAAAAAATAGATCCCTCAAAACTATTTTAGCACCGAGTTATCTTAAAACCTCAATAGTGAAGAATAACAGAGATGATTCCAATTGGCTAACCAACAAACCTCTGGGTTTCCAAAGATGTGGGAAAACCAGATGTACTATGTGCCAACATATGGAAGGTAAAACCATCTGTGTGTGTCTACCATTTTTAAATGAAAGATATTATTTAAAATAATTTCTAAACTGTGATTCTAAGTTTGTAATATACGTGTTGACATGTGGGTGTGGTCTCAACTATGTTGGAAGAACAACAAGAACATTACACATACATTTCATGGAACATCGACGCAACATTCTGCGTAAATATATGGCCCATAGTGTATCACGACATTGCAATACTAATCATGAGAGTGACCCTTCGTGTCTCTCAATAATTTGGTTAGAACTAGATTTAATCGGTTATGTCATAGGGAAGTTTATTGGATGTTTAAGTTCAACTCTTTACATCCAGATGAACTCAGTGAGGCCATTGAGTTGAACTCGGTTCTATAGAAGATTGTTGTCCTTTGTTATATTTGGTAATCAATAGGTAGTTCAATCATGTTGGCAGGGTTCGGGTAGGGTAGTTTCACACATGCGGTCCCGCTGGTGGTGCTCCCGGTCTGATCTCTGCTGTCATGAATCTATACTTTAATTAAATATATATATATATATATATATATAAATAAATATATATATTTATTTATTTTTCATTATGAACGATTCTATTAGTAACTATGTATACATAACATGCATGTATACACATGTATATGTGTGCACTTTCATTCAATCATTTTTATCAAATACCAATGTGTCTACTATCCAGGTTATTCATAAATACTTTGTTTTTTATGTATAATAGAAGTAGGATAATAACTATACATTTGTTTTATATAAAGTTATATTCATTTAGGTCACTTAGAAACCATCATGCTTTATATTCTTTGATCTCCATTCATGTGAAAAAATGTATGTATATGTATGCTTTTAGGACGTGGTATATATAATTTTTTACACCTCGCTGTATTTTTCCCCTGATGACAATATGTACTGAATGATGAGTATTGTATGATTTTTCTCTCTGACTCTCTCAAATTCTAAGGAGGAATCTGATTTCCTTTAATCTAATAAATTGTTATGTCTCCATGGAAACCAGTTACATCTATGTATACCTAATTATAAGGGTGTGTAAGAAGGAGATACATCTACACACCCTCTAGGACGTGCCACCGGCCCATGTGCCCCGTAACATCTAATGAATGCGCTGTGGGTCGCGGTCACGTGTACAATATCATGTGACCACGGATTAGGGGTCAATGGAGGCCTTGGGCCCATAAGCGTTACCACGTGACAGGAGTTCACGGATCACATGCCTCGAATCCCCCAATGGATATGTCGTGGATCCCGGCCACGTGGTCAATACCATGTGGTCTCACACAGGGTATCTAGTGTATACTCTTGTCACGTGAGCGACATCACGTGAAGGGAGCATTAGGTCGCATCAGCTGAATCACCAGTGGTCCAATGGGATTGTAAACAGTTCAGATTACGTGACCCGATGCGGTCACGTGATCGACTATCATGAATTCATTTGATTATTTATTGGTTCTAATGCTCGTTTTTATATAAAATTTTACTTTATTGACTAATTCAGACTTTGTGATATTAATGTTGTGATTTTTATATGATTTTTGTAGCCGGTTTGCTTCATTATTTTTTATATCTGGACAGGTGTTGATTGTTAGGCTATCAGAAGGGGTATAAATAGACGCCCCAGCACACACTGAGTTTATGCTCCTGACGAAGCTGGATCCTACTGTTACCAGCGAAACGCGTTGAGCCCATTATTAGATACCTACTTGGATTCCACTTCACTTCTCATCCATTGAACCTTGTCCACTTTTTTGGCTATCAATTGAACATTCCTACATCATTGGAATTCCACATTTCAGCATCATTATGGTCCACCCCTGCAGCTACAAATGGACTTTTCCTAAAGCTGACGCCATCAAGGGATACCATTCTGTGGATCGGTGTCGATCCAGTCCACCCCTGCAGCTATAAACTGACTCTTCCTAAAACTGATGCCACCAAGTGACACCATTCTGTGGATCCGGTAAATATGATTGCTCTACAGTAACTGCACTTTGGAAATTGTCCTAGCCAATAAAAAGCTGATGTTTTAAAATATACACAAGAGTGGACCTGTAATAGTGATCCCATTTAGGGAGGTATCTGTATATGAGATTGCTGCCACTAGCATTTACACTCATCCATTCCTGCTGTTTTAATATGTATGGTGTTAATAAATTATTAGTTTTTATCTGAAGCAAACCGTCATTTGTACACAATTATCAGTTAGCTGGTACACTCTATTTCAATACACCTTTCTGCCCGGCATCCCCGGCAGTTCGTCCAAGTTTCCCTTCAACCTCTGTGCACTTGTGTCAACCCCAGCTTCCAGAGTGTCATCTGCTGGGCAGTACCAGCTCGTTCCCTGATAAAGTGGTTAACTGTGGCCTACGGACTTACTAACTCCAGGTCTTTCAAAGACTTTGTCTCATCTCATCCTGCATAGCCACAGCACTCATTACCACTGCGCTCCCAGGAACTGTACTGTTATCTTACCCTGCACATCTACTGTTGAAGTTATCTGAATTGCCAAGGTGTCTAAAGGGGGGTACTGATGGGAGAGATGTGTGCTGAGCGATCTTATCACAGACTGCTCAGCACACATCTCTCCCCCCCACTCAGCACAGCGCTATGTGCCGAACGAGGGAAGGGGGGGGGGCGGACGGGGGGCCACTCACTTCACACAACGGTGAAGTGAGCGACCTGCTAGATTGAGCCTGCATGCAGGCTCAATCTAGCACCGACGATAACGATGCGTGGGGCCGCGCATCGCTATCGCTGGGGGGCATACACACGGCAGTTCCGTGCTCAAAATCTAAGCAATCTAGTTAGATTGCTTAGATTTTAAACACGGATCTTAACTGTGTGTTCAATAAACAGACTTTGTTTTACATAATCCCACTACTCACAGGGAAGAAAACCACCCCGTACAAAATCAGGAGCGCTGCCTATACCAATTGAGACTATAATTCAGATTTATATTAAATCTTTAATTCAAAAGACATTTATATAAAAATATAATGCTGCAGCATACAATAATAAAAAAATATATATAATAAATCAATACATGTTTAAAACACATTCACATTTCATTGCGGCTTAGTGGTTATTTTCTACACATCCTGCTTATATAATTAGACCACAATTGTATCCGATTTTTTGCTTTAATGGAAATGTCCACTAATTCTTTGGTAAGTCCTGACTACAATTAGTGAATTAATAACTTGACTCCAACATGTGTGATTAACTTCAGAATCCTACCATCTGAATACGATACAACTTGAGGCTGTTTAATATAACCAATCCGTTGTTGTGGTCACGCCTTCGGGCAAACGGTGCTTAGACCTCCTGTATGTCCAAGAACCCTATTCAACCTCCATGGTTCACATACACGCCAGCCCCTACGTCTGATGCCTCCCCAAGTCAGCCTCAGTGCTCAGTTGTGAAAGTAAGCACTGACCTAATCTATCCGGCCAGAGACCAGGCCCAAGCGACATGCTCGGTGCAACAACTTGCAGCCCACTTAGAACACCAAGAGGCTGCACAGGTTCAAGTGATCCGCTGTCTCCAGGACCTTTCTTCCCGACTGGATGGGATTCAAGCAATCCTCCGTGATTCAGGGGCGTCCAGGGTTCCGACTGCAGTACCTCAGGTGGTAACCACAGGGCAAACCCAGTTATAGGCCATCCGAAAATTAGATAATAAAGTGAAGGGAAGGAGAGAGGATTCATATATATATATATATATATATATTTATATTTATATATATATATATATATATATATATATAGTGTTTTCAGCAGCTGTCCGCGGACTGGATCACAGGGAACCATTGCTGCTACCTTTCATTGAATCACGGCTCCCTAGAGTGGCTCCCTAGAGTATCAGAATGTTTTTCACGGCACCCTTTTGCCAAAAGTTCCTTATTGAAAAATGTAGAAAGAAATATTGAATTAAGTAAATTGTGTTTACACTGTATGTCATCCTTAGGGTCAATTGTGTGGTGAGGGACAAGATTTGCTTCTGTTCATAGGTGCCGATTTAAGTTTTGCTGGTGGGTGCTCGGCGGGAGGCGGCAGCGGGAATGAATGGGCGGCCATGGCAGTGACTAATGCCTATTACACATTATGCCACACCCCGTAATGCCCATTACGCAATATGCCACACACCGTAATGCCCATTATGTGTTATCCTACACACTGTAGCATCAATTACATATTATGACACACACAGTTATGGCCCTGACACCATTTTATGCCCCACACACAATGATGCCCCTTACAAATGATGCAACACAGTAATACTTCTAATTAATTTAAAATTACCTGCCTGTTGTCAGGGGTCTCATGCTCATTACCAAGGGTTTCATGTTCTGTGTTCCATGCTCGCAGGGGTCTCCTGCACGTTGCCAGGGGTTTCATGTGTGTTTTCAGGGTTCTCCAGCACGTTGCCAGGGTACTAGTAATTGCTTTAATGCTACTTTTAATTTGCAAATGAAAACAGGTGTAGAGAGAAATCTATTGTTTTAACTGTACTAGACACAACAAGTAATGACACGCAGCCATTTCTCATATGTTACATGGTTATGTGCACGACCATGGTGTGTATAGGCCTTGGAGGTATCTGACTGGATATGAGCTGGGATAGTGGGGAGTCAGCAGCGAGCACAAGAGGCTCTGGACAGGCAGCAGCAGCAATTCCACAGAGGGAGTGACAGAGGGAGGAGTGGGAATGAGCTCCTGCAGCAGCACACTCACTGGGAGCCACAGCCCCCGCAGTGGATTGAGAGAGACGCGCTGGGGGCTGCGGAAGCGCCTTCGTACAGTACAGTGCAAAAAGAAACCTTAATACCCGCTGCTGGGGAGACAGGCGCTAGAGGTCAAATGTGACCACTAGCGTCTGTCTCCTCCTTGGTGGCGGCCATTTTTGCTGGGTTTTTTTTACACTGCACTGTATGGAAGCGCTTCCGCAGCCCCCAGCGCATCTCTCTCAATCCACTGCGATGGCTGCGGTGGCAAGCATTAACTGGGGCAGCAGCTGGATCTGTGGGTGCTCCTGATTGTCCGTGGGTGCTCAGGCCCGGGAGCACCCACGGAATCGGTGCTTCTGTTTGTCCACATAGTTTATTATTGGCAGCCACCAGCACTTGTTTTGCCTATTACATTGAACACAAATAATATGAATTGGTCCTGGACCACCAACCCGAGGCACCCCAGCAAGTGTCTTGCGCCACCCCAGATTGCCACGTCGCACAGTTTGAGAACCACAAGGTTTTGTTGTTTTTTTCAAAATAACTGTGGCTTATATATTTACATATTCTTTCCATCCATCCACTTTATTTTAACTATGCTAATTTATTTTAACTATGCTAATTTTAACCATATTTTGTATTGAGTGCCCCACAAAGGAGTCTTCTTTCCCTCTCTCGGTTACTCCATCAGAACCTCTCTATACCTCCACCACCAACACCAACTTTTGTTATTGTCACTTTTTGACCAATAATAGGGCTTTATACAACTAGACTGTTGGTTTGTCTGTAACTATAATACTTGTTAGCACACATAAAGTGGAATCCCTCCTATTACTATTCTTAGGCTCGTACCCACTTAGCTGCGATTACGTGATCTGCGATCGTGGCTAATGTTATTGCACATATCTCCTGAAAAATCAGGCTATCGCAGCCTGCGTGCTCCTGTTTATCGCACCTATCCTATTACAAATCAACAAAAATGGCAATCGCGCAATAATTGTAGCCAGCAAAAGCATAGGAAAAAGTGGGGAAATGTGTCTATGGGGGTCATTCCGAGTTGTTCGCTAGCTGCCGTTGTTGGCAGCTTAGCGATCAGGCTAAAAATCTGCATTTCTGCGCATGCATATGGGCCGCAGTGCGCAAGCGCGAAGTACTTTCACAAAAAACTATGCAGTTTTACACAAGGTCGAGCGACGCTTTTCAGTCGCTCTGCTGATCATTGAGTGATTGACAGGAAGTGGGTGTTTCTGGGAGGTAACTAACCGTTTTCCGGGAGTGTGCTAAAAAATGCAGGCGTGCCTGGGGAAACTGGGAGTGGCTGGCCAAACGCAGGGCGTGTTTGTGACGTCAAAGCAGGAACTAAACAGACTGAAGTGATCGCAAGGAAGGAGTAGGTCTGCAGCTACTCTGAAACTGCTTGAAAAAATGTCAGCACTGTTCTGCTAACCTTTCGGATGCACTTCTGCTAAGCTAAGATACACTCCCAGAGGGCGGCGGCCTCGTGTTTGCACTGTTGCTAAAACTCGGAATGAGGGCCTATATTCCCCCAAATTCCAAACTAATATCAGAAAATATTATAGAAGTCTATTAGTGGCCATAATATAACTCATTGGTGTCATTAAATCAGGTCAAATAGCTGTTATATGCATTTTTTAAAAAAAGCTGAAAAATGATAGAAAGCTATTTTTTTTTCCTGAAAAATAATTGCTTTCATCAAATTTGTGGTTACATAAAATGGGTATAAGTATATATTTGGGTCATTTTAGGGGACTTTAAAAAAAAAGTGGAAACATTGATTTCTCCCACCTGCAAGCCTAAAAACACTTGTCTCACTCATAAAGTACCCCAATATACCTGTCCCGTACCTTGTACCCCAATTTCCATCACTTTGCATTTTTTTGACCCCAAAAAATGACATGTCATTATTGATTAAAAATACTTAAAGACTTCTAAGTGTCTAATTAGTCATTTAGGGGGTTGTCCTAGGGCTTCTCAGCCAAATCCTGTCATTTTTAGCTCAAAATAGGGATTTTGCCCTTCTCATCCCCAGCACTGAGATGGTGAAGAGAAATTGTCAATAAACTCTATGGAGACTTATCAGCGATAACTTATCACCACTAATGAGATACCAAATTATCGTATTTGTGAAAATGGATTTTGAAACCGCATTATGGGGGTCATTCCGAGTTGATCGCTAGCTAGAAGTGTTCGCTGCACAGCGATGATGCAAAAAAGGCACTTCTGCGCAATGCGCACACGCGACGTACTTTCACAATGGCCGATGTAGTTTCACACAAGGTCTAGCGAAGCTTTTCAGTCGCACTGGTGGCCGCAGAGTGATTGACAGGAAGTGGGCATTTCTGGGTGTCAACTGACCGTTTTCAGGGAGTGTTCGGAAAAACGCAGGCGTGCCAGGAAAAATTCAGGCGTGGCTGTGTTGTGGATCAGTTTATGGTACAAAGCCTGTGCCCGTATAAGTGAATCACTGCTTACCTCCGTCTACACCTTATACGCCGCCACTCAGCCTTGGTTTCTGGGGTCGCCTCTTCGGAGCCCCCGCCGTGACCCAGCCGGAACTCGACGGCTAGAAAAGGACAAGAAATATTCTTACTGCGGGGCCACTGGTTCCCTCTGGGGAATAAGCGGCACACCGGGGCAGCTGCGACGTTCACCGATTAGGCGAATGTCATCATCGGCCCGTGAGCCTCAGCTACCCAAATCGTCACCTATTGGCACTTGCGCACCGAGGTGTGAGCGAGCCCGCTAGGCCTAGCGGGATCCCGCAACCGGTGCTCAACACGGACAAGTACACCAACTCACAAATAGTACTTACGCAGGCAATCTTGTCAGCTTGCTTGATGCGTCACTCCGCTCCTGGGGAAAAGGACGACAGCAACCTCCCTACAACTAAACAATGGCTAACAACAACTGAGCCTAACTGTTAGAAACTACTACAACTTATTGGGTCGGCTACTTCACCTAATCATTAACAACAAGTCAAGCAAGCACAAGTTCAATGCGAGTACATTAATAATGAGGAGTACCTTACCATCCGGTCCGACACAGGTTCCGCTACCTCGCCCTGGTGAGGCCCCACTCCCCACACCTACCTTAGGAGTGTACACTCGACGCGAGGGTCAGCCGACCCTCCGCGCCCCACCTACAATGCACCCCGCCGAGCTGCCGCACAGCCCACTCGTTGAGGTGCGCAAGGCACGGGGTTCCACTTAATGCGTCAACAGCCCGATGGTGTTCTCCTTCACTGGTTGGGTGACCGGGGTCTGCTGCCCGGGTCACCTTATGATTCCTCACCCACCCTCTGCCCGTGTACCCTGGGACCTACTGTCCCCTTACGCTATGCAGGCCGATGGCCTGTTATGCCCCCGGGCCTAATGCCCGCCTGACTAGGTGGCCGATATGGGTCCGGGCCAAACGCCCAAAACCCCCCTTTTTAAAGGACTGGTCGGGCGTACAGGCCCTGCAGGCCGCCGGCCGGGTGGAGCCCCGACTGCGCGCGGCCTCCCAGGCCGGACACGCCAACCAGTGTGCCCACGAGCCGGAAGGGCCCGACTAACTGCCCACAGGCCGAGAGGGCCTGACTATGCCCACGGGCCTAGCGCCCGAACACCCGGTGGTCTAGCGGGAAGGATGAGGCTCGGCACGAGGCCGCTTACCGGGCCGTAGGGAGAGGCCGCGGTGGGGAGCTTCGTTAGCTCTTTCGCATCCCACACACCGCGGCACTCTCCTCCGGGACTTCCGGTGGGCTCCTCTGTCGCGGCCGGTCCGACGTCTTCTTTCCGGGCGTCGACAGGTTCTTCCAGCTGGACCCTCTTCTGCCTTCTTCTTCCAGGCTGCTCCCGTCGTCGTCGCTGCCGCCTCTTCTTCCGCTCTCCCGGAACCGCCGCCGTCTTCTTTCTTCTCCTGCGCCTGGAGCTCTTCTCTGCTCCGTCCCCGGCGCCGACTGACTGCTCCCGCTCCGCCGCGTCTGTTATAAGACGCTGGGAGGGGGCGGAGCTATGACGCGACGAGCCTCGATTGGCTCGTCGCGGCATGCCCTGATTGGCTGACCGGGCGCGAGCCCTGATTGGCTCCCGCCCGGCGCCATTCCCGCCGCTCCGTGCCGCGATTGGAGGGGCTTGAATCCCACCGGATGCAAGCCCCTCCGCACTCAGGACCCGCCGCAACGCCGCCGACCGGGGGAATGGGGGCAAGCGACTTCCCCCCGTCCCCCTCAACCCGCTGCCCTCTCACAGCTGAGCGAACGCAGGGCGTGTTCATGACATCAAAACAGAAACTGAACAGTCTGAAGTGATCGCAAGCACTGAGTAGGTCTGAAGCTACTCTGAAACTGCACAAAATTATTTTGTAGCCGCTCTGCGATCCTTTTGTTCACACTTCTGCTAAGCTAAAATACACTCCCAGTGGGAGGCGGCATAGCGTTTGCATGGCTGCTAAAAACAGCTAGCGAGCGAACAACTCGGAATGACCACCCATATCATGGCTAATTGCACTCTATCACCGATGCGTTGCAATTGAGATCAGAAGAGGAAATAGTAGAGTTAATGGTCAAGTACTGTACATACACTGACACTCGTATGTACAGTATGTATGAATGTACTGTATGTATAAAGGAGGAATACATTATTTTTTAACTTCTGCAGAAAATTTTTCTTTTAACAAGTTCTGCATTAGAAGTTCTCACAATGGCCCTCATTCCGAGTTGTTCGCTCGCTAGCTGCTTTTAGCAGCATTGCACACGCTAAGCCGCCGCCCCCTCTGGGAGTGTATCTTAGCTTAGCAGAATTGCGAACGAAAGATTAGCAGAATTGCGAATAGAAATGTCTTAGCAGTTTCTGAGTAGCTCGAGACTTACTCCTACATTGCGATCAGTTCAGTCAGTTTCGTTCCTGGTTTGACGTCACAAACACACCCAGCGTTCGCCCAGACACTCCCCCGTTTCTTCAGATACTCCTGCATTTTTCCCAGAAACGCCAGCGTTTTTTCGCACACTCCCAGAAAACGGCCAGTTTCCGCCCAGAAACACCCACTTCCTGTCAATCACACTACGATCACCAGAAAGATGAAAAATCCTCATTATGCCGTGAGTAAAATACATAACTTTTGTGTAAAATAACTAAGCGCATGCACTCTGCGAACCTTGCGCATGCGCAGTAAGCGACTAATCGCAGTATAGCGAAAATCGGCAAACGAGCGAACAACTCGGAATGACCCCCAATATACAGTATATCCAAAGGTATGTGTTTCTCTAAGAAATGAACAACAGGAAAACTTTGAACTGTTATGTAAACATATGTGCAATTTTGTGTAATCCACAAGTTCCCCTTCTCCTAAATTGATGCCGTTATGTAATTTAGTTCAACTGCCTGAAAAGCAGTATTACACCCGCTGAGTTCATCTACAGAAAGTGGGGAACCGAGCTGAGTCCATCAATTTGTTCTGAAAAGAAAATCAACATAGGAGGTTTAGTTCACTGCCCCTCAGACCAATTTGTCAGAACCTGACATTATTTTCAGCTTCTATATATATATTCTCTTACTGTTTTAATAGGATAACTCTCACACTTGTTTAAAGATAAAACAATGTATTTTTTCAAAATATATCCTGTCTAGAGTGATTGAATTGTTGTTGTATGATGAATCTCAGCTTCAGTGTAGCATATCCAATAGATGTTAGTCACATTCATATGACATTGCACATTGCAGCACATTAATCTGCTAACAAAAAGGTGTTTCAGTCATCATATATTGCAACTGAATAAGAAGGTATCGTACTGTAGGTAAAGAACAAAGGGGGTCATTCCGAGTTGTTCGCTCGGTAAATTTCTTCGCATCGCAGCGATTTTCCGCTTAGTGCGCATGCGCAATGTCCGCACTGCGACTGCGCCAAGTAAATTTGCTATGCAGTTAGGAATTTTACTCATGTTTTTTTTCTTCGTTCTGGTGATCGTAATGTGATTGACAGGAAGTGGGTGTTTCTGGGCGGAAACTGGCCGTTTTATGGGTGTGTGCGAAAAAACGCTACCGTTTCTGGGAAAAACGCGGGAGTGGCTGGAGAAACGGAGGAGTGTCTGGGCGAACGCTGGGTGTGTTTGTGACGTCAAACCAGGAACGACAAGCACTGAACTGATCGCAGATGCCGAGTAAGTCTCGAGTTACTCAGAAACTGCACAGAGATGTCTTATCGCAATATTGCTAATCTTTCGTTCGCAATTTTGATAAGCTAAGATTCACTCCCAGTAGGCGGCGGCTTAGCGTGTGCAAAGCTGCTAAAAGCAGCTTGCGAGCGAACAACTCGGAATGACCCCCAAAGAAAAAATTAACACACACACACACACACACACCCACACACACACACACACACACACACACACACACACACACACACACACACATACATATTGGGGGTTATTTCGAGTTGATCGTAAATTTAGCACAGCTACGATCATCTTCTCTGACATGCGGGGGGATGCCCAGCACAGGTCTAGTCCACCCCGCATGTCAGTCCGCCCCCCCCTTCCCCGCACAAATACAAAAGCATCGCACAGCGGCGATGCTTTTGTATTTCTGGAGTAACTCCCGGTGAGCGCAGCTCCTGCGGCTGGCTGGGAGTTGTTCATCGCTGCCGCTGGCCGCAGCGGCTGCATGAGGCGTCACGGAGCTACCGCAGCCTGCCCCCCCAACGGTCCGGCCACGCCTGCGTGGCTGGACCGCTCCCTCTAAACGGCGGCTTAATGCCGCCATCCAGCCCCCTCCCGTCCAGCAACCACCTCTGTCTTCGAGGAGATCGCTAGGCAACGATGACTGTCATGCGCCGCGCACTGCGGCGCATGCACAGTTCCGACCCGATTGCTGCTCTGCGACAAACTGCAGCGAGCGATTGGGTCGGAATGACCCCCATAGTAAAGGTCAAGGCTTGGGAAGGGATTCATGCAGGGGGGTTTTAAGAGAGGAGGAGGCACTGTGCTGGAGTCTACTGCACATGCACAGGTCTCCGGAAAAATGGTGCCCGCCATGGTCCGAAGACAAATTTCATACCGTGCATGCGCAGTGGCCATTTATGGTGTGATTTATGCTGCGACTGCAGCGGCTACAGCGTCCTTCGCTGGACTCCGGAAAGGTAAGTATTATAACAACATGGGTGCAGTGTGTGCCGTATGGGCCCCCTTGGACCCAAGGGCTCATGTGCACCACACACACTGCACCCATGATGGAAAAGCCAATGGTTTCAGGTCCTACAACATGACCCCTGCCAACCAGATCAAATATCCCACTTTACTTATCAGTGCAGAAACAAATATACTTTATTGATTTAAAAAAAAACAACCTTCCATATGTTCATACATCGGTCAGTAGCAATTGCGCATGAGCTGCGTCACTATGACACACCAGCAGCGTGAACAGATAATATAGTAGTAGGCATGGTCAAATCACCTTCTCATCATCAGCGGTTTTCATAGAAAAATGCCCAACATAAATCGGGACAAACATACTGGCCAGGGCCTGCTAGAGGTAAGTACATGGGTGACTGTAACTTCAAAACAAACACGGGCTCAGAATTGAAATTTTTTTCATATATATCAATGGTTCAGTATATTATGTCACCATGTTGACATTCATATGGTTGACATAAGATTGTCGATAGTCGCAATGTTCATCGTGTTGACAATCAGCATGTTGACACTAGAGATGTGCGTGAAGTCTCGTGTTTTGGTTTTAATTTCATCGTTGTGTTTTGGTTTTGCAAAACCACCTTCCATTGTTTTGATTCGGAAAGCAGATTTAAAGTCTGAATTTTATATCTTAAATTTCTTGAAAATGGATGAAATCATGTAATTTTTACAATACAAAACCTGAAATTCAGATTTCAGATCCGAATTCCAAAACCATAGGAAGATTTGAACCGGGACTCGGTTTGGATTGAATCCACAAAATTTGAGTGGGTTCAGACTTCTAAAAAACCAAACCGCACATCTCTAGTTGACACTGATTAAATGTTGACATGGTCAGAATGTTGAGTGTATATTTTTCAGGAAAGTTTCAGCCTAACGCTAACTCTTAGCCCAGAGTTTCCCAAACCTAGTCTTCGTAGCCTACTCACAGTCCAGACATAATAGTAATGTTCCATCTTCAGCACAGGTGGGTAATCAAACTGACTTGGGTAATAAAAAAGCCACCTGTGCTCATAAATGGATATCCTTAGTACCAAGACTGTGATAGGGCCCAGAGGACCATGTATAAGAAACACTGCACTAACCCTAATGTCCCTAATCCTAAATCACTACAGTATGTTGATGTACTATAAGTCAACATTTTTCAGTTGTCAACATTTAACATGCTGAAGTCTGGTGTCGGCATTATGAATGGTGACTTAGTGACTGCATACCACATATCGGGGCACACACAAGATTTTTAGGTTGGAGGGCAAGGTGCCCCTAAATTGCTGAATGTCACCCTCTCAGGAAAAGCTGGACGTACCCACCACACCACCTACCTGAAAGACACAGATATATACTGTTTCTCTATATTTACTGTATATAGATATCCCATTCTATCTACCTATCTGGTGGGGGGTGGGGGGGGGGGTGTTGCAAGGAGGGAGGAGAAACGACTAGGTGTGGAACTTGTTTGGGGGCAGCACTTGGCACTTGGATGCTTGTGTTAGGAACTTCAGCCCAAACAGTACCAGTAACTGCAAAATACATCCACTGTACTGTACCATATGTCATCTTGAATGGAGTGTAAATGGTTAGGACATGCACACACTGCCCCTGTAAGCTGTCCCACTTAGTAAATATGTATACAAAATTAATAATGGCATAGTTAGTGCCTATCATCAAATGAGGGCTTATAATAATAAAAATAATAAAATAGGCGGGGGGGGGGGGGGGTCGGCCATTACTGTTGTGCCCAGCGGTGCCATCACCCCTATATCTGCTCCTGGGGGAGGAACATATGCAGTGTAGGTGAGAAGGGCACAGGTCTGGTGCTAGAGCTAGGACCAGCCCACAGTAAATAGCCACACGCTGGAGTTGGGTGCAGCGTGGAGGAAGGCCCTGGAAGGCAAGCGGAGAAGGGCTGTGGGGAGGTGGTGGAGTCTCCAGAAAAGGGATTATCTTCATCCTGACACTGCCTGTGGTGAACTTAGATGGTGGCCACACAGCACTCCGCAACCCAGTACATTGACTGGCACCTCTCAAATATTTGTGGGGAGCAAGCTGACCCCTTGCTTCCCCCATTCCGACATGTATGCTTCATATCATATTCCAGAGTAAGACTGGGTACAAACTTGACAATGCGGACATACACATTGACCGATATCGTCAGTGATGGCATGCACCCACATCTTTAGATTTCAAGGCTAAAATTAAAGATATTGGACTTCATAACGACACGTGGAAGCATGCATCATTAACGATATAGGGGGTAATTCATATCTGATCGTTGCTGTGCGTTTTCGCACAGCGGGCGATCAGGTCCTAACACAATGCACACGTCAGACAACAACAACGGGCATTGACGGTCAGTGATGGGATGGTGCAAAAAATCAGATCGCACGGGTGTTCGCAAGATGATTGATAGGAAGAGGCCATTTGTGGGTGGCAACTGAGCATTTACAGGGAGCGTCTGGAAAAATGCAGGCGTGTCCAAGCGTTTGCAGGGCGGGTGTCTGATGTCAATTCCGGGATCGGACAGGCTGAAGTGATCGCAAGGGCTGAGTAAGTTCTGAACTACTCAGAAGCTGCACAAAGTATTTTTGTACCGCTCGGCTGCAAAAGCGATCGCACCCTTGCGCAGCAAATATACACTCCCCTGTGGGCGGATTCTATGCGTTCGCATGGCTGCAAAAAGTAGCAAGCGAGCGATCAACTCGGAATGATCCGCACAGTCCGGAGACAAATTTCATACTGTGCATGTGCAGTGACCATTTTTGATGGGATTTTTGCTGCGAATGCAGCGGCTACAGCGCCCTTCGCTGGACTCCGGAAAGGTAAGTATTACAACAACATGGGTGCAGTGTGTGCAGTATTGGCCCCTCTGGACCCAGGGGCAAATGTGCACCGCACACATTGCACCCGTGATAGAAACGCCAATGGTTTCAAGTAGAGATGAGCAGGTTCGGTTTTACTCAGATTTATTCGGTTCTCAAAACGGCATCTTATTGGCTCACGGATGTCTCTTGTTTTGGATAGGCAATAAGATGCCGTTTTGAGAACTGAGTAAATCCGAGTAAAACTGAGTAAAACCCGAACCCGCTCATCTCTAGTTTCAAGTCCTACAACATGACTCCTGCCAACACGATCAAACATCCCACTTTACTTATCAGTGCAGAGTCCCGTGCACAAACAAATATACTTTATTGATTTAAAAAAACAAAACAACCTTCCGTACGTTCATAATGTCATACATTGGGCAGTGGCAATTCTGCATGAGCTGCGTGACTATGACACACCAGTTGCGTGAACAGATAATATAGTAGTAAACATGGCCACAATCACCTTCTCAGAGGTAAGTACATAGGTGACTGTAACTTCGAAACAAACACGTGATCAGAATTTAAATTTTTCCATATATATCATTGGTTCAGTATGTCACCATGTTGACATTCATAAGGTTGACATAAGATTGTCGATGGTTGCAATGTTCATCTTGTTGACATTCAGCATGTTGACACTAAAGATGTGCGTGAAGTCTCGTATTTTGGTTTTAATTTCATCATTGTGTTTTGGTTTTGCAAAACCACCTTCCATTGTTTTGATTCAGAATTCAGATTTAAAATCTGAATCTTATGTCTTAAATTTCTTGAAAATGGATAAAATCAGCTAAAATCATGTAATTTTTGCAATACAAAACCCAAAAAGTACGAGTAACTGCAAAATATATCCACTGTACTGTACCATATGCCATCTTGAATGGAGTGTAAATGGGTAGAAGATGCACACACTGCCCCTGTAAGCTGTCCCACCTAGTAAATATGTGTACAAAATTAAAAATGTCATAGTTAGTGCCTATCATCAAATGAGGGTGCATAATAATCAGTAAAAATAATAAAATTTGGCAGGGGGGGATGGGTTCGGCCATTACTGTTGTGCCCAGTGGTGCCCTCACCCCTAAATCTGCCCCTGGGGGAGGTACATATGCAGTGTAGGTGAGAAGGGCACAGGTCTGGACCTGCCCACAGTAAATAGCCACACGCTGTAGCTGGGTGCAACGTGGAGGAAGGCCCTGGAGACAAGCGGAGAAGGGCTGTGGGGAGGAGGTGGAGTATCCATAAAAGGGATTATCTTCATCCTGACACTGCCTGTGGTGAGTTTAGATGGTGGCCACACAGCACCCCGCAACCCAGTACATTGACTGGCGCCTCTCAAATATTTGTGGGAAGCAAGCTGACCCCTTGCTTCCCCCATTCCGACATGTATGCTGCATATCATATTCCAGAGTAAGACTGGGTACAAACTTGATGATGTGGACATACACATGGACCGATATCGTCAGTGAGGGCATGCACCCACATCCCGGTAATTGCAGTCTTGTCCAATATCTTTAGATTTCAAGGCTAAAATTAAAGATATTGGACTTCATAACAACGCATGGAAGTGTGCATCGTTAACGATATATGGGGTAATTCATATCTGATCGCTGCTGTGAGTTTTCGCACAACGAGCGATCAGGTCCTAACTGTGCATGCGTATGCACCGCGATGCACACACGCGTCAGACAACAACAACGGGCATTGACAGTCAGTGCTGGGATGGTGCAAAAAATCGCAAGATGATTGATAGGAAATGGCCGTTTGTGGGTAGTAACTAAGCATTTACAGGGAGTGTCTGGAAAAATGCAGGCGTGTTCATGTTTTTTCAGGGAGGTGTTTGACATCAGCTCTGGCTCCAATCAGTCTGTTCTCTTCGCACTGGAGGAGTAAGTCCTGGGTACTGGAGGAGTAAGACTTGGGTTGTGCACAGACTGCACAAAGTGTATTTTCGTAGCTCCGTGTACACATGCGAACGCACACTTGTATGGCGAATTTACACTCCCACTGGAGGTGGCAACTATCTGTTCGCAGGACAGCAAAATTAGCAGCCCAACGATCATATCTGAATGACCCCCATAGTGTTTACACACTGGACAATATGAACGATATGTCATCCGACCCCGCCGTATTGGACAATATATATCGGGTGCATATCATCAAATGTGAACCCAGCCTAAGATACCATTCTGCAAACATTCAGCATGCCACAACAACACAGAGGATTCTGAGATACGCGGTTGGATGTCATCAGGGCTTAAATTGGTCCTGAGAAGGTGAGGGAACTCATTAACCCGCCACCTACCCCTTCCCCCTCACATTAAGCGGAGCCAGGGCCAGTGCTAGTGTTTACGGCACCCATCCCCCTGCAAACTATAAATTAGTGTCCTATGTTTCATACTTTTTAAAGGGACATTGATCTCACAAAGAAGCAGCTTGGTCACACAATAGTGTCCCCTAATTCAAATTACACCACACAGTAGCACAATCTTATTCACATTACACTGTATGTAGTGCCCCTGATTCACATTACACCAGACAGTATGGCCCTTATTATGGTTACGTCGCGCAGTAGTGTCCTTTAGTCACATTGCTCTATACAATGGTACCCTTTATATATGTTTTGCCGCACAGTAGTGCCCCTTATATACAATGTCCACAGTAGTAGTGCTCCTTACACATAATGACCACAGTAGTGCTGCTTAAATACATAATGCCCGCAGAAGTGCCACTTATACACAAAATGCGCCTTATATACAAAGTCCACAGTAGTGCCCCTTATACACAATATCCACAGTAGTAGTGCCCCTTACACATAATGACCACAGTAGTGCTGCTTATACACATAATGCCCACAGAAGTGCCACTTATACACAAAATGCCCCCAGTAGTAGTGCCACTTATATACAGAATGCCCACAATAGTCATGCCCTTACACATAATGCCCATATTAGTAGTGCCCCTTACACATAGTGACCACAGTAGTGCCACCTATACACATTATGCCCACAGTAGTACCCCTATAACACATCTCTGTCACTGTCACTACAGCATCTCACTGCCTGTGTCCCTCCAGCAGCTCCATGCCCTGTATCCCTCCAGCAGCTTACCCACCTCTCTTGTCCCTCCAGCCCCCTCTCATGTATTTAAGATGCACAGTGCCTGCTCCACTTCATGGCTCTTCTTCACTTCAGCAGCAGTGACAGCATGACATCATATACACCGTGCCAGAAAAGGAAGCCACTGAGAACTGAGGAGGGGATGAATGCTGCCCAACAGACACAGCGTAGGTGAGTGCCAGGAGGGGTGGTGTTAGGGTCTCCTGCTCTGTGCTGCCACATCATCATGGCAACCCGGAGACAAGTGCTAGCGGAGTAACCTGAGCGTAGCTGATACTCCGGTTCGGGTCTTTTGCTGTGCAGTGGTTACAGGCTCTGTGCACGGCAGGGGATCCGGTGCTGGTTTTTGTGCTCACAGTCTGTGAGGTCTGAGTGGGGCGTGGACAGCACCTGCAATATAAACCCTCTTCTCAGGTTAGGCAGATGCTGCTGAATCTTTGTTGGTTAGTCAGTTCCTGAAAGCTAGCTAGTACTGTGTAAACTTTGTATTTGTTTGTTGCTTACTGCAAATAGGCCTTGGGATTTGGTATTACACTCTGCCAATCCAGACCTAGCAGTAAGACTGGAGTCAGTCGTTTAACCTGCTGGTGTTCTTTTGCTACTCTGTGAACCTAGCAAGTTTGCGGCTGTATTCTCAGACTTGCCTGCCAAAATCCTTTCTCACTGTGCAAGGTGTTCAGGTGTCAGTTTAGTGGCAGTAAACTGAACCAGTGCACTGCAAGTGAGGACTAGGATTGTGGAGACTCTCCTTGTGTCTATTATTCCATCTCTGACCAAGGAGTTTACTGCCACACCCGTTGGTAACCCTTTAGGGTTTTGCTGTTGCCCTTAGCTACAGCATTTCGGGTTCTCTACGTATTAAATCACAACATCTCGCTTCTTTCCATCTGAGCATTCCTAATACTAGGGAGACACCCAGTTTCTTAGCCTTTGGGCTTCTCTGTTCACTTTGTGTTTATTTTGTTACCCTATCACCTTCTGTGTATGTAATGTCATATTCCCCAGTCTGTCTGTGAGTTCATTTGTTTTGCATCCCTCTCCGTTCAGACACCAGTACATTCCTGCTGGCACTGGTGTGCAGAACAGGTGGGCTGTAGACGGAGCCAGGATCTGAGGAAAGGGGAGATGGCTGCAGCTCATCAGTAACAATAGCGCCGTCTGCATCATCAATTGACGTAAGTGATGAGGCTGGCTTTTCTGTTGGAATTACTGTGCAGGGCAATGGAGGAGGGAGAACTACTTACCCCTGTCATTACAGGTGGTAGAACTCAGTTCCACCTCGTTCCCCCCCACCTTAACCCCTGGATGTAAAAAAGTTTGAGTTCAGCGGTCGTGCGGGATGTTTTTTTTATAGGTGCAATAATTCACAAGAAGAAAGAAGAAAGATTGGCTGTGCTTATAATGTTGTTAAAATACCATGTTAGTGGAGAGCTGACAAACACAATAATATATGAAAAAATATTTATTAAAATATTAATACACCAATAAAAATGTATACACAATGTATAGCAAAATTATAAGTTTATATATACTCTGAAAGGACCATAGTTGTCAATAAAGAAATAGCAGTATCCACAAAGTGAGTTTGTTATTGGTAATAATGTTAAAAAAATGTAACATCCATGTAACATTCATATGGCTGCTCACTAAAAATGTATCATTCACATAGACTGTGAAGCTGCATGCTTTCTATACGTGCAGAGGCAACGTGCACTTATGATTGATGGAAGTCCCGGCAACAGATGGCTTAATTCAAGAAAATTATATAGTTACCTCTCCTGGGCTATTAGCACCGAGCGTCCTCGGTGCAGTCCACTATAGCCCTCTATTTGGATTAATGAGAGATGGTAATTGAGCAAATTGCTCTGATGAAGGCTGTTCCCGTGTGGTGAAAGGTATCTTTATATCAAGAGGCTTTTCCTAAAATCTCCAGGGGGCTGGTAGAAATCCTTTGATTTGCCCACTCACATGCGGAGAAGAGTATGCCGTCCGGTGCCGTCAATTATGCTGCTATCATTGGTAGCTAGAGGCGCCGTGCATCGGCGCTAACCAGGGCTGCCGTGTGTAACAGGACAAGTCCTCTGGCTGAGGCTGGAGTATCCTTAGGCAGTAACGGCCGCTAGCAGCGGAGGGGAGGCGCTGGATGAAAGCGCTAGCTGGAGCAGTCTCTGGTAAATTGGAGCAGTGCCAATATTGTCTCCCACCCATGACATTAGTTCTGTTTAAAATTTTCTGTTTACGTAAAATTTTCCATGACACATTCCCATACCACTATGTAGTTTAGAAGCAAAAGAACCAGTATTGTTCTAATGATGGTACACAGGGGTATGCAGTACCCACACATTATTTTGTCTAATTTTTAATTGTTATAACTAGTTACAGAAAATGGAAGAAACAAGTGAAATAATTGGAGAAATGAATTAACGTAACACAGTTACCATTGTATTGTGTGTGTGTGTGTGTGTGTGTGTGTGTGTGTGTGTGTGTGTGTGCGTGCGTGTGTGGTGAGAGAGAAGGATTGTAAAGTGGTCTGTGTACAAATCACCACAGGACTCTGGAGTGCTGTCAAAGTGTTTCTGTACTACCTGCAGTCATGCTGGACCAAGGCTGCAGGGGCACTTCCTGTATAACAAACATTTCCTGTATAACAAGTGGATGGCAATGATGTCACTTGCACCATCCACATACAGCATATATCTTTATCCCCCTCTTTCTACATAAAGAACAATAAACAGGTGGGTGAGTATAAGACCATGTGTCAGGTGGTGGATGCAGGGACAGTGTACAACAAAAAATAAACATCAATTGAAAAAAATGAGAGGTCAAGTAACATAGGGCCTAATTCAGACCTGATCGCTGTGCTGCAAATTTGCAGAGGGCTGCGATCAGATAGTCGCTGCCCATGGAGAGGGAAAACCCGCCCCGTGCAAGTGTGTGAATGCATGTGTACGATGTGCAAAAACTTTGCCAGGCAGCGGATATCTGCAAATCACTCACCATCGGATGATTTTTCCAGTCTGTGCATAGCCCAGGATTTACTTCTACAGTACGATGCAAACAGGCTGATCAGGACTGAAGCTGACGTCACACACCCTCCCACAAAAAGCTTGGGAACGCCTGCATTTTTCCTGACACTCCCAGAAAACAGCCAGTTCCCACCCCAAACGTCCTCTTCCTGTCAATCACCTTGCGAACACCTTGCAATCAAAATTTTCGCACCATAATGTCACTGTTTGGTGTCGCGCTTGCGCATTGCGGTGCATATGCATGCGCAGTCATCGATTATCGGATGCTGTGCGATTTCACACAACAGCGATCAGGTCTGAATCGGGCCCACAGTATCATCAGAGCTTTGTTCAGATGCACAGGGTCAATGCAGATGCAACCATCTTTTTTTATTGCAGCAACCATAGTTGACACCCATGGGGTGACTTCTACCACTGGAACAATAATGCCCAATGCTGTCATGTAATTTAACTCCACTATCACTTTGTCCATCATGGCCAGAGGCACAAATCTGGGAGCACATTTGGTTGAAGAAACAGGCTTGTCTAAATGCATATGATGGGTACCTGGAACTTTCCCAGTGGTATGATTAACATGAAATAAATCAGCATTTTATTTCAGCATTTTAATTCTGGAACATTTTGGTGAATGACATGCACATAGTCACTTAAAGTTATTGGGGGTCATTCCGAGTTGATCGCTAGAGGAAAATGTTCGCTGCGCAGCGATGATGCCAAAAAATGGCACTTATCCACATGCGTATGCGGCGCAATGTGCACACGCGACGTACTTTCACAACGGACAGTTTAGTTTCACACAAGGTCTGGCGAAGCTTTTCAGTCGCACTGCTGGCCGCAGAGTGATTGCTATGAAGTGGGCATTTTTGGGTGTCAACTGACCGTTTTCAGGGAGTGTTCGAAAAAACGCAGGCGTGCCAGGAAAAACGCAGGCGTGGCTGGGCGAACGCAGGGTGTGTTCGTGACGTCAAAACAGGAACTGAACAGTCTGAAGTAATCGCAAGCGCTGAGTAGGTCTGAAGCTACTCTGAAACTGAACAAAATTATTTTGTAGCCGATGTGCGATCCTTTCGTTCGCACTTCTGTTAATCTAAAATACACTCCCAGTGGGAGGCGGCATAGCATTTGTACGGCTGCTAAAAACAGCTAGTGAGCGAACAACTCGGAATGACCCCCATTAACCCCAGTTTTATGCTAGGAGCGGTTTGACATTACTGTCCACTATACAACATTGCAGCGGGAAATGTGTGGATTGTAGCATGGCCATGATTATGGTCTTGAATACCTGGCCACCATAAGCAATTAGATTCACAGTATTGGAGCAGTCAATAGGTGTTTTGGGGTTTGTGCACTGGAAGAGTTCACGTGACATGACGTTACACTTGGCGCCAGTGTCAACTTTTATTTTGATGGCATTATTTGTCTCCTTGAACTACATGACAAAATAAAAGCATCTAGTTCAAGGAGGGTGTCAGATTTCAACAAATGCAAAAAAAAAACTAAAATAGAAATTTGAACAGAGCTAAACAATAAGTAAGGTTATTTTTATTAACCCAATATACTAATAAATAATATAAAGTTAGTGCACTTGAAATACTGTACATAATTATACAGATATTTCTAGATATGGCTTCAGTGGCAAACGCAGGATTTTTAGAGGGGGTTTTCCAAATGTAATCCACAGTCTACCACTCTGCAGAACATGGAATACAGTATTAATATGTAACACTATGGATGGTCTATAGTATAGACTGTATTAAACATTTAAATTATATAAATAACATAAGTGGTCATGAAAAAGTTACACATACTATAATAAATAAATACGCAAACACAATGCATCCAGTACTGCACTTTCTAAGCACACTTTCTCCCACCTCATGGTAAGGCTTCTGTCTCTTCTTCCTGGTAGCTACTCTCTGGTCCAGTGCACTGATTGAGTGCTCATATCCAGGGGCGGATCCAGAAGAAAATGATAGGGGGGGCACCATGGAAGGGGCAAGTACATTTGCGTGCGGCTTCGGTGCATGTGAGGTGGTGCTTCTTATACAATGCCCAAAGTTGTAGCGCTCATTATGCAATGTCCACTGTACTGGTAGTGCCCCTTATATAGACCCCATAAGAGTGGTGCCCCTTATGCAATGCCCGTATTGCCCCCAGTAGTAATGTTGCCTGTAGTAATGCCCCCAGTCGTTTAGCACCCTAGTAGTTATGCCCCCAGTGGTAATGCCCCTGCAGTTATGACCCCAGTAGTTTACCCCCCCCCCCTTTAGTTTAGCCTCCCAGTGGTAATGCCCCCAGTAGTTTGCCTGCTTGTAGTTTAGCCACCAGTAGTAATGCCCCCCTGTAGTTTGCCCCATTGTAGATTAGCCCATGTAGTTATGCCCCCCTTGTAGTTTAGCCCCCAGTAGTAATGCCTCCAGTAGTTTGGCCCCTGTAGTAATCCCCCAGTAGTTTGGCCCCTGTAGTTATGCCCCCTGTAGTTTAGCCCCCAAGTAGTAATGCCCCTGTAGTTACGCCACCAGTGGTAATGCCCTCCTGCAGTTTGCCGCCAGTAGTTAGCCCCTTTGTAGTTGGCCCCCAGTAATAATGTCCTCCAGTAGTGTGCCCCCAGTAGTTGCCCCCCAGTAATAATGTCCCCCAGTAGTTTGCCCCCAGTAGTAATGCCCCCTAGGAGTTTGCCCCCAATAGATATCCCCCTAGTAGTAATGCCCCAGTAGATGCTCCCCAGTAATAATTCCCCCAGTTGTAATACACCCAGTAGATGCCACCAGTAATAATGTCCCCCAGTAGTTTGCCCCCAGTAGATTCCCCCCAGTAAAAATGTCCCCCAGTAGCTGCCACCAGTAGTAATGCCCCCAATAGATGACCCCCCAGTAGTAATGCCCCCAGTAGATGCCCCCCAGTAATAATGCCCCCAGTAGTTTGCCCCCAGTAGTAATGCCCCCCAGTAGTAATGCCCCCAGTAGATGCCCCCCAGTAATAATACCCCCAGTAGTTTGCCACCGTAGTAATGCCCCCCCAGTAGTAATGCCCCTTGTTGATGCCCCCCAGTAGTAATGCCCCCAGTAGTAATGCCCCTTGTTGATGCCCCCAGTAGTAATGCCCCCAGTAGATGCTCCCCCAGTAATAATGCCCCCAGTAGTAATGACCCCCCACCCAGTAGTAATGTTGATGCCCCTCAGTAGTAATGTCCCCCCCCCCGTAGTTTGCCCCCAGTAGATGCCCCTGCTGCACTGAGGAAGAGAAAACAGAACATACTTACCAAGCCCCGTTCCCGCTTCCAGACCGCTGCAGTCCTCCTCCTCCCTGGGCGTCCGCTCCTCAGTCAGCACTATGAGAGAGACGTCATGACTGACGTCTCTCCCATAGCGCACGCCGCACAGTGACAGCACCGGAAGCCAGAGCTCAGTACTAAGCTCCTGCCTCCGGCTGCCGCTGTGCAGGGAGATGGGCGCCCGCTGGTAACACAATCTCAGCGGGCGCCCGTCATCTCCCTGTGCGGCACCGGCGCTGGGGGGGACGGAGGCCACAAATGACAGTGGGGCACGGGCCCGAGTGCCCCCCCCCTGGATCCGCCACTGCTCATACACACAGCAAACTTAGTATAAGAAGCTGCTACCACTGGGCATGTGTAGAAGCTCTGCTTTGTCTCTTAACTTGTATGTTGTGGCAGCAGCTCTAGTAAACATATTATATACCATTGCTGTGCGCTGGCTATGTCCCACAGTGATGGAAAACAGGTGGCTTGTGATTGCGGCAGTACCATGAAGCCATGCCCCCTTTTGTTGATGCCACGACTCTTTTTGGCCAGGCGCGGCTTCGACACGCTTAGTCCCACATCCTTCTGCATGGATGTTGGGAGGTATTATACAGAATGTTTTCTGGTGTCCGAGTACAGTGTAAAGATAGTGGTAAGGTTGTCTTTCAACAGCTTTAGGATTTTAGAGAGATGCAGTAGAAATAATTGGATAAAAATATATAATATATAATATAATTTGTTATAAAAGAAAAATCAGAAAGGGTGGATCTCTAAAAAATTTATTAAGTACAATTTTAAGACATAAAAATTGAATTAACAACTAAAATAAAAATTGGGCAGACAAACTCTTTAAAAATGGGATAAAAACAGTATACACAATGCAATATAATACCAGTTAAAAGATATAAAAAGATTTAAGCTTAACTTGGTATGAGGTCACTGCCAGGTTGTCCAACGCGTTTCGTCATTCAGACTTCATCAAGGGGGGTCTGAATGACGAAACGCGTTGGGAAACCTGGCAGTGACCTCATACCAAGTTAAGCTAAAATCTTTTTATATCTTTTAACTGGTATTATATTGCATTGTGTATACTGTTTTTATCCCATTTTTTTTAAAGAGTTCGTCTGCCCAAATTTTATTTTAGTTGTTAATTCAATTTTTATGTCTTAAAATTGTACTTAATAAATTTTTTAGAGATCCACCCTTTCTGATTTTTCTTTTATCACAAATTATATTATATATTATATATTTTTATCCAATTATTTCTACTGCATCTCTCTAAGACACCACTGGTCGCTATCCCCCCCCCCCCCCCCCCCCCCTGTGTGTTATTAATTTTGTGCTACAGGGAACCACCATCCCTGTTTTTGGGGGCCAGCTGACGCCCTACATGAGCCTCTAGGGAGTGTCATTTATTTTGGTTTTCAGATATATTCATACCTTTGGTTCCTAAATTGTTTATTGTTGTACACAAGTGGCACAATATTCTCTCTTTTCTTTAAGCTTTAGGATTTTACCTGCTCAAGCATGCAAAATGATTTTGTTTACCACAAGCATTGTTAAATTTATTGATAGCATGACATTCATTGCATTCATGGGAATTGCAACCACCGCAATTCACACAATGGGCCAGGTGTAATTCAGTGCGAACTTGCCGGACCTCTGAGATTCCAACCAAACTTGTACTGCATTACATTCGGCCCAGCATGTTTGCTGCTGCACATGTTGCCAGGGGTTGCATATTTAAGACTCTCTTTTGAACTCTTTGCTCTTTTATTGGACTGCATGCATATGTGTATAGCAGTGTCCAGTGCTAACTCTTTCTCAACTTACAAATGTGCACAAGTAAGATCAGTATAAGTTCCATATACAATCCTGTACCTGATGAACTCCAAGTAGACAAATGTGTCTGCTTTGCCAACCTCTTCAGCACCAGTCAGTTTGAGTAAGGTATACGCCTGTACCTTTTTTAATTTTTCTCAGAGTCCCGCATAGCAGTATACATGCCATTCCTTCTTGAACTTGAGCCATGTGTCTGCGATACCATAATAGAAAACAAGCAACTACTTGCATCAGAGACTTTTTGCAATCACAGCCAGACTTCTGACACCATGTAAAGTCATTTGTGTGTAAATCACCCCAGGATTCTGTAGAGCTGCAGAAGTGTGTCTTTACTAGCTGCAGTTATGATGAACAATAGATGCAGAGGCACTTCCCTTATAACAAAAATTTCCTGTATAACAAGTAGATGGCAATGATGCAACTTCCACCATCCACATACAGCACACATCTACGGAGAATATATTATGGATATCGGATGTGAAAAAAAATCTAAACTATAGCAGACAAAATATTTTTTCAGTGCAGATACAAGTATTCACAAAATTGTACATGGTGTTATTAGTGGGGCTGATCGCACAATACCACAGAAGAGGATGTCAGCAAATTTAAATGCATTGCTCAACTAGAACTACAGTAGACATGGGGAACATTTCAGAGAACTCGGCAAGATGGACTGACCTGTTACAGATGGTATTTGCAGGACCTGATAAGGACAAATAGATTAAAAGCCAAAAAGCAGCATACATGCTAATATTTGTTTACTAGGTGCTTCATCGCGCCCTACGGGTGCTCTTCACTCCGTCGCAAGGGGCTACGCCCCCCTTAACCCTTGCTTGCCTTTCTGGGGTTCAATATTTGTATTATATGGAGTATTACCTGCATTCCTTTGTTAGTGGTTAAATATTGCACAATGAAAGGGCGTGTGATGGTGAAGGAGGCGCAGCCCCTTGCAACGGCGTGAACAGCACCTGCAGGGCATGATGTACAGAATGCAGCGGGTGCGGGGGGGACTGCGGATGGTGAAGGGTGTCTGTAGATTCTGTGGGTGGAGGGGGTGGAAGCGGGGGGGGGGGGGGGCCCGGATGGGGAAGTGTCGGGAGGTGCTGCGGATGGGGGAGGGGCAGAGGAGTGGGGGCTGCAGATGGGGGAGGGGTCCGGAGGTGCTGTGGGATGGGAAGGGGCGGGGGTGCCGGGGGTGAGGTAGGGGGTCCGGAGGCACCATGGGTGGAGTAGGAACAGTTACAGGTGGTGCGGCGGATGGGGAAGGGGGTCTCGAGGTGCTGCAGGTGGGGGAGGGGCAGGTGTGGGGGTGCTGTGGGTGGGGGAGGGGTGGGTGAGGGGGGGTACCATGGATTGAGGAGGGTGTCTGCAGATGCTGCGGGTGGAGGGGGGCAGGTGTGGGGGGAGACATATATGGGGGGTGGATGGTGGAGGGGGCCTGGAGGTGCTGTGGGTGGTGGAGGGGCGGGGAATTGGGAGCCGTGGGTGGTCTAGGGGGTCTGGAGGCACAGCGTGTGGGGGAGTGGAAGGTACGGAGGTGTGGTGCATTGGGGAGGAGTCTGGAGGCACTGCGGGTACTGTACCTGACAAAAAGGTAGTTGGATGGTATGCAGTAACAGGGCCAGAACAGGGGTGACAGGGTCAGAACAGGGGTGACAGGGCCAGGACAGGGGTGACAGGGTCAGAACAGGGGTGACAGGGCCAGGACAGGGGTGATGGGGCCAGTACAGGGGTGACGGGGCAAGGACAGGGGTGACGGGGCCAGGACAGGGGCGACGGGGCCAGGACAGAAATGACAGGGACAGGATAGGGGTGACATGGCCAGGGTAGGGGTGGCTGGACCAGGACAGGGGTGACAGGGCCAGTATAGGGTTGACAGGGCAAGCACAGGGGTGACAGGGCCAGGATAGGGGTAACAGGGCCAGCATAAGGGTGACAGGGCCAGGATAAGGGTGACAGGGCCAGGATAAGGGTGAAAGGGCCAGGATACGGGTGAAAGGGCCAGGATAGGGGTGACAGGGTATGGCAAGGGGTGACAGGGACTTGACAGAACACAGGGCACGGGAGAGATTGGTATTAGGGACAAAACAGTGGTGACAGACAGATGTGTCTTACCAGAGTCACTGCTGCTGGCTGCTGCTGTTCCACTCCAACCTGTTGGGATCTGCTGCTGGTGGAGACTTGGCATGTCTGACTCTCTCAGGCTGGAGTCCTGCTTCCTCTGCCCATCCACATCCCTCCCGCCCTCCTCAGTCATACACCGCGGACCTCGCGCAGCTGCCGGGCACTGTGGTAAGGGGAGACTGGGAGTGACTGGTTAGCTCCCAGGAGACGCTGCGGCTGGAGGGAGGAGGGGGTCGGAGCCTGCAAACAGCGCAGACTTCTGCAGTGCTATCCACCGGCTAAAGTGTGTGAATGAGCTGGGCGCACCTCACTGCGGGTGGCAGCGCTGCAGCTAGCGGTGGGGTTGCCGGGACTGGAGATAACAGAGGCAGTACGGAACCTGCACAGCGGCAGGTGCCCCACAAAACTGCAGCTAAGAAGCGTGGAGTGTGCCAGAAAGTGACGCTCCTCCGCGCCAGAGAGCCCCTGCTGAGTTTGCTGATGTGGGAGGGTCAAGCACACAGTGAGCCGGTGCCCGTCTGTCTGTACGGCATACCCCCTCACACACCCCCATACCTCCCCACTGTCCCGATTTGAGCGGGACAGTCCCATTTTTTGGGGGTCTGTCCCGCTGTCCCACCCATGGGCCGCAGTGTCCCCCGTTGGGGGAAGGCAGTTGGGAAGCTCCTGAACTCGCTGTTCTGCTTAGCAGAGCAGCGGTGAATAGATGCGCACAGCGTCTATTTATTGGAGACAGGAGGAGAGGGGGCATCAGGGGCTACAGATTAAGGGGGGTTCCGGCAGCAGAGTCGGATTAAGAAGGGGGGGGGGGGGCAGGGGGTACGTACCGTGGGCCCCACAGTTTTAGGGGCCTCCCCGGCTGGAGTAGCTCTGTCCCAGCTCTGTATCTCCCCCGTCCTGCCAGCAACAGCAGCAGCATTGTGCTACAGTCAGCACACGCTGCTGCATGTTGGCAGGTCTGTGGTGTTGCAGGGAGGCAGCAGCCTCCCTGCTTTCTTCTGCCTGTGCGGGTGTGTAGGGGAGAGCAACAATCCCCTCTGGATTTACCCCTAGCTGAGGGGCCAAAATCCCCCCCCCCCCCAAAAAAAAAGTATCCGGAATTTGCATAAGGGGGCGTGGCCACGTGGGCGCGATTAGGCCACGCCCCCAAACGCACAGCAGGCACAGCAATGAGATAGGGCCCCACTGTTTCAAGTGCTCCTGGCAAGGGGGCGTGGCCTCATTAAAATGGACGTGGCTTTGTTAAGGTGGGCGTGGTCTCATCTGATCTCATCATCACAGCCACCACAGGATAAAAAAAAAACTCCTCATTTTGCACATTACAGCAGGCACGCGACCCCATTTTACACAGCATGGCAGGCAAGTGTCCCCATTTTACACAGCACGGCAGGCAAATGTCCCCATTTTACACAGTACGGCAGGCACGTGCCCCCATTTTACACATTGCGGCAGGCACGTGCCCCCATTTTACACATTGTGGCAGGCACGTGCCCCCATTTTACACATTACGGCAGGCACGTGCCCCCATTTTACACATTGCGGCAGGCACGTGCCCCCATTTTACACATTGCAGCAGAAGAGTGTCCCCATTTTACACATTGCGGCAGGCACGTACCCCCATTTTACACATTGCGGCAGGAAAGTGTCCCCATTTTACACATTGCGGCAGGCACGTGTCCCCATTTTACACATTGCGGCAGGCACATGTCCCCATTTTACACATTGCGACAGGCACGTGCCCCCATTTTACACAGTACAATAGGCAAGTGTCCCCATTTTACAGAGCACGGCAGGCAAGTGTCCCCATTTTACACAGTACGGCAGGCACGTGCCCCCATTTTAAATATTGCGGCAGGCACACGTCCCCATTTTACACATTGCGGCAGGCACGTGCCCCCATTTTACACATTGCGACAGGCACGTGCCCCCATTTTACACAGTACAATAGGCAAGTGTCCCCATTTTACAGAGCACGGCAGGCAAGTGTCCCCATTTTACACAGTACGGCAGGCACGTGCCCCCATTTTAAATATTGCGGCAGGCACACGTCCCCATTTTACACATTGCGGCAGGCACGTGCCCCCATTTTACACATTATGGCAGGCAAGTGCCCCCATTTTACACATTGCGGCAGGCACGTGCCCCCATTTTACACATTATGGCAGGCAAGTGTCCCCATTTTACACATTGCGGCAGGCACGTGCCCCCATTTTACACATTGCAGCAGAAAAGTGTCCCCATTTTACACATTGCGGCAGGCAAGAGTCCCCATTTTACACAGCACGGCAGGCAAATGTCCCCATTTTACACAGTATGGCAGGCACGTGCCCCCATTTAACAAATTGCGGCAGGCACGTCCCCATTTTACACATTGCGACAGGCACGTGCCCCATTTTACACAGTACAACAGGCAAGTGTCCCCATTTTACACAGCACGGCAGGCAAGTGTCCCCATTAAACACAGTACGGCAGGCACGTGCCCCCATTTTACACATTGCGGCAGGCACATGTCCCCATTTTACACATTGCGGCAGGCACGTGCCCCCATTTTACACATTACGGCAGGCAAGTGTCCCCATTTTACACATTTCGGCAGGCAAGTGTCCCCATTTTACACATTGCGGCAGGCACGTGCCCCCATTTTACACATTGCAGCAGAAAAGTGTCCCCATTTTACACATTGCGGCAGGCACGTACCCCCATTTTACACATTGCGGCAGGAAAGTGTCCCCATTTTACACATTGCGGCAGGCAAGAGTCCCCATTTTACACAGCACGGCAGGCAAATGTCCCCATTTTACACAGTACGGCAGGCACGTGCCCCCATTTTACACATTGCGGCAGGCACGTGTCCCCATTTTACACATTGCGGCAGGAAAGTGTCCCCATTCTATGCAGTATGGCAGGCAAGTGTCAAGTGGGGGGGGGAAGGGAGAGGGAGAGAGATGAACAAATTACATGTCAAGAAGATCTTCCCGCTCCTCGCGCTGGCCGCCGGCGCCTCCCCTTAACAGCTTGGCTCCCCTCCTCCCTTTTCCCGAGTACTCCTGCTCGGGGGGCGGAGTTTCGCGGATTGACGCGGTTGCGTCGTGACGTCACGACGCAACCGCATCATACCGCGTAACTCCGCCCCCGAGCAGGAGTACTCGGGAAAATGGAGGAGGAGGGAATCTGGGACCTGTAAAGTGCTGCGGTGGGCGCCCCGTGCGGTTGCATGGCTCGCCCGCCGCAAGAAACGGCACTGAACCATTACACCATGCATACGTATGGAATATGTATACACAGGTGTGTTCTTAGAGTAAGTTTCCATTACCCAGAAAACCTCACTCTCCCCAATTTAAGTGATCCTCTGACACATTTTCTTGCGTGTATAGATCTTTCTTCATCACTGAATATCAGTCCGTAACTAGGCATTTTAGCGCTGTGTGCAAGAAATTGCATTGGCGCCCCCCCCCCCCCACACACACACACCATGCAAGATTGGGGCAGTGCGCGCCGTAGGCACGCAAAAAATATATAGGGCCGTGGCTTCATGGGGAAGGGGCGTGGTCACAAAATAATACCAATTCATACTACGGTGCACAGTAGTCTCCATTTTTTAAATTACGCTGCACAGTAGCGCCT
The DNA here is from genome assembly GCF_028390025.1 of Pseudophryne corroboree. Classification (NCBI taxonomy): domain Eukaryota; kingdom Metazoa; phylum Chordata; class Amphibia; order Anura; family Myobatrachidae; genus Pseudophryne; species Pseudophryne corroboree. The sequence goes on along the minus strand of NC_086445.1, from coordinate 952,852,298 downwards.
CTACACCAGGTAGAGCCCCTTTTACACATTACGGCAGACAGTCCCCCTTTTTACACATTATGGCAGACAGTCCCCCTTTTTACACATTACGTCAGACAGCGTCCTCTTTTTACACATTACGGCAGACAGCGTCCCCTTTTTACACATAACGGCAGACAGCGTCCCCTTTTTTTACACATTACGACAGACAAAGTCCCCTTTTTACACATAACGGCAGACAAAGTCCCCTTTTTTACACATTATGGCAGACAGAGACCCCTTTTTACACATTACAGCAGACAGCGTCCCCTTTTTTTACACATTACGGCAGACAGAGACCCCTTTTTACACATTACGGCAGACAAAGTCCCCTTTTTTTTACACATTACGGCAGACAGCATCTCCTTTTTTTACACATTACGGCAGACAGCATCTCCTTTTTTTACACATTACGGCAGACAGCATCTCCTTTTTTTACACATTACGGCAGACAGCATCTCCTTTTTTTACACATTACGGCAGACAGCATCTCCTTTTTTTACACATTACGGCAGACAGCATCTCCTTTTTTTACATATTACGGCAGACAGCGTCCCCTTTTTTTACACATTACGTCAGACAGCGTCCCTTTTTTTTACACAGTACGGCAGACAGAGTCCCCTTTTTACAAAAAGAGAGAGTGGGGAGCGAGGAAGAGAGAAAGAGAGGGAGGAAGAACATGAAAGAGACAAGGGGAAGGATCTGAGAGAGAGAGAGAGAAAGAGAAACACATCCGCACTCACCAGGGGGAGGGGGGTCAGCCAGGGGCGGAACTGTGGGAGGCAGTGGAGTTGGCTGCCGCCGGGCTCCTGACCTGCAGGGGGCACATCTCCTCCACTGTCTCCCGCTGCCTGATGATCGCCACTGCTCAGCGGCGGAACTTGCGCCTGTGCAAGCGGTGCAATGCACCGAGGCTCAGCGCTAAGAAGAGGCCCACAGCCGGCAGCAGTGTAATGAGTCACACTGACTCATTACTAGTGATGAGCCGGTTCGGTTTCTCGGAAACCGAAACCCCCCGAACTTCACCCTTTTTACACGGGTCCGAGCCATACTCGGATTCTCCCGTATGGCTCGGGTAACCCGAGCTCGCCCGAACGTCATCATCCCGCTGTCGGATTCTCGCGAGATTCGGATTCTATATAAGCAGCCGCGCGTCGCCGCCATTTTCACTCGTGCATTGGAAATGTTAGGGAGAGGACGTGGCTGGCGTCCTCTCCGTTATTGTTGAACTTGATTGTGCTGTGCACTATTGCTTAATTGTGGGGAGGGCTGGGGAGCAGCTGTATATAGGAGGAGTACAGTGCAGAGTTTTGCTGATCCGTGACCACCAGTTATCCGTTCTCTGCCTGAAAAAAACGCTCCATATCTGTGCTCACAGTGTGCTGCATACAGGGCTGTTTCTAGCCAATTTGGCTCCCAGTGCGAGATTTAAAAATGCGCCCCCCATGACATAAAAAAATGTGCCCCCCCACACACACACACCTGGAGAAAAAAAATAAACTTGCGTGCGCAACCGGCAAGGGGGCGTGGCCTCACCTAAATGGGTGTGGCTTCATTTAAGTGGGCATGGCCTCGTCTGAAAAGACTACCTCACAATCCAGTTTTTGACCCTGCTCCAACAGATCACGACCACCACAGGAAAAAAAAATTCTACCATATTAAGCCCCACACAGTAATGCCCCCTGCACCATATTATGCCACACACCGCAATGCCCTTGATACATTAAATCCCCACACTACGGCAGGCAAGAGTCCCCATTTCACACATTACGGCAGGTGTCCCCATTTTACACATTGAGAGAAAGAGAGAGAATACTTACAGAGGCGATTACCGCTCTTTGGCCCGCCTCACCAGTCGCTCCTCGCGCCGGCCTTTCCCTCTTCCTAATTTGGATCCCCCTCTGCACCCCGCTCGGGTGGGGGGGGGTTTCGCGGAGTGACGGGGTTGCGTCGTGACGTAACGATGCAAACGCGTCATTCCGTGAAACTCCGCCCCCCGAGCGGGTTACTCTGGGAGAAATAGGAGGGGGAAGCAGGGAGCCACAGTAAGTGCCATGGCAGGCTCCCAGGGCGGTTGCACTGCTCGCCTGCCCCAAGAAACTGCCCTGGCTGCATATATCTGTGCTCACACTGCTTAATTGTGGGGACTGGGGAGCAGCTGTATTATATAGCAGGAGTACAGTGCAGAGTTTTGCTGACAGTGACCACCAGTATACGTTGTCTGCCTGAAAAACACTCCATATCTGTGCTCAGTGTGCTGCATATATCTGTGCTCAGTGTGCTGCTTTATTGTGGGGACTGGGGACCACCAGTATAATATTATATAGGAGGAGTACAGTGCAGAGTTTTGCTGACCAGTGACCACCAGTATATAATATATAGCATTACGGTACAGTAGGCCACTGCTGTACCTACCTCTGTGTCGTCATTAAGTATACTATCCATCTACATTCTAAACCTGTGGTGCATTTTAGTTTTGCAGTTTGCTGACACAGTGACCACCAGTATACTATATATAGCAGTACGGAAGGCCACTGCTGTACCTACCTCTGTGTAGTCATTCATTAAGTATACTATCCATCTACATTCTATACCTGTGGTGCATTTTAGTTTTGCAGTTTGCTGACACAGTGACCACCAGTATACTATATATAGCAGTACGGTACGGAAGGCCACTGCTGTACCTACCTCTGTGTCATCATTCATTAAGTATACTATCCATCTACATTCTATACCTGTGGTGCATTTTAGTTTTGCAGTTTGCTGACACAGTGACCACCAGTATACTATATATAGCAGTACGGAAGGCCACTGCTGTACCTACCTCTGTGTCGTCATTCATTAAGTATACTATCCATCTACATTCTATACCTGTGGTGCATTTTAATTTTGCAGTTTGCTGATACAGTGACCACCAGTATACTATATATAGCAGTACGGAAGGCCACTGCTGTACCTACCTCTGTGTCGTCATTCTTAAAGTATACTATCCATCTACATTCTATACCTGTGGTACATTTTAGTTTTGCAGTTTGCTGATACAGTGACCACCAGTATACTATATATAGCAGTACGATACGGAAGGCCACTGCTGTACCTACCTCTGTGTCGTCATTCATTAAGTATACTATCCATCTACATTCTATACCTGTGGTGCATTTTAGTTTTGCAGTTTGCTGATACAGTGACCACCAGTATATTATATATAGCAGTACGGAAGGCCACTGCTGTACCTACCTCTGTGTCGTCATTCATTAAGTATACTATCCATCTACATTCTATACCTGTGGTACATTTTAGTTTTGCAGTTTGCTGATACAGTGACCACCAGTATACTATATATAGCAGTACGGTACGGAAGGCCACTGCTGTACCTACCTCTGTGTCGTCATTCATTAAGTATACTATCAATCTACATTCTATACCTGTGGCGCATTTTAGTTTTGCAGTTTGCTGACACAGTGACCACCAGTATACTATATATAGCAGTACGGAAGGCCACTGCTGTACCTACCTCTGTGTCGTCATTCATTAAGTATACTATCCATCTACATTCTATACCTGTGGTGCATTTTAGTTTTGCAGTTTGCTGATACAGTGACCACCAGTATACTATATATAGCAGTACGGAAGGCCACTGCTGTACCTACCTCTGTGTCGTCATTCATTAAGTATACTATCCATCTACATTCTATACCTGTGGTGCATTTTAGTTTTGCAGTTTGCTGACACAGTGACCACCAGTATACTATATATAGCAGTACGGAAGGCCACTGCTGTACCTACCTCTGTGTCGTCAAGTATACTATCCATCCATACCTGTGGTGCATTTAAGTTGTGCGCAGTAAATATAGTAGTAGGCCATTGCTATTGATACTGGCATATAATTCCACACATTAAAAAATGGAGAACAAAAATGTGGAGGTTAAAATAGGGAAAGATCAAGATCCACTTCCACCTCGTGCTGAAGTTGCTGCCACTAGTCATGGCCGAGACGATGAAATGCCATCAACGTCGTCTGCCAAGGCCGATGCCCAATGTCATAGTAGAGAGCATGTAAAATCCAAAAAACAAAAGTTCAGTAAAATGACCCAAAAATCAAAATTTAAAGCGTCTGATGAGAAGCGTAAACTTGCCTATATGCCATTTACGACACGGAGTGGCAAGGAACGGCTGAGGCCCTGGCCTATGTTCATGGCTAGTGGTTCAGATTCACATGAGGATGGAAGCACTCATCCTCTCGCTAGAAAAATGAAAAGACTTAAGCTGGCAAAAGCACAGCAAAGAACTGTGCGTTCTTCTAAATCACAAATACCCAAGGAGAGTCCAATTGTGTCGGTTGCGATGCCTGACCTTCCCAACACTGGACGGGAAGAGCTTGCGCCTTCCACCATTTACACGCCCCCTGCAAGTGCTGGAAGGAGCACCCGCAGTCCAGTTCCTGATAGTCAAATTGAAGATGTCACTGTTGAAGTACACCAGGATGAGGATATGGGTGTTGCTGGCGCTGGGGAGGAAATTGACAAGAAGGATTATGATGGTGAGGGGGTTTATTTAAGTCAGGCACCCGGGGAGACACCTGTTGTCCGTGGGACGAATATGGCCATTGACATGCCTGGTCAAAATACAAAAAAAATGACCTCTTCGGTGTGGAATTATTTCAACACAAATGCGGACAACAGGTGTCAAGCCGTGTGTTGCCTTTGTCAAGCTGTAATAAGTAGGGGTAAGGACGTTAACCACCTCGGAACATCCTCCCTTATACGTCACCTGCAGCGCATTCATCATAAGTCAGTGACAAGTTCAAAAACTTTGGGTGACAGCGGAAGCAGTCCACTGACCACTAAATCCCTTCCTCTTGTAACCAAGCTCCTGCAAACCACACCACCAACTCCCTCAGTGTCAATTTCCTCCTTACCAAGGAAAGCCAATAGTCCTGCAGGCCATGTCACTGGCAAGTCTGACGAGTCCTCTCCTGCCTGGGATTCCTCCGATGCATCCTTGAGTGTAACGCCTACTGCTGCTGGCGCTGCTGTTGTAGCTGCTGGGAGTCGATCGTCATCCCAGAGGGGAAGTCGGAAGACCACTTGTACTACTTCCAGTAAGCATTTGACTGTCCAACAGTCCTTTGCGAGGAAGATGAAATATCACAGCAGTCATCCTGCTGCAAAGCAGATAACTCAGGCCTTGGCAGCCTGGGCGGTGAGAAACGTGGTTCCGGTATCCACCGTTAATTCAGAGCCAACTAGAGACTTGATTGAGGTACTGTGTCCCCGGTACCAAATACCATCTAGGTTCCATTTCTCTAGGCAGGCGATACCGAAAATGTACACAGACCTCAGAAAAATACTCACCAGTGTCCTAAAAAATGCAGTTGTACCCAATGTCCACTTAACCACGGACATGTGGACAAGTGGAGCAGGGCAGACTCAGGACTATGACTGTGACAGCCCACTGGGTAGATGTATTGCCTCCCGCAGCAAGAACAGCAGCGGCGGCACCAGTAGCAGCATCTCGCAAATGCCAACTCGTTCCTAGGCAGGCTACGCTTTGTATCACCGCTTTCCAGAATAGGCACACAGCTGACAACCTCTTACGGCAACTGAGGAAGATCATCGCAGAATGCCTTACCCCAATTGGACTCTCCTGGGGATTTGTGACATCGGACAATGCCAGCAATATTGTGCGTGCATTACATCTGGGCAAAATCCAGCATGTCCCATGTTTTGCACATACATTGAATTTGGTGGTGCAGAATTATTTAAAAAACGACAGGGGCGTGCAAGAGATGCTGTCGGTGGCCCGAAGAATTGCGGGCCACTTTCGGCATTTAGCCACAGCGTACAGAAGACTGGAGCACCACCAAACATTCCTGAACCTGCCCTGCCATCATCTGAAGCAAGAGGTGGTAACTAGAGATGAGCGGGTTCGGTTTCTCTGAATCCGAACCCGCACGAACTTCATGTTTTTTTTCACGGGTCCGAGCGACTCGGATCTTCCCGCCTTGCTCGGTTAACCCGAGCGCGCCCGAACGTCATCATGACGCTGTCGGATTCTCGCGAGACTCGGATTCTATATAAGGAGCCGCGCGTCGCCGCCATTTTCACACGTGCATTGAGATTGATAGGGAGAGGACGTGGCTGGCGTCCTCTCCATTTAGATTAGGAGAGAGAGAGAGAGATTGACCTGAGGCTGATACTGTAGAAGAGAGTGCAGAGTTTAGTGACTGACCACAGTGACCACCAGCAGTGCAGTTGTTTTATTTAATATATCCGTTCTCTGCCTGAAAAAAACGGTACACACAGTGACTCAGTCACATACCATATCTGTGTGCACTGCTCAGCCCAGTGTGCTGCATGCCTGCATCATCTATGTATATATTATATATCTGACTGTGCTCAGCTCACACAGCTTATAATTGTGGGGGAGACTGGGGAGCACTGCAGTGCCAGTTATAGGTTATAGCAGGAGCCAGGAGTACAAGACAGTCACATACCATATCTGTGTGCACTGCTCAGCCCAGTGTGCTGCATCATCTATGTATATATTATATATCTGACTGTGCTCAGCTCACACAGCTTATAATTGTGGGGGAGACTGGGGAGCACTGCAGTGCCAGTTATAGGTTATAGCAGGAGCCAGGAGTACATATTATATTAAAATTAAACAGTGCACACTTTTGCTGCAGGAGTGCCACTGCCAGTGTGACTGACCAGTGACCTGACCACACTGACCACCAGTATAGTTAGTAGTATACTATATTGTGATTGCCTGAAAAAGTTAAACACTCGTCGTGTGACTTCACTTGTGTGGTGTTTTTTTTTTTATTCTATAAAAAACTCATTCTGCTGACAGACAGTGTCCAGCAGGTCCGTCATTATATAATATATATACCTGTCCGGCTGCAGTAGTGATATATATATATTTTTTATATCATTATTTATCATCCAGTCGCAGCAGACACAGTACGGTAGTTCACGGCTGTAGCTACCTCTGTGTCGGCACTCGGCAGTCCATCCATAATTGTATACCACCTACCCGTGGTTTTTTTTTCTTTCTTCTTTATACATACATACTACTACATCTCTTTATCAACCAGTCTATATTATCAGCAGACACAGTACAGTACGGTAGTTCACGGCTGTGGCTACCTCTGTGTCGGCACTCGGCAGTCCGTCCATAATTGTATACCACCTAACCGTGGTTTTTTTTTTTCTTTCTTCTTTATACATACATACTACGATATCTCTTTATCAACCAGTCTATATTAGCAGCAGACACAGTACAGTACGGTAGTTCACGGCTGTGGCTACCTCTGTGTCGGCACTCGGCAGTCCGTCCATAATTGTATACCACCTAACCGTGGTTTTTTTTTCTTTCTTCTTCATACATACATACTACGACATCTCTTTATCAACCAGTCTATATTAGCAGCAGACACAGTACAGTACGGTAGTTCACGGCTGTGGCTACCTCTGTGTCGGCACTCGGCAGTCCGTCCATAATTGTATACCACCTAACCGTGGTTTTTTTTTCTTTCTTCTTTATACATACATACTACGACATCTCTTTATCAACCAGTCTATATTAGCAGCAGACACAGTACAGTACGGTAGTTCACGGCTGTGGCTACCTCTGTGTCGGCACTCGGCAGTCCGTCCATAATTGTATACCACCTAACCGTGGTTTTTTTTTCTTTCTTCTTTATACATACATACTACGACATCTCTTTATCAACCAGTCTATATTAGCAGCAGACACAGTACGGTAGTTCACGGCTGTAGCTACCTCTGTGTCGGCACTCGGCAGTCCGTCCATAATTGTATACTAGTATCCATCCATCTCCATTGTTTACCTGAGGTGCCTTTTAGTTGTGCCTATTAAAATATGGAGAACAAAAATGTTGAGGTTCCAAAATTAGGGAAAGATCAAGATCCACTTCCACCTCGTGCTGAAGCTGCTGCCACTAGTCATGGCCGAGACGATGAAATGCCAGCAACGTCGTCTGCCAAGGCCGATGCCCAATGTCATAGTACAGAGCATGTCAAATCCAAAACACCAAATATCAGTAAAAAAAGGACTCCAAAACCTAAAATAAAATTGTCGGAGGAGAAGAGTAAACTTGCCAATATGCCATTTACCACACGGAGTGGCAAGGAACGGCTGAGGCCCTGGCCTATGTTCATGGCTAGTGGTTCAGCTTCACATGAGGATGGAGGCACTCAGCCTCTCGCTAGAAAAATGAAAAGACTCAAGCTGGCAAAAGCAGTAGCACCGCAAAGAACTGTGCGTTCTTCGAAATCCCAAATCCACAAGGAGAGTCCAATTGTGTCGGTTGCGATGCCTGACCTTCCCAACACTGGACGTGAAGAGCATGCGCCTTCCACCATTTGCACGCCCCCTGCAAGTGCTGGAAGGAGCACCCGCAGTCCAGTTCCTGATAGTCAGATTGAAGATGTCAGTGTTGAAGTACACCAGGATGAGGAGGATATGGGTGTTGCTGGCGCTGGGGAGGAAATTGACCAGGAGGATTCTGATGGTGAGGTGGTTTGTTTAAGTCAGGCACCCGGGGAGACACCTGTTGTCCGTGGGAGGAATATGGCCGTTGACATGCCTGGTGAAAATACCAAAAAAATCAGCTCTTCGGTGTGGAACTATTTCAACAGAAATGCGGACAACAGGTGTCAAGCCGTGTGTTCCCTTTGTCAAGCTGTAATAAGTAGGGGTAAGGACGTTAACCACCTCGGAACATCCTCCCTTATACGTCACCTGCAGCGCATTCATAATAAGTCAGTGACAAGTTCAAAAACTTTGGGTGACAGCGGAAGCAGTCCACTGACCAGTAAATCCCTTCCTCTTGTAACCAAGCTCACGCAAACCACCCCACCAACTCCCTCAGTGTCAATTTCCTCCTTCCCCAGGAATGCCAATAGTCCTGCAGGCAATGTCACTGGCAATTCTGACGAGTCCTCTCCTGCCTGGGATTCCTCCGATGCATCCTTGCGTGTAACGCCTACTGCTGCTGGCGCTGCTGTTGTTGCTGCTGGGAGTCGATGGTCATCCCAGAGGGGAAGTCGTAAGCCCACTTGTACTACTTCCAGTAAGCAATTGACTGTTCAACAGTCCTTTGCGAGGAAGATGAAATATCACAGCAGTCATCCTGCTGCAAAGCGGATAACTGAGGCCTTGACAACTATGTTGGTGTTAGACGTGCGTCCGGTATCCGCCGTTAGTTCACAAGGAACTAGACAATTTATTGAGGCAGTGTGCCCCCGTTACCAAATACCATCTAGGTTCCACTTCTCTAGGCAGGCGATACCGAGAATGTACACGGACCTCAGAAAAAGACTCACCAGTGTCCTAAAAAATGCAGTTGTACCCAATGTCCACTTAACCACGGACATGTGGACAAGTGGAGCAGGGCAGGGTCAGGACTATATGACTGTGACAGCCCACTGGGTAGATGTATGGACTCCCGCCGCAAGAACAGCAGCGGCGGCACCAGTAGCAGCATCTCGCAAACGCCAACTCTTTCCTAGGCAGGCTACGCTTTGTATCACCGGTTTCCAGAATACGCACACAGCTGAAAACCTCTTACGGCAACTGAGGAAGATCATCGCGGAATGGCTTACCCCAATTGGACTCTCCTGTGGATTTGTGGCATCGGACAACGCCAGCAATATTGTGTGTGCATTAAATATGGGCAAATTCCAGCACGTCCCATGTTTTGCACATACCTTGAATTTGGTGGTGCAGAATTATTTAAAAAACGACAGGGGCGTGCAAGAGATGCTGTCGGTGGCCAGAAAAATTGCGGGACACTTTCGGCGTACAGGCACCACGTACAGAAGACTGGAGCACCACCAAAAACTACTGAACCTGCCCTGCCATCATCTGAAGCAAGAAGTGGTAACGAGGTGGAATTCAACCCTCTATATGCTTCAGAGGTTGGAGGAGCAGCAAAAGGCCATTCAAGCCCATACAATTGAGCACGATATAGGAGGTGGAATGCACCTGTCTCAAGCGCAGTGGAGAATGATTTCAACGTTGTGCAAGGTTCTGATGCCCTTTGAACTTGCCACACGTGAAGTCAGTTCAGACACTGCCAGCCTGAGTCAGGTCATTCCCCTCATCAGGCTTTTGCAGAAGAAGCTGGAGACATTGAAGGAGGAGCTAACACGGAGCGATTCCGCTAGGCATGTGGGACTTGTGGATGGAGCCCTTAATTCGCTTAACAAGGATTCACGGGTGGTCAATCTGTTGAAATCAGAGCACTACATTTTGGCCACCGTGCTCGATCCTAGATTTAAAGCCTACCTTGGATCTCTCTTTCCGGCAGACACAAGTCTGCTGGGGTTGAAAGACCTGCTGGTGAGAAAATTGTCAAGTCAAGCGGAACGCGACCTGTCAACATCTCCTCCTTCACATTCTCCCGCAACTGGGGGTGCGAGGAAAAGGCTCAGAATTCCGAGCCCACCCGCTGGCGGTGATGCAGGGCAGTCTGGAGCGACTGCTGATGCTGACATCTGGTCCGGACTGAAGGACCTGACAACGATTACGGACATGTCGTCTACTGTCACTGCATATGATTCTCTCACCATTGAAAGAATGGTGGAGGATTATATGAGTGACCGCATCCAAGTAGGCACGTCACACAGTCCATACTTATACTGGCAGGAAAAAGAGGCAATTTGGAGGCCATTGCACAAACTGGCTTTATTCTACCTAAGTTGCCCTCCCACAAGTGTGTACTCCGAAAGAGTGTTTAGTGCCGCCGCTCACCTTGTCAGCAATCGGCGTACGAGGTTACATCCAGAAAATGTGGAGAAGATGATGTTCATTAAAATGAATTATAATCAATTCCTCCGCAGAGACATTGACCAGCAGCAATTGCCTCCACAAAGTACACAGGGAGCTGAGATGGTGGATTCCAGTGGGGACGAATTGATAATCTGTGAGGAGGGGGATGTACACGGTGATATATCGGAGGGTGATGATGAGGTGGACATCTTGCCTCTGTAGAGCCAGTTTGTGCAAGGAGAGATTAATTGCTTCTTTTTTGGGGGGGGTCCAAACCAACCCGTCATATCAGTCACAGTCGTGTGGCAGACCCTGTCACTGAAATGATGGGTTGGTTAAAGTGTGCATGTCCTGTTTTGTTTATACAACATAAGGGTGGGTGGGAGGGCCCAAGGACAATTCCATCTTGCACCTCTTTTTTCTTTTATTTTTCTTTGCGTCATGTGCTGTTTGGGGAGGGTTTTTTGGAAGGGACATCCTGCGTGACACTGCAGTGCCACTCCTAAATGGGCCCGGTGTTTGTGTCGGCCACTAGGGTCGCTAATCTTACTCACACAGTCAGCTACCTCATTGCGCCTCTTTTTTTCTTTGCGTCATGTGCTGATTGGGGAGGGTTTTTTGGAAGGGACATCCTGCGTGACACTGCAGTGCCACTCCTAAATGGGCCCGGTGTTTGTGTCGGCCACTAGGGTCGCTAATCTTACTCACACAGTCAGCTACCTCATTGCGCCTCTTTTTTTCTTTGCGTCATGTGCTGATTGGGGAGGGTTTTTTGGAAGGGACATCCTGCGTGACACTGCAGTGCCACTCCTAAATGGGCCCGGTGTTTGTGTCGGCCACTAGGGTCGCTAATCTTACTCACACAGTCAGCTACCTCATTGCGCCTCTTTTTTTCTTTGCGTCATGTGCTGATTGGGGAGGGTTTTTTGGAAGGGACATCCTGCGTGACACTGCAGTGCCACTCCTAAATGGGCCCGGTGTTTGTGTCGGCCACTAGGGTCGCTTATCTTACTCACACAGTCAGCTACCTCATTGCGCCTCTTTTTTTCTTTGCGTCATGTGCTGATTGGGGAGGGTTTTTTGGAAGGGACATCCTGCGTGACACTGCAGTGCCACTCCTAGATGGGCCAGGTGTTTGTGTCGGCCACTAGTGTCGCTTAGCTTAGTCATCCAGCGACCTTGGTGCAAATTTTAGGACTAAAAATAATATTGTGAGGTGTGAGGTATTCAGAATAGACTGAAAATGAGTGGAAATTATGGTTTTTGAGGTTAATAATAATATGGGATCAAAATGACCCCCAAATTCTATGATTTAAGCTGTTTTTTAGTGTTTTTTTAAAAAAACACCCGAATCCAAAACACACCCGAATCCGACAAAAAAAATTCGGTGAGGTTTTGCCAAAACGCGGTCGAACCCAAAACACGGCCGCGGAACCGAACCCAAAACCAAAACACAAAACCCGAAAAATTTCAGGCGCTCATCTCTAGTGGTAACGAGGTGGAATTCAACCCTCTATATGCTTCAGAGGATGGAGGAGCAGCAAAAGGCCATTCAAGCCTGTACATCTGCCCACGATATAGGCAAAGGAGGGGGAATGCACCTGACTCAAGCGCAGTGGAGAATGATTTCAACGTTGTGCAAGGTTCTGCAACCCTTTGAACTTGCCACACGTGAAGTCAGTTCAGACACTGCCAGCCTGAGTCAGGTCATTCCCCTCATCAGGCTTTTGCAGAAGAAGCTGGAGACATTGAAGGAGGAGCTAAAACAGAGCGATTCCGCTAGGCATGTGGGACTTGTGGATGGAGCCCTTAATTCGCTTAACCAGGATTCACGGGTGGTCAATCTGTTGAAATCAGAGCACTACATTTTGGCCACCGTGCTCGATCCTAGATTTAAAACCTACTTTGTATCTCTCTTTTCGGCAGACACAAGTCTGCAGAGGTTCAAAGACCTGCTGGTGAGAAAATTGTCAAGTCAAGCGGAACGTGACCCGTCAACATCTCCTCCTTCACATTCTCCCGCAACTCGGGGTGCGAGGAAAAGGCTAAGAATTCCGAGCCCACCCGCTGGCGGTGATGCAGGGCAGTCTGGAGCAAGTGCTGACATCTGGTCCGGACTGAAGGACCTGCCAACGATTACTGACATGTCGTCTACTGTCACTGCATATGATTCTCTCACCATTGAAAGAATGGTGGAGGATTATACGAGTGACCGCATCCAAGTAGGCACGTCAGACGGACTGTACGTATACTGGCAGGAAAAAGAGGCAATTTGGAGGCCCTTGCACAAACTGGCTTTATTCTACCTAAGTTGCCCTCCCTCCAGTGTGTACTCCGAAAGAGTGTTTAGTGCAGCCACTCACCTTGTCAGCAATCGGCGTACGAGGTTACTTCCAGAAAATGTGGAGAAGATGATGTTCATCAAAATGAATTATAATCAATTCCTCCGTGGAGACATTCACCAGCAGCAATTGCCTCCACAAAGTACACAGGGACCTGAGATGGTGGATTCCAGTGGGGACGAATTATTAATCTGTGAGGAGGGGGATGTACACAGTGAAAGGGGTGAGGAATCGGAGGATGATGATGAGGTGGACATCTTGCCTCTGTAGAGCCAGTTTGTGCAAGGAGAGATTGATTGCTTCTTTTTTTGGTGGGGGCTCAAACCAACCAGTCATTTCAGTCACAGTCGTGTGGCAGACCCTGTCGCTGAAATGATGGGTTCGTTAAAGTGTGCATGTCCTGTTTATACAACATAAGGGTGGGTGGGAGGGCCCAAGGACAATTCCATCTTGCACCTCTTTTTTCTTTCATTTTTCTTAGCATCATGTGCTGTTTGGGGACAATTTTTTTGAAGTGCCATCCTGCCTGACACTGCAGTGCCACTCCTAGATGGGCCAGGTGTTTGTGTCGGCCACTTGTGTCGCTTAGCTTAGCCATCCAGCGACCTTGGTGCAAATTTTAGGACTAAAAATAATATTGTGAGGTGTGAGGTGTTCAGAATAGACTGGAAATGAGTGGAAATTATGGTTATTGAGGTTAATAAAACTATGGGATCAAAATGACCCCCAAATTCTATGATTTAAGCTGTTTTTTAGGGTTATTTGTAAAAAACACCCGAATCCGACAACAAATTTTTGGTGAGGTTTTGCCAAAACGCGTCCGAATCCAAAACACGGCCGCGGAACCGAATCCAAAACCAAAACACAAAACCCGAAAAATTTCCGGTGCACATCACTACTCATTACATGCTGCCGCCGCTGCGCTGCAGGCCTTAACACAGGAGGAAACCGCCGGACGTGAGCGCACAGCGCCAGCAAGTGAGAAGGTTGAGCTCACCACCCTTCATCTCGGCACCGCGCTGCTGCATCTTCCTCCAAACTCCTGGTCTCTGCCACCGCTGCATGCTGGGAGAAGGGGGAGGTAGGAGGGACAGTCACGGCAGCACTGTGTGTGTGGAGAGTGAGGACTGGGAGACGTCGGCTCAGCCGCAGTGAGGAGCCTTACAGGAGCCGGGAGATGCAAAGTATGTTGTACACACATGCAAATGCTGGTTGTGTGTGTGTGTATGTATTAAGCTGTGTGTGTGTTTTGCTATGGGTGTATGTGTTTTGCTTAGTGATGAGCGGGTTCGGTTCCTTGGAAACCGAACCCCCCCGAACTTCACCCATTTTACACGGGTCCGAGCATACTCGGATTCTCCCGTATGGCTCGGTTAACCCGAGCGCGCCTGAACGTCATCATCCCGCTGTCGGATTCTCGCGAGATTCGGATTCTATATAAGCAGCCGAGCGTCGCCTCCATTTTCACTCGTGCATTGGAAATGTTAGGGAGAGGACGTGGCTGGCGTCCTCTCCGTTTATTGATGTTGATGCAAATATTTGTGCTTATTGCTTAATTGTGGGTGCTGGGGAGCAGCTGTATTATATAGGAGGAGTACAGTGCAGAGTTTTGCTGACAGTGACCACCAGTATACGTTGTCTGCCTGAAAAACACTCCATATCTGTGCTCAGTGTGCTGCATATATCTGTGCTCACACTGCTTAATTGTGGGGACTGGGGACCACCAGTATATTATATAGGAGGAGTACAGTGCAGAGTTTTGCTGACAGTGACCATCAGTATACGTTGTCTGCCTGAAAAACACTCCATATCTGTGCTCAGTGTGCTGCATATATCTGTGCTCACACTGCTTAATTGTGTGGACTGGGGAGCAGCTGTATTATATAGGAGGAGTACAATGCAGAGTTTTGCTGACAGTGACCACCAGTATACGTTGTCTGCCTGAAAAACACTCCATATCTGTGCTCAGTGTGCTGCATATATCTGTGCTCACACTGCTTTTTTGTGGGGACTGGGGACGACCAGTATATTATATAGGAGGAGTACAGTGCAGAGTTTTGCTGACAGTGACCACCAGTATACGTTGTCTGCCTGAAAAACACTCCATATCTGTGCTCAGTGTGCTGCATATATCTGTGCTCACACTGCTTTATTGTGTGGACTGGGGACCAGCAGTATTATATAGGAGGAGTACAGTGCGGAGTTTTGCTGACAGTGACCACCAGTATATATAGCAGTACGGTACGGAAGGCCACTTCTCTACCTACCTCTGTGTCGTCAAGTATACTATCCATCCATACCTGTGGTGCATTTCAGTTGTGCGCAGTATATATAGTAGTAGGCCATTGCTATTGATACTGGCATATAATTCCACACATTAAAAAATGGAGAACAAAAATGTGGAGGTTAAAATAGGGAAAGATCAAGATCCACTTCCACCTCGTGCTGAAGCTGCTGCCACTAGTCATGGCCGAGACGATGAAATGCCATCAACGTCGTCTGCCAAGGCCGATGCCCAATGTCATAGTAGAGAGCATGTAAAATCCAAAAAACAAAAGTTCAGTACAATGACCCAAAAATCAAAATTGAAAGCGTCTGATGAGAAGCGTAAACTTGCCAATATGCCATTTACGGCACGGAGTGGCAAGGAACGGCTGAGGCCCTGGCCTATGTTCATGGCTAGTGGTTCAGATTCACATGAGGATGGAAGCACTCATCCTCTCCCTAGAAAACTGCAGTGCCACTCCTAGATGGGCAAGGTGTTTGTGCGCCTCTTTTTTTCTTTGCATCATGTGCTGTTTGGGGACAATTTTTTTGAAGTGCCATCCTGCCTGACACTGCAGTGCCACTCCTAGATGGGCCAGGTGTTTGTGTCGGCCACTTGTGTTGCTTAGCTTAGCCCTCCAGCAAATTTTAGGACTAAAAATAATATTGTGAGGTGTGAGGTGTTCAGAATAGACTGAAAATGAGTGGAAATTATGGTTATTGAGGTTATTAATACTATGGGATCAAAATGACCCCCAAATGATTTAAGCTGTTTTTGAGGGTTTTTTGTAAAAAAACACCCGAATCCAAAACACACCCGAATCCGACAAAAAATTTTCAGGGAGGTTTTGGCAAAACGCGTCCGAATCCAAAACACGGCCGCGGAACCGAACCCAAAACCAAAACACAAAACCCGAAAAATGTCCGGTGCACATCTCTGGTTTTGCTAGGGATTTATGTGTGTGGTTTTGCTATGGGGGTGTGTATGTATTTTGCTATTGGTGTATGTGTGTGTATACTGTATTTTTTGCTATGGGTGTGTGTTTGTGTATGTATATATGTGTTTTGCTGTGTGTGTTTAGTAGTGTGTGTGAGTTTGTACGTTTTTACTATGGATGTGTGTGTATATGTATTTTGCTGTGTGTGTGTGTTTACTATGTGAGTATGTGTGTATATACAGTATACTGTATATCCATATCTACAGATGTAGCCACACTCACTAGTGTTCCCATGTCTATGAAGTGTGCGTGCGCTATAGAAAGAAACATCGACTGCGACTTAGCTTAGTTAATGTTGGTGTACACATCAGGTAGACACTGGCGTAACGTGTATAAGGCTTTCAACTGTGTGATGTAACGTGTATAATGCTCTCTATTGTGTGACGTAACGCATATAATGCTCTCTACTGTGTGACGTAACGTGTATAATGCTCTCTACTGTGTGACGTAACGTGTATAAGCCTCTCTACTGTGTGACGTAACGTGTATAAGGATCTCTACTGTGTGGCATAACGTGTATAATGCTCTCTACTGTGTGACATAACCTGTATAAGGCTTCTACTGTGTGATGTACCGTGTACAAGGATCACTACTGTGTGATGTACCATGTATAAGGATCTCTACTGTGTGACTTTAGAGTGCTATTGTATGGCGACACCCTTCTCAGTGAGACAAACTCCATTTTCTGGGTGATGCGCTTCACCTATTTATAATATGGGAGGGGGGCCCAATGCATATTGTTGCCCACCATTCTCTAGTTCCGCCACTGCCATTGCTACTTTTTTTTTTTTTATGATTCTTACAGACGGAGGAGCTGTGTCAGTGATACGGAAGCTACCTCCTGTATATACAGAGAGTTGGCACTGGCTGCAGATAGGGGTAGCTCCAGAGCGCAGCTCCTCCCGGGCCCTTCCAGTTAAGCAAGACAGCCGAGGAAAGCTCTCTGCTCCTCCATCAGGCTGATGATAGCCAAAGGTAGGCACTGGCAGCACTTGCCTCAAGCTTTAATAATTGTTGGAAGCACTGTGTTTTGTGTGTGCATGTTTTTAGGTGAGGTGTGCATGTGTGTGTGTGTGTTTTTAAAGAAAGTTGTGTGTTCAAGTAAAAGAGGCATGTGTGTGTGTGAGAGGTGTGTGTGTAAGTGAGAGGCATGTATGTGTGAGGCGTGTGTGTGTGTGTGTGTGTGTGTGTGAGAGAGGCATGTGTGTGAGAGGCAAGGATTAAAGGGGGCATTTAAGCATTTCTACAGGACTATGTACAGAGCACACACCTGGTCTGGGTACACGCTACCTTACAAATATATGGAGGCGTGTCAGTTTCTGAATGTGTGTGTGAAAGGCGTGTGTGTGTAAGTGAGAGGCATGTGTGTGTGTAAGTGAAAGGCATGTGTGTGTAAGTGAGAGGCATGTGTGTGTAAGTGAGAGGCATGTGTGTGTTTAAGTGAAAGCGGTGCGTGTGTGTGTGTTTTTAAGTGAAGGAGGTGTGTATGTGTGAGTGAAAGAGGCATGTGTTTATTTTTAAGTGAAAGGCATGTGTGTGTTTAAGTGAAAGCGGCGTGTGTGTGTTTAAGTGAAAGAGGCGTGTGTGTTTTTAAGTGAATGAAGTGTTTCTGTGTTTTATTTTATATATATCGGCACACCGCTGCGCCAAAGCATCTCCATCGAGACCTGCTGGTGGGTGAGGGAGCACTGTAGGTGTACTATAAAGGTATGCTGGTGTCTGTTTTATTGTAATGACTGACTTGGAGTGCGTCCACTTTGAATGTGTATGTATATTACTATTGGGAAAGGTACCTGAGCACGCTACTACTGTTCACCCTGAGTGCCGGATAGTTACATATGGTATGTGTGTGTATATGTAGGGGGGCACCAACATTTATCATGCCTCTGGGTGACTGGGACGAACTTACGCCACTGGGGTCAGCACTCTCTCTCCAGTGCTGAGGCTTGCCGAGTGCTGTGCTGCTGCCGGGACCCCGGACTGCGTGGGTGGCAGCTGGCAGGAATCCTCAGTGGCGGGGGGGCTCAGGCGGACTTCAGATGGGCCTGGCCGGTGCTTGTTGGCGGGTGGTCGGGTAGGCGGGCGGCCGCGTGTACAACACCACGCGCCATCGCTCCTACCACCGAGTCCACCGAACGCTATGACCTAGCGCCCGCACCGGCTTTTGGGGAAGGTGTGGGGGGAGAGAGGTACATTTGGCCTGGGAGTGTCGAGTGGGAGGCGGGGCTGCGCGGGCAGGCTAGGGAACAGCTCCGGAGCTGTCCTGACTCCTGAATTCAGTATCATGGCTCCCTGCTGACCACTGTCCATCATCAGTGATGCGCTCCCTCCACGTGTGCGCTGTGTGCAAGGCACACTCAGCACACAGCTAGTTACGGCTCTGCTGAATATCATTGTCATTGGCGTTTCTATAATGGGTGCAGTGTGTGCGGCGCACACGGACCCCACGGTCCAGGGGGGCCCACACCGCACACACTGCACCCACAAAATATTCTTACCATTCTGGAGTCCTGCGGTGACGGCCCTCTAGACCGGGCATAAATCACTCGGAAAATGGCCGCCGTGGCCATTTCCGTGTGTTTTCTGCATGCACACTGGAGGTGTCCCCAGGAACAAGGCACGGGCTCCATGTTCCCGTTGACCTGCAAATGCGCAGTAGAGTGCCAGAGAGGAGGGGGCCCACAACGGAGGCTGCACGCGGGTCCCCTCCTCTCTTAAAATGCCCCTGATCATTGTTATATATTCAGTGCAGCATAATCTCAAATATCAGTTATCCAAAGGAGCCACTACTGTCAATGAATATATTGTTTAATGAATATTCAATAACTTCTGTCCTTTATGAGCGTGGTGCCCATTTTCCCATAAAATCTGCTGGTCCCAGAATGCCATGCCAAAGTTTTAGTATTCCTTAATAACAAAACTGTGGCAGGGCATGCTGGGACTTGCAGTTTCACAACAGCTGGAGAGCCACAGGTTGGCCAGGCCTGCAGTAGACCTAAACCCAGACTAGTGTCAGACAGTTTCTTGTAGTCTTACAGCAATTAGGTTTTGATAGCTGCTGACAGGTAGAAAAACGCATAAATTAAATTTGTCACTGTATTAATTGTACAGCTAATTGTGTTTGGAACAGATCAGCAGAGATAAGATCATTGTTATCTCCAGTATAAAGTGTGACTTAAGAGTAAATTTATTAAATAATATGAAAATGCCTTTTATACATTTTGTGTTTACCAACAATATAGATCATTGGCCCTCATTCCGAGTTGATCGCTCGCTAGCTGATGTTAGCAGCATTGCACACGCTAGGCCGCCGCCCTCTGGGAGTGTATCTTAGCTTAGCAGAAGTGCGAATGAAAGATTAGCAGAACTGCTCATAAAAATGTTCATGCAGTTTCTGAGCAGCTCGAAACCTACTCCTACCTTGCGATCACCTCAGTCAGTTTAGTTCCTGCTTTGATGTCACAAACACACCCTGCGTTCGGCCTGCCACTCCCCCGTTTCCCCAGGCACGCCTGCGTTTTTACCTGACACGCCTGCGTTTTTTAGCACACTCCCGGAAAACGGCAAGTTACCACCCAGAAACACCCACTTCCTGTCAATCACTCACCGATCAGCAGTGAGACTGAAAAGCGTTGCTCGACCTTGTGTAAAACGGCATCGTTTTGTGTGAATGTACTTTGCGCGTGCGCACTGCGGCCCATACGCATGCGCAGAAATGCCGCTTTTTCACCTAATCACCGCGATGCGACCGAAAGCAGCTAGCGATCAACTCGGAATGAGGGCCATTGTGTGCTAGTGCGGGTGTGGTACAAAATATCATAGCTCAGAGTGTTGACACCAGAATTTTGACATTTATGATGTCTACGTGCTTAAAATGGCAATATCTAACATGTCAACATCCTGAAAATTCCGACATGAATAAAACGTCTATATATAAAATTGTTGGGAAGTCAACATGTGAAATGTCGACATTGCCAAAATGTTGGCATTGTAAATGTTGACCATGCAGTTTTCTTTTGGCATGGTTAGTATTCCTGACTCTAACTTTATACCTAATTCTAAACGCCCCCTAACCCTAAGCCTATCCCTAACCTCAGCCTAACTCTGCACCTAACCGCAGCTTAACCCTTACTCTGTACATAACCACAGCCTAACCCTAACCCTGCAACTAATCGCAGCCTAACCCTTACTCTGTGCCTAACCACAGCCTAACCCTAACCCTGCAACTAATCGCAGCCTAACACTTACTCTGTGCCTATCCGCAGCCTAAACCTAAGCTTATCCCTAACCGCAGCTTAACCCTAACTCTGTACATAACCACAGCCTAACCCTAACCCTGCAACTAATTGCAGCCTAACCCTTACTCTGTGCCTAACCGCAGCCTAGCCCTAAGCTTATC
The DNA here is from genome assembly GCF_028390025.1 of Pseudophryne corroboree. Lineage (NCBI taxonomy): Eukaryota > Metazoa > Chordata > Amphibia > Anura > Myobatrachidae > Pseudophryne > Pseudophryne corroboree. The sequence continues at coordinate 952,831,476 of NC_086445.1, read as the reverse complement.
CCTAACCGCAGTTTAACCCTAACTGTCTACCTAACCACAGTCAAACACTGACCCTGTAAATAGCCCCAGCCTAACCCTGTACATAGCCCCAGCCTAACCCTGTACATAATCGCAGTCCTACCCTAACTCTGTAACTAACCGTAGCCTAACCTTTACTCTGTACCTAACTACAGCCTAACCCTAAGTTTATCCCTAACCGCAGCTTAACCCTAACTGTCTACCTAACCACAGCCAAACAATGACCCTGTAAATAGCCCCAGCCTAACCCTGTACATAACCACAGTCTAACCCTAACTCTGTAACTAACTGCAGCCTAATCCTGTAACTAACCGTAGCCTATCCCTAATCCTGTACCTAACCGCAACCTAACCTTAACCATATCCCTAGCCACAGCCTAATACTGTACCTAACTGCAGCTAACTCTAACCACAGCCTAACCTAACACTGTACCTAACCACAGACTAACCCTAACAACGTACCTAACCACAGCCTTACCCTATACCTAACCACAGTTTAACCAGTGGCATAACTACCGTCCCCAAAGCCACTGCGGAGGCTTGGAGGCGCAGTGCTGCGGGCGCGCTGCCGCTGATTCTGTCCACATGTCAATCTGGTTTGTGAAACATCAAAATTCGAATGAATTGAGAAAAGGGAATATTTACTCACTTGATTACAAAGGACTGACACTTTCTGAACCTTATTGCAAATGGATACAGACTAGATATAAGATTCTAACGGGATGCGTTTAGCATCCCGGCTGTCAGGATGCCGGCACTCATGTGACCGACACCAGAATCCCAACACCACTTGGGAGACCGACACCGGAAGACCGACAGCCACCATCACGAAGGTAAATATCGGGGTTACTTTTAGGGTTAGGGCCCAGGGCAGGGATTAGATGGGTGGGTTTATGGATAAGCACTGGGGAGGGGGGGGGGGTTGGATTAGCCCTAGCTGCCACCTCCCAAGGGTTAGCCCTAACCACCACCCCCAGGGGGTTAGCTCTAGCCACCACTCCTGGAGGGTTAGGGCAGGGAAGGGTTAAAATACTTAACCCCTCCGATGTTGGGATCTTGAAGGTCGGGATGTCAGTGTCAGCCATGTGACCACCGGCATCCCGACAACCAGGATATCATACTGAATCTATTCTAACATTCCTGTTAGAGCTTTTGAAACTTTTAAAAACTCATAACTAAACTCTCAGGAACAATAGTGGAAGAACAATATTGCATTTCTTTGATATCACAAAAAGTGCTGCGATTCAAGTGAATGCTTCTCAAAATGCTGGGAGCGATGTTTGCAGAAGAAGGCAAGCCTGTTGTAGTCTATGCATCGCATGCTATCATGAAAACACAGATTAGTTTTGCACAGTTTAAAAAGAAATATTGACTACAGCAGTAGGATGTGAGAAATTCCATCAATACGTTTACAGTCACAGAACAGTGGGGAAAGCAGACCACAAGCTGCTGGAACATACACTTCACAAACATCTTAGAAATTGAATGGCTCCACCACACATGTGAGGATTATGTTTAGATTACAAAACATTTATTTTTTATTATAATACAGGTTGAGTATCCCTTATCCAAAATGCTTGGGACCAGAAGTATTTTGGATATCGGATTTTTCCGTATTTTGGAATAATTGATGGGACCTAAATCTAAGCACAGAATGCATTTATGTTTCATATACACCTTATACACACATCCTGAAGGTCATTTTAGCCAATATTTTTTATAACTTTGTGCATTAAACAAAGTGTGTGTACATTCACACAATTCATTTATGTTTCATATACACCTTATACACACAGCCTACAGGTTATTTAATACAATATTTTTAATAACTTTGAGTATTAAATAAAGTTTGTGTACATTGAGCAATCGAAAAACAAAGGTTTCACTATCTCAGTCTCACTCAAAAAAGTCCGTATTTCGGAATAGTCCATATTTCGGAATATTTGGATATGGGATACTCAACCTGTACAAAGTTACTATTCCAAACAAAATAACAGGAAGTCACTGTTACACATATATCTAACTTGAGTTGTTAATGTTTAAAAGAAATACATTATAACAGTCACCCTACAACCACAAAATACTAAAACTAACTTAATAGTCTCACTAATAAACCAAAATGTTTGCTATTCCACATATGTGAGTCCCAATACGCCTTTTTCTTTTGATAAGTAATCATGCCTTAAATTGTGTTTTCTCTTTTAGCCAAGAGACTCAATATTTCTGAAATTCATGCGTCGCCCAGACATGCTGGGAAAATAGGCACCGTTTATGTAATATATGTTCTCATGTCACCATTATCCTTAAATTATGCATATCCTATGGCTAGTGAGGTGAACATCGGCTTCTCTTCCCCTAGTTTTACTAGACAAATGGCACAAATACTTTTTGCTGTTGCATCAAATTGTTAGATTAGGTGATTTGCTTGGTCCTATCCCTTGTGTGATTTAAGGCTGAATTTACTAAGTGTAGGTTTTGCAAAACATCCAGTTTTTGGCGCTACTGTATTCCTAGAAGTTTAGAGCCTCCACAAAATCCAGTGATCCTGCCGTATAATTCCAGTGATCCTGCTGTATAATTCCAGTGGTACTGGCGTATAAGTCCAGTCCAGTCATACTGCTGTATATGTCCAGCCGTACTGTCGTATAAATCCAGTGATCCTGACGTATAATTCTAATGATCCTGCCGTATATGTTCTCATGTCACCATTATCCTTAAATTACACATATCCTATGGCTAGTGTGGTGAACATCGGCTTCTCTTCCCCTAGTTTTACCAGACAAATGGCACAAATACTTTTTGCTGTTGCATCAAATTGTTAGATTAGGTGATTTGCTTGGTCCTATACCTTGTGTGATTTAAGGCTAAATTTACTAAGTGTAGGTTTTGCAAAACATCCAGTTTTTGGTGCTACTGTATTCCTGAAAGTTTAGAACCTCCACAATTTACAGAGGCAAGACCATCGTAAAACAACCAGTTTAGCAGAACCCATCGCCGTCCCAATTTTTTAACTTGTGAAGAATAGAAACGGTCAAACCTAAGGAAACCCACTCCACAGTAGTTAAAAGGCAAGAGGTAATTCTATTCTTTAGCATAGAAGTACAGTTACTGTAGCTAGACAACACTCCCTCCTTTATTCATATTGGTCTGATTTAGAGTTAGATCCACTGCTCATGCACAAACATACTGTTCATTGCAGAATATAGGGGGTAATTCAGAGTTGATCGCAGCAGCAAATTTGTTAGCAGTTGGGCAAAACCCTGGCCCTCATTCTGAGTTGATCGCTCGCTAGTAGTTCTTAGCAGCCGTGCAAATGCTATGCTGCCGCCCACTGGGAGTGTATTTTAACGTAGCAGAAGTGCGAACGGTTGTATCGCAGAGCGCCTGCAAAAACATTTCGTGTAGTTTCAGAGTAGCTCAAAACCTACTCAGTGCTTGCGATCACTTCAGACTATTCAGTTCCGCGTTTGATGTCACAAACCCGCCCAGCGTTCGCCCAGCCACGCCTGCATTTTCCATGGCACGCCTGCGTTTTTTTCGAACACTCCCTGAAAACGATCATTTGCCACCCAGAAACGCCCACTTCATGTCAATCACTCTGCGGCAACTAGTGCAACTGAAATGCATCGCTAGACCCTGTGCAAAACTGCATCGTTCGTTGTGCCCGTACGTCACGCGTGTGCATTACACAGCATACGCATGTGCAGAACTTCCATTTTTTAGCTTGATCGCTGCACTGCGATCAAATGCAGCTAGCGATCAACTTGGAATGACCACCCATATGCACTGCAGGTGGGGTAGATATAACATTTGCAGAGAGAGTTAGATTTAGATGGGTTATATTGTTTCTGTGCAGGGTAAATACTGGCTGCTTTATTTCACACTGCAATTTAAATTTCAGTTTGAACACACCCCACCCAAATCTAACCCTCTCTGCACATGTTATATCTGCCCCCCTGCAGTGCACATGGTTTTGCCTAACTAACAATTTTGCTGCTGCGATCAACTCTGAATTACCCCCATAGAGTAGATGTTTTACTCTATGGGGGTAATTCAGAGTTGATCGCAGCAGCAAAATTGTTACAGTTAGGCAAAACCATGTGCACTGCAAGTGCAACTGCACTTGTATCAGATACGATAACCTGATAGTGATTTGAAAAATTGGTGTGTTCACTGTATGTATGGAAATAAATATAAATTACTGAATGAAACAGGAATATAGTCAGAATAAATAACTAATACAGTGGTAACTTGAGACAAGATTCAGTTAAACCAATGTGCTGACAACAGTGGTGTAGCAATAGACCCGCAGACCATGCAGTGGCTTGGGGGCAAAGGTGCCCATGTAATGCAGATTTCATGCAGTCTCACTGTCCGCATGGAAATCTGCTGTAAAGAGCCCTCCAAGGTGGAGACAGATGCTAAAGGTCCTACCTTTAGCATCTGCCGGGGAAGTACAGTGCATAAAGCCTTACCCGGAAGTGCCAGGATTCCGTGAATGCTGGCACCAGCGTTGAGCATGAAAACCCTGGCATCGAGCATGAAACCCATGGCAATGAGAATTAAAGCCCTGTAATGACCATGAAACCCTGAGAATGAAACCCCTGGCAACGAGCATAAAACCCCTGGCAATAAGCATTAAAGCCCTGCAATGAGCATGAAACCCTGAGCAGAAACCCCTGGCAATGAGCATGTAGGTAAAAAAAAAAATAATGCATCAGGGGCACCAGAAACTTTTTGGCAGGGGGGCACAAAATTTATAGTTATGCCACTTAGAGAGTAATAATACACCAAAAAATTAAGAATATTTCTAAAATAATGAAACCACTTGAAACAGCTGCAGCACCACAAAATGGGTCTACTACGGTATGCCGGCGCTCGGCATCTCGGCGCTCAGCAAACTGGTGCCAGGATCCCAACTGCCGGTATACCAGCAGTGTGGCAAGTGCAATTTATTCTCCCTCCAGGGGTGTCGTGGACACCCCAAGAGGGAAAATAGTTGTCGGTATGCCAGCTGTTGGGATTCCGGCACTGGTTTGCTGAGCGCTGGGATCCCACAGCTGGCATATCAAGTGCCACCCCCCCAAAGCAGGTATATCTTCTACATGCTGGATGAAGGTCTCCACTGCAGCTTCTGGTGACTCAAATCCTATGCAGCTTGTGCTTGATTTGTTGTGACACGAAGAAGCCGTAGGGGACCTGGACTGGACTGATGACCAAACTCCTGGATGCATTCATGGGCCAGAAAATCCAACACTTTTCTGAACTTGAAAGCAGGTGCATTGTCATGATGGAGAAGGGAACCATAAGTGTGAGTTCTTGAACGGCGTCTGGAAATAGATTTTAGCACTTGCAGCAGGCATTGTTTGGCAGACCAGTCCCCAATGAAAGTGTGCTGATGGATAAGTGGTAAGGTAGCTACATGACCAGTCTTGACCACAAAAACAACCACCATCTGCTTAGCCACGCTGTGCTTACATCAGAACTTTTGTAGTGGTGCACCTCCAACTGGGGACCACTGGGCTGACTGTTGTTTGGTCTCGGGAATAAAACTGTAGATACAACACCACAGTAGATCTCCCAGACAGAGTTTAAGCATACAGCAGCAGCATTGTCCTCGTGATGGTGGACACAGGTCTGCCACAGCACTCCTTGTCTTCCAGAATCCGTCTCCCATTCTGAAATTCTGCATATCACCAAAACACATTGGCTCAGGACTGTGCTTCCTCCCCAAAAGGAGCTTGCAGTTGGTCAAAACTCTCCTGCTGTCTCATACCACTTTTGTAGTCACAGAAAAGATCATGGCTCTCCAGTGGCCACTGTTGAGCTCAATAATAAGTTCATGAAGTATGTGAACATGATGACTTCTTTGGTGTGCAGTGCTGCTTATATACGGTTCCTTGTCTTGACATTCCCCAAAAACTTTAGTGTGGACACCACAACCTACTTTATAAAATTGTCAATGAGATATGCTTGCAATATTATTCAAAAGTATAACTTGTAAATACTCCCAGCACCACAAACGTGTTAAATACACAGTTCACATCACGCCAGACAGATACCCTAGTTCACATATGCCACAGTTTCCTCAAGCTGGTGATGTAGCTATGGGCTATGGGGTGTAAGCAGTGTGCGGGGGCCCCTGGACATCTGTCCGAGTTGCCCTATTGTTAATCTAGTTTTAAGTCTTCCCTAAACTTGACTGTGGTAGAAAAGGTCAGTGGGACCAGTGGATATCTATTGGTATTCATAATTGGTTTGGTAGTTATCAGAATTTGTGTGTACTGTATTGATGTGAAAACTTCTGTCAGATTTAGGCTAATTGTGTCTGAGTACAATGGGGCAGATGTATTAAGCCTGGAGAAGTGATAAAGAAGTGATAAAGAAATGAAAAGTGGAAGGTGATAACACACCAGCCAATCATTACATTATGGGTTTGAAAAATTACAGTTAGGACCTGATTAGTGTGTTATCTCCTTCCACTTATCACTGCTCTATCACTTCTCCAGGCTTAATACATCTGCCCCAATATTTTGATGTCACTTACACTTTTTGCATTATTATCCCAAAAAGCAGCTGATTTCAAAATCATTAATGGACAGTGGGCCTAATTCAGACCTGATCGCTAGGGCGCGTTTTTTGCATCCCTGCGATCAGGTAGTCGCTGCCTACAGAGGGAGAGGGAAATCGCTGTGCAGGGGTGCGATCGCATGTGCAGAAGTTTGTGTAGTCTCTGCACAGACCAGGACTTACTCTCCCAGTGCAATGATCGGGGCCGGAACTGACGTCAGAATCCCTCCCTTCAAACGCCTGGCATATGCATGTGCAGTTCAGACCTGATCACAGGCTGTATGAAAATGCAGCCTAGCAATCAGGTCTGAATAAAGCCCCGTGTTTTGTATCAGAAAATCAATTTTTTACTGTGTTTTTTTTTTTTTTTTTGTAGTTGAGATCACATTCCTCAAATCTTTTAAAACTATTTGGATTACAAAAGCTGGAGGGGTTGGAGATATTTAGTATTTTGTAGTGATCAGATAAAATGTGAATCTAAGCTCTCAGTCTAAAATTTACAGTGTTCTGAAATTTGTATATTTATCTTTTGATTAGTTCTGCCTATGGGGGTAATTCCAAGTTGATCGCAGCAGGAATTTAGTTAGCAATTGGGCAAAACCATGTGCACTGCAGGGGAGGCAGATTTAACATGTGCAGAGAGAGTTAGATTTGGGTGGTTTATTTTATTTCTGTGCAGGGTAAATACTGGCTGCTTTATTTTTACACTGCAAATTAGATTGCAGATTGAACACACCCCACCCAAATCTAACTCTCTCTGCACATGTTCTATCTGCCTCCCCTGCAGTGCACATGGTTTTGCCCAATTGCTAACTAAATTCCTGCTGCGATCAACTTGGAATTACCCCCAATGTATTGTATTTTGCAACAGCAGGCGATCAGATAAATGACAACTGTTGTGTTGCATGATATTCTAATTTTGTCTTTCAAGATTATTTTTGTGGCATTTCAAATTAAGTTCAGTTGGTTTTAGTGTTTGTGATATTGCTGGCATTGCAGCTTACACAGTGATTGCAGAAGTAAAAACCATGGGGGTGATTCAGACCATTTTTGCACAGCGGGTGATCAGCGATTTACTGCGCATGCGTAGGCACCGCAATGCACATGCGCGTTGGCAAACAACAACAGACATCGCTGGTCAGTGACAGGCTGGTGCGAAAATTCTAATCGCAGAGCCATTTGCGTGCTGATTGACAGGAAGAGGCCGTTTGTGGGTGGTAACTGACCGTTTTATGGGAGTGTCAGGGAAAATGAAGAAGTTTTGCAAGCACATAATATTTAAGTTGGACATGCTGATGCTCGTGGATTACAGAGTTAATTGTTTTGATGGGTTTGAATACAGTCTTTTGGATGACATTTGGTTGTTGTGATTTTGGATTGCTTATGTTCTATTTACAGTAAGATTGGGTTTCTATAATATTACTTAAATCAGGGACACAGGGGGAATTCCGCTCCTGGCATGGAAGAGTAAGCGCCATCCCACCTGCCTGCAGATTCTTTATTTAGGCTGTCATTTCATCCTCTCAGCCAGTCTTAACAGCGATTTATACCTGTCTGGCCTTCCATGGACCATGGATAAGTTCCTGGCAGCGCAGCAACCTCACAAACAGATGCCGTAGCCACAAGTTCTGAGGCAGAAGAAGCGCCGGGTAGATCACAATATGGTGTCTGACACGGACAAAACAGCAGGAACTCCAGGTGCTAAGAAAGTTATAGCAGAGGCTGCTGTAACTCACTGTAGATCAGTGGTTCTCAAACTGTGTGCTGTGGCACCCTGGGTTGCCTCGGGACACTTGCAGTGGTGCCACGTGTTGGTGATAGAGAACCAATTCAAATTATTTATGGTCAATGTAATAGACAAAAGCAGTGCATGTGTCTGCCAGTCATAAAATATGTGGACAAACAGAAGCGAATCTTGACCCTCACCACATAGCTGAACCTAAGTATGCCATATAAAGACAATTTACTTAATTTTAAATTTGTTTCATAAATTTCCCAATAAGAAACTTTGTCCCTGGGGTGCCATGAAAAAAATTCTGATACTCTAGGGTGCCGTGATTCTAAAAAGTTTGGGAACCACTGCCATAGATTGTTAGCTTGCAAGCAGGGCCTTCTTACTTCTATGTCTGTCTATTTTTACCCAGTTTTGTTCTATTACTGTTGTTCCAATTGTAAAGTGCAACGGAATATGCTGTGCTATATAAAAAAAACCTGTTAATAAATAAATAATAATAATAATAATAATAATAATGATAAATAAATAATGACTCGCCAGTTACTTATAGGCACATTATGGATGTCATCAAAACCACAATGCTAAGTCAGGCAATGTCAGACATTATAGCGCAGTTACAACAACTAATGCTGCCAATACACCTAAAGAATTATTATCCAATATGGCTGGTTGGAACAAAAACCTGGTAATGTATGGGAGCAAATGACAAATTACCATTTCCTCTAAAATGCCAGAAAACTGACAAAAACAGTCATTCAGACAAATTCGTTAAATTTAAAATTGGTTAGATTTAACCAATTTGTCATATTGACACTTTTTGGCTGTTTTTTAGTGTTTGGGAACAAATGATCAATTGTCATTTGCTCCCATATTTTACCAAATTTTCATTCCAACCAGCCCGATTAGACAATAAGTATTTAGGTGTATGGCCAGCTTCACTCATAAAGTAGTAGAAGTAGAGGAAAGCATAGGGGTAAACTTCCAGCATGTCTCACATTTAAAACACACTATACACAAGCTGGAGAAGGAAAATGCACAATTATGGAACAAGATAGACGATTTACAGAACAGCTCTCAATGTAATAACTTACGCTTTTTGGGGCTTCCAGAACAGTAAAGAGACTGGCTTTGGCACATTTTGTGTGTAATACCCTCTCTACAGATGACTTTCTGGGCAGCATCATGCAAGAAGACTCCTTTAACCTGAGAAGGACATAAATTATATATTTTTCAAGATTACTCCATTGAACTTTCAATGGAGATACACAAACAGGGGCACGAAAAGCATTTGCCCCTGTTTGTGTATCTCTAATCAAACGCAAGCTGAAATTTGCATTAATATACACAGCTTATTTGATGGCTCCACTTTAATAACCCAGAAGATGCAGTGGTCTTTTTGAGAGAAGAGAGTGAGGAATTCCTGGTCGACTGACTTAAATTGCAGTTGGATATCCTGTTTTGTTTGAACCTTATTTTCGGAGATGATCTGGTAATAGGCCTTTCACATATATTTGCTTCTGAGAGAATCTCCATTTTGCAGCTATAATACATATGTATGCTGTCTTTTTTGTTGAGCATAATGTTACGATTTTTCCTATGCAGGCGGATGCCAAGAATCTCAAGCACGCCAAGTTTATTTTATGTAATCTCTTTATTAACCAATATTTTTAGCCAAAAGTCATTTCTCTTTCGATGTTCTGCTCTTATGTCACATTTTGTATGTATATTTGTTCTCTTCCCCTACTCCAGTGTCTACTTTTTTCTCCGATCTTTTGTTTGTCTCCAGGTTGCCCTTCCCTTTTTGGCAACAATTTTACCAGATACTGTATTCTAAGGTATTCATTTCTCTTTCTGATGAGATATGGCTATATTATGCTATGTTTGGAACCCTTCATGTATGGGCAATAAACTTCCCTACAAAACGCATGAAAGTATTGCTTTACTTAAATAAAATATTGTTAGTGCGTTCCTCCAGGAAACACACTTAGTCCCAACAGAAACAAAAAAAACTTCAAATGTAAAACTGGTTGCTGATTGCCTGCACCCTGTTTAATTCCAAGTCTAGAAATGTTGTAATTTTGGTAAAGAAACATCTGGGGGTTGAGGTGTTGTCTGTGGAGGCTAACCCTGATGGTAGATATGTGTTTGCTGATGCTATTATTAATGGTTTTAAGTACCACTTGTGCAACATTTATGCCCCCAATGTTTGTTGTGAATCTTTCTATTGTAAACTGTTAAAGAGATTATTCACTTACTCCCCATCTTCTTTGATTGTTTGTCGAGATTTTAATTTAATCTCTTCCCCGTATTTGGACCGCTCCCAACATCCTCAACAGATACCCTCTCTCTCAAAATAGGTGTCCCTTTCCTAGCAAAAAGGCTGCAATTTATAGACGTATGGAGAGCCCTCTATCCTATAGAGAATTTTTACCTCTCTGCAGCACATAACACTCTGTATAGGATCTACTACACTCTCCTCTATAATTGTCTATTTCCTAGAATACTGGAGTACTTTATAGAGCCCAGGGGCCAGATGTAATACCGCTCCCATGCCTTGTAAGTGATTGACCCTATAAAAAAGCATCCAAGTTTCGGCCGGCATTCCGCACGGATGCCAAACTCGGGTGTTATTACATCCAGCCCCATGTTTTTATCAGATCATGTATTAGTTTGGTTTGATCTTCAAAATAGTGTGGATAGGAACCCTTATACACTGTTTTGAGATCCTTCTTATCTTTCCCAGTCTATTCATTTTCGTAATTAACTGGAATCTGCCTGGGAGGAAAATAAGCTAAACTGGCAAATGGCAAAATTGGTATTAAGGGGAGATACAGTATTATTTTTTGTTTTAGTCACCTTAAGACAATATAAGCCGCTATCAACTTAGACCTCCAGCAAACATTAACAGATGCATATCAAAAATGTAAAACCGCTCCCAGTGCATTAACGAAAATGTCTTAAAACTTAACTTCATTTCTATGATTTTTTCGTTGTAAGGGGGGGGGGGGTAAATATTTATTTGCAGTAAATTACAAATTTCATAGATTTGGAAACAAAACTGGGATATTGCTTACCAGCCTATTGTTAGGGAAACGACCTCAGATGGTAGTCCAACCTCACAAATGTTTAGATGGATACTAACTCCAACACCCAGATCACTGATGTTATTATGAGCAGATTATATGAGTCACTTTATACTCCTCCCTCCCTTATTTAAATTGACACTCATGCTACATATCAAGGCCATTATTCTTCCTTGGGTGACGTTGACTCTTTAACACTCACTGTAGATTCTCCACCCACCTCCTTCCCCGTCCACACCTGATTTCCTATTTTGGTCCAAGCTGCCTTTGCCCCAAAGGAGCCTGAAAAGGAGAACATGTAGACAAGTCAATCACTATAATAGAAGTGATATTTTGGAACACAAGACTCTCCCACAACTTTTCAACTCTGCTGTAATCAAAGTCCTCCAAAAATCTGGAAAAGACCATTTCCCTTCCTGAGTCATATAGGCCAATTTTTCTCTTAAACATTGACTTCAAATTATTTACAAATATTTTAACTGCAAGGCTAAAACTCATCCTGCCTGAAATTATTAGTACAGATTAGACAGGATTCGTATGGGGTAGGCACTTAGTTGTAAATGCTAGGAGACTCCTGTTGGCCATTCATTATTCAAGAACTTATAATATCCTTAATGCTGCTTCAAATATTATCATAGCCTTAGACACAAAAATAGGGTTTTGTCCTCTTATTGTGTCCCCACCTCTTCCTGACCTTAAAATTGTTTGGCTTCCATGAATCATTTAATGATACCCTACATGCATTATACTACTTACCATTTTCGCAGGTATCTTGTAACTGCAATCTCCCCCCTTCCCCTTTCTTTCCAATAAGCAAAGGCAGATGACAGGGGTGTCCTCTATCCAGGGGTTTTTCTAGAAAGGAGGAGGCCCATGTACAGGCTCCGGCTGGGCACCCTCCTCTCTAGCCGGCATTGCTGTGTAGACTCTGAGCACTAGGGTCCCAGAGTCTACAGCGCATGTGCAGATCTCCGGGAAAATGGCGCAGTGGCCATTTCCCCAGTGATTTTCCCACTGCGCATGCGCAAACCACCGGGAAAATGGCGCAGTGCCAGTTTCCCAGTGATTTCGGCAGCGCTGCTTCTGCGGTACACCACACACACTGCACCCAATAGAAATACGCCAGTGCCTCTATCTCCTTTACTTTTTACAATAGCAATTGAAACCCTGGCTATTGCTATCTGATCTTCTCTGGTATAAGGGATTTCTATTGGGAATGTTAAATTGAAAATAGTGCTGTTCGCTGATAACACAACTCTTTTGCTCTCCAATCCTAGGATTTCTCTTCCAGCAGTCATTGAACTTATTACCCATTTGACTCAGTTGCAGTCTATAAAGTAAATGTTGCCAAGTCAGAAATCTTGATCCTAAACAATGCCTCCTATCCATTGGATATTACATCAGAAATTCCATTATCCAAAATCGCAACGTATAGGATTAATGGGCTCATTTATCAATGAGTGATACATTTCATGGTGAGTGATAAATTGCACCAGCCAATCAGCTCCCAACTGCCATGTTACAAACTGTGTTTGAAAAATGACAATTAGGAGCTGATTGGCTGGTGCAATTTATCACTCACAGTGAAATGTATCATTCATTGAAAAATGAGCCTATAAATATCTGAGGGTTAATATTAGTGCCAATCTCTCCAAACTGCATAAATTAATTTCTCCCCTGTTGTAACAGAAATGTCCCTGTTGCTTGGTAATTGGAAACATCTCTCTCCTAAGGAGGTTGACAGTCATCAAAAGCTTTGTTTTTCCAAAGGTGTTTTATTATATGCAGATGTTACCCATTTCGTTAACGCAGACTTATATTGCTAAAATGGAGGCTCTATTCTCAAAATTTTTAAAGCAAAATAATCAACTGACAATAGCTAGACAGAAATTAAAATTGTCCGAAAGCGAGGGAGGTTTAGGAACCCCAGATCTTGCTGCTTATTCCTTAGTGGTTTTCTTCTGCTATATCAGTGACTGGCTGTTGGAAAAGGGTGACTACAGTATTCTGACAAGGCTTTAGGTGTGGGTCTTTTTTCTCCTTATTCCCCTAATGTATTACGCAATCTAAAACTTCAACTATCCTAGCTGTCATTATGAATAATATCTTCAGAGACACCTATTTGGCATGGACATCTCTCAATTAAAAGCATGGCAGAAACCCTCAAATCTCTCAATTCACACCAGTATGGGGCAATCCTTCTTTTCCTCCTTCATTAGTTAACCAGGTCTTTTGCCTCTGTAGAGATAGGAGCCTCTCCTGTTTATTCAAAGTATTTGAACCAGGGAAAATGATATATTCTTTTATAGGGTTGGGTTCATGTGACCAGCCGTTGGGATCTCGGGTTATAGTTGGCCAGCGGGTGGGGTGGTGAGCACAACAGAGCCCATTGTGGGCTGGGTGGCTCGCTGCGCTCGCCACATATTCTGTTCCCACTCTATGGGAATAGTCCCTGTTCTCCAGTGGGAATAGTCCCTGTTGTCCGTCATGCCGACTGGCGGGCTATTCAGTGTTCGGGATCCCATCATCAGTATTGTGACCGGCGGGCTCACCTAATCGCATCCCCTTTTATAGACCTCCAGGAAATCTATCAACTCCCCAGACAGCACTTCTAAATGTATCTTTTATTATCCTGCAACCATCATCCCCCTAAAACCATGCCTGATCCAGATTTCATAGAAACTTTACTTAAATTTCTTGTCACTAATTCTTTGAAATACAAATTATTTACCCTCACCTCATCCAATCTATTAATAATTCTGAATGGCCTATTTTATGCTGTAAGTGGAAATCTAACTACCTACAAAGGATATACAGTATGACCATCCTTAAGAATCTGAGTGCTATATTTACTAAAGTGCGGGTTTATAGAAGTGGACATATTGCCCATAGCAACCTATCAGATTCTAGCTATTATCTTCTAGAAGGTGCTAGACAAAGAATAAGTAGAATCTGATTGGTTGCTCCACTTCTGTAAACCCGCACTTTAGTAAATATACCACCTACAGTAGGCATATCTACAAGAGGTACATTTTACACACACTTCACAAAGCCTGCATTGCTCCATCTCAACAGAAACTTATGGTAGTTAGCGAGACTGGCACATGTATAAAGTGTGGAGCGATTTCGGCTACCTTTATTCATCGCATATGGGAATGCCAAAAAATTAAAAAGTTCTAGTACAAATTGCTTGATTAGATTATCATGATTTTCTCTATAAGTGTCTGTCCAGACCCAATGGAATGCCTTTGTTTAAATTATGGAAAATGCGATCAGGGCTCGCAGAAAAAGTTCATTAAGTTCCTTTTATCTACCATACTGTACTCACGCTGGGAAAGAAAGCTATATGAATTAATTGGATAACTAAATCAGCTCCCGTAATAACAGAGGTTAGACAAAAAATGATACAACTCCTTTATTTTGATAGAAGGTCTGTTAACCCAGAGAGTACTAAAGATGTGGAAAAAATTTACACAAAATTGAAACCTTTTATTGACACTTTAGACAAACTTACGCACCAACGTATTTCCAAAATCTTTCAAAATGCCAATGGGTCTCTTTTTAAACAACTTTCTTGAATTTGCTTGAACATTTGTTTAGCATTTTCTTTGTTTTAAATGCCATACTTTAACCTTTGAGCTATTTGGTACAAACATGGGACAGGTCATTTTCCTCATCGGAAATAACTTTAATGTTATACTTTAGATACCTGTAGGAAAATACGTGCCTCTACTATATTTTATTGCTTTCCCTTCCCTCCCGCTTGTGTCTTCCTTAGGCTCCCACTATCTCCTAAGTCGTTTGGTTCTTAGTTATAAGTATATTCTTTTATATTAATCTGAAAGTGATGCTTTTTATATATATGTTTCTTATACTTCTTTAATAGCTTATTCAATGGTAACGTGGAAAAGAGCTTTTCAAATGATTGATCTGCAATGTTCTCACTAGTTTCGGCAATGCAGTTCATAAATCTAAGTCATGACTAGTGGACACATCTATATAATTATCTTACCATGGTCTGTATGATTTTCTCTTACTCTATGTATATCATTATTTTGCTTGACTATCTTGATACTCAAATAGGACATGTTCAAGTTGTTTTTCCTGCTCATACTTTAAAAAAAACTCAATACATATACTATAAAAAAAATCAGGGACACATATTAAATTCCCAGTTTCTGTGGCTGATTAAAACTAGGGAAAATGCAGACTTGAAGATCCAATTCATAAGTGCCCCTTATGAAAGGGATATTATAGCAATACTAATTTAAGGAGGGATTTTTGTTTATTATTTGGTTTTGATGACTGCTTTAGTGTTCTTGACACTGGTTTTAGAATTTGTTGGTGGCCAAAATGAAATGATTTATTTGAAATAGTTTTGTTTCAAGATTTGTTTTAGTTTGATAGGGAAATTAGACTGTACTGTAAGCTCCAATGGGGCAGGGACTGCTATGAATGCCAAATATTCCCTGTACAGCACTACTAATCTGGTGGCACTATATAAATAAATAAATAATAATAATAATAATAATAATAATAATAACTAGCTGATATGCCTGGGTTCAATCATGCAAAGGTTTGCTGGGCAGAACATTTTAACCCTTTTAGGAGCAAAATTTTGAAAAATACCTGCTTAGTGGGTGGCTACAAATAACTGTTACAGTTTCCAGACCACCCAGAAGGTCACATGTTATGTGAACATTTTACCACATATTTCCGAAACTTGGCAACCAATTACAATGCCAATTTTACTGTAAATCTATGGACCAAGACCTTTAATTCAGTATATGATATGCCTTGCTCAGACAACAGGATCATAGGAAAAGGGTTCATCCAGGTGCGGTGACCCCGGAATTCAACCTGTAGCTTGCAGAGTTGGTCCCGTGTAGGACCCATGTTAAGAGGCAGTGTAAATGGGTAAGCCAGGCCATCCAACCTGGCTCCCATTAACTGCATGGGGAGAGCCAGTGACATCAGGGGGTTGGAGCAGGAATCTGTGCAGGGGCTTATACTGCTGCTGAGACTCCCTGCACTACTTCACCCATGTGCATTGTAAACGACTCAGACTCAGGAATAATCTTAACTGTGTTCCAAATCTCGGATAGGGCCCAAGATTTAGGTGGAAAAGAGGTATAAGTATGTCTTGTCATGGCGTAGTATTTTTGCTAAAGGTATAAACAATAATAAAGGAGGAAAACAACACATTTAAACAGCAAACTGTTTGGAGTGTTAATGAAAAATAATTTATTATCTAAGTGAAATAAGCAGTTATGTAAACATGTTTTAAAAAAATAGCGTATAAAATAAAAATGCATTTCCATTACCTTAAAACCAGTGGTTGTTATTGTTTTTGTAAATTAAAAAAAGAAAATTCCTCTATTATTATTATTGAAGTGTCAACACATTTTCCATTGTATTAGATTAAGTGCATTTTTAAAATTAAACACAACTCATTTCCTACCTAAAGCAGAAAGCAACCTTGTCATTTATTCATTTGAGATTGATATATTAACTTTCAACAGTAGTGCTGCACTTTTTATTTGTCCTTCATTAACTAAATTGCAACAATAAAGTATATTCTACCTCCAAAACAGTTAGAATATTTTTATTTAAAGAGAATTAATAGGTTGACAAAAAGCACTGATGCCCTTCTTAAGTCCTAAACTCTTTTTTTTACATTGATCTGTGGTAAAGGCTACAGTACAATAAATATAGTATAATAGACTATCTACTGTTAAATCTAAGTATCTTACCAAGAATTATAAAACAATATAAAGTCATGAGGTCATAGAACTGTATATGGTGAAAGTGCGAAAAGTTGAAATTCTTGCCTACTAGCACTTTAGGGCAGCCACTTTCATTAATTTAGGATTTTTTATTTTTCTCCTAAAAACATTTCTCATTTTAGCTTCACTAATATCTCATTATCTTTATCATATGCTTAACATTTCAGGGTATGAATGTTTTAATTCATTGGCTGCTATGCAGGACTCATCTAATTCAAGTTATGCAGCAGTGTTGAGGACCAAGCAGAGGACCATCTGTCAATCAGATGGAAGCTACATAAGCCGGACCCAGCAGAGACGTACCATGGTGCCCTGGTAATGGAATCCTCTGAAAATGTTCATCCGCTCATCAAATGCTCCTGTACAGTTACAAAGCTGTCCCAGGCACCACACCAGGAAGAGATCAACTTTGAAAGGAGGAGACTCCTGTTTAGAGTGATCCCCTCACTTGCAACCAAAACATGTGAGCAGGTGTTACATACTTATTTTGTACCCGTTATATACACTCTCATATTGACACCTGGGTCTAAATTAATCAATGTGATCATGGTTGAGAGGAAAGAGGATCTTAGATCAGGCTCTTAGTACAAACACACAATTTATCCCAGAGGCACATGTTTGTACCCACCTGAAAACACCATGGGAACTGAGTAGGTCCATGCTGAATGGTAACTGCTTCTGTATTTGTGGCCAAGCCTTCTCACCTGCCCCAGGTGATATGGAACAAGAACATTAGGATGTCTCTAGTATTGAGTATCCCGGAAAGGGGATTAGTTGGGGTTGAAGGAGCTTCACCTTGTTTACTGCTTACCCATTTTTGTTGTGGATGCTATTGTGCCTGTTGGTTACTTAGGTGGTCATTCCGAGTTGTTCGCTCGCTGCCGATTTTCACAGTGCAGTGATCAAGTGAAAAAACGGCAAAAATGCGCATGCACATGGTACGCAGCGCACATGTGCTAAGTACTTTCTCACAAAACTTTGTAGATGTACACAAGCTCAAGCGACGTTTTTTCAACGCTCGAGTGATCGTAGTGTGATTGACAGGAAGTGGGTGTTTCTGGACGGAAACTGGCCATTTTCAGGGAGTGTGCTAAAAACCGCAGGCTTCTGCTAAGCTAAAATAAACTCCCAGAGGGCGGCGGCCTAGCATTTGCAATGCTGCTAAAAGCAGCTAGCGAGCGAACAACTCGGAATGAGGGCATTAGTGAGAAAATAGGTTAAAAATGGTGATGAAGAGGGGGATATACGTGAATGAGGGGTTCCTCCTCTAGATAACCATTCAGAATCATTTGTGATGTCAGCTGTTTAGAGATACCTGTCTGCTGGACATTCGGAATGGGTGGACAAGAAGATCCTACCATATAGGGTTATCCAGGCCGACCCTTATAGTGTGAAACTTGAACCTGCTAGCAACATGATGACATAACAAGCACAGTGTAACCACCCCTACGCTCCTGACAAAATAACCTGTGCATACTATAGTTTCCCTAATACACACCATAGAATGATTAGATATAACATGAGTAATTAAAGTTAATAACTGCATAATAAACACAGTGAAAGGGAGTACAGTACAGATTATGCTGACTAGAATTAAGAACTACATCAGTATTTCAATTCAATATCACACATTGTGTACTCGCACATAACAGTAATAGTAGTGAGGTTAAATACATGTCAAACCCAGAAAAACACGCATTGCAGAACTAGTCGTATGTAATGCAATGTCTGTAATAAGTAGAGATGAGCGCCGGAAATTTTTCGGGTTTTGTGTTTTGGTTTTGGGTTCGGTTCCGCGGCCGTGTTTTGGGTTCGACCGCGTTTTGGCAAAACCTCACCGAATTTTTTTGTCGGATTCGGGTGTGTTTTGGATTCGGGTGTTTTTTTAAAAAAACCCTAAAAAACAGCTTAAATCATAGAATTTGGGGGTAATTTTGATCCCAAAGTATTATTAACCTCAAAAAACATAATTTACACTCATTTTCAGCCTATTCTGAACACATCACACCTCACAATATTATTTTTAGTCCTAAAATTTGCACCGAGGTCGCTGTGTGAGTAAGATAAGCGACCCTAGTGGCCGACACAAACACCGGGCCCATCTAGGAGTGGCACTGCAGTGTCACGCAGGATGTCCCTTCCAAAAAACCCTCCCCAAACAGCACATGACGCAAAGAAAAAAAGAGGCGCAATGAGGTAGCTGTGTGAGTAAGATTAGCGACCCTAGTGGCCGACACAAACACCGGGCCCATCTAGGAGAGGCACTGCAGTGTCACGCAGGATGTCCCTTCCAAAAAACCCTCCCCAAACAGCACATGACGCAAAGAAAAAAAGAGGCTTTTTACTGATATTTGGTGTTTTGGATTTGACATGCTCTGTACTATGACATTGGGCATCGGCCTTGGCAGACGACGTTGCTGGCATTTCATCGTCTCGGCCATGACTAGTGGCAGCAGCTTCAGCACGAGGTGGAAGTGGATCTTGATCTTTCCCTAATTTTGGAACCTCAACTTTTTTGTTCTCCATATTTTATAGGCAGAACTAAAAGGCACCTCAGGTAAACAATGGAGATGGATGGATTGGATACTAGTATACAATTATGGACGGACTGCCACGGTTAGGTGGTATAAAAAAACCACGGTTAGGTGGTATATATTATAATAATAATACAATTATGGATGGACGGACTGCCTGCCGACTGCCGACACAGAGGTAGCCACAGCCGTGAACTACCGCACTGTACACTGGTTGATAAAGAGATAGTAGTATACTCGTAACAACTAGTATGACACTATGACGACGGTATAAAGAATGAAAAAAAAAACCACGGTTAGGTGGTATATATTATAATAATAATACAATTATGGATGGACGGACTGCCTGCCGACTGCCGACACAGAGGTAGCCACAGCCGTGAACTACCGCACTGTACACTGGTTGATAAAGAGATAGTAGTATACTCGTAACAACTAGTATGACACTATGACGACGGTATAAAGAATGAAAAAAAAACCACGGTTAGGTGGTATATATTATAATAATAATACAATTATGGATGGACGGACTGCCTGCCGACTGCCGACACAGAGGTAGCCACAGCCGTGAACTACCGCACTGTACACTGGTTGATAAAGAGATAGTAGTATACTCGTAACAACTAGTATGACACTATGACGACGGTATAAAGAATGCAAAAAAAAACACAGTTAGGTGGTATATATTATAATAATAATACAATTATGGATGGACGGACTGCCTGCCGACTGCCGACACAGAGGTAGCCACAGCCGTGAACTACCGCACTGTACACTGGTTGATAAAGAGATAGTAGTATACTCGTAACAACTAGTATGACACTATGACGGTATAAAGAATGAAAAAAAAACCACGGTTAGGTGGTATATATTATAATAATAATACAATTATGGATGGACGGACTGCCTGCCGACTGCCGACACAGAGGTAGCCACAGCCGTGAACTACCGCACTGTACACTGGTTGATAAAGA
This sequence comes from Pseudophryne corroboree, assembly GCF_028390025.1. Lineage (NCBI taxonomy): Eukaryota > Metazoa > Chordata > Amphibia > Anura > Myobatrachidae > Pseudophryne > Pseudophryne corroboree. Next base: position 952,810,777 of record NC_086445.1, on the reverse strand, counting down.
GATAGTAGTATACTCGTAACAATTAGGATGACACTATGACGGTATAAAGAATGAAAAAAAAACCACGGTTAGGTGGTAGGTATATAATAATAAATAATACAATTCTGGTCGGACGGACTGCCTGCCGTGTGCCGACACAGAGGTAGCCACAGCCGTGAACTACCGCACTGTACACTGGTTGATAAAGAGATAGTAGTATACTCGTAACAATTAGGATGACACTATGACGGTATAAAGAATGAAAAAAAAACCACGGTTAGGTGGTAGGTATATAATAATAAATAATACAATTCTGGTCGGACGGACTGCCTGCCGTGTGCCGACACAGAGGTAGCCACAGCCGTGAACTACCGCACTGTACTGTGTCTGCTGCTAATATAGACTGGTTGATATTTAAAGAGATATTAGTAGTATACAACAATACTATACTGGTGGTCAGGCACTGGTCACCACTCCTGCAGCAAAAGTGTGCACTGTTAATTAATATAATTGTACTCCTGGCTCCTGCTAACAACCTGCAGTGCTCCCCAGTCTCCCCCACAATTAATTATAAGCTTTTAATTTATACATTGATGACTGTGCAGCACACTGGGCTGAGCTGAGTGCACACAGACTGAGTCACACTGTGTGACTGACTGTGCTGTGTATCGTTTTTTTTTTCAGGCAGAGAACGGATATAGCAGAGAGAAGTGAACGGATATATTATATTAAATAAAAGTTAACTAGCAACTGCACTGGTCACTGACTGTGGTAAACTAACTCTGTCTGCGACTCTGCACAATCTCTCTCTATCTAATCTATCTATCTCTATTCTAATGGAGAGGACGCCAGACACGTCCTCTCCCTATCAATCTCAATGCACGAGTGAAAATGGCGGCGACGCGCGGCTCCTTATATAGAATCCGAGTCTCGCGATAGAATCCGAGCCTCGCGAGAATCCGACAGCGTCATGATGACATTCGGGCGCGCTCGGGTTAACCGAGCAAGGCGGGAAGATCCGAGTCGCTCGGACCCGTGGAAAAAAAAGTGAAGTTCGTGCGGGTTCGGATTCAAAGAAACCGAACCCGCTCATCTCTAGTAATAAGTCCAGGGCTACAAAAGTAGTTTACTACTATGACACAAATGGGGCAAGGTATTTGAGTGAAGGGTAAACACTTGAATACAATAATAACACTGGTTGTGGGGCAGAAGTTTATCCCAGTCTCACCAAGGTGATTCTTTTGCCCCTGACCATCACTTGCAGATAATGCCATCTCTGTTGAGAGTCATAGTCACCCATAGCCAGATTAAGTAGATGGCACAAAGAACACTCCACCCTGACCCCCCCCCCATCAGTGGGGCTCAAAGCCAGATCACACTGATGTCATTAGCTCTCCCTCTTGTGCAACAGCAAAACTAGGCAGCCAGAATGTGAGCAGGACAGTTTGCAGTGCAGGTAGAGACACAGGAGTATCAGGTTTCATGAGCTACCCACAGAGCTTCACGACCAGAGGAGAGATAGGAAGGGAGAAAGAGCTGTAAGTGACCCAGGAATCCCAGCTTCTCTTGTCCCTGACTGGTTGACATGGTCCTGTGTAACCTGTTATCTGAGAGCATTCAGGTCTAAATAGAGAGACACACACAGTGTCCTCTTGAGTCTTGTCCCACTGTGTAAGTGTGGTACCCCAGAAAATAGTGTGCATGCTCCTTTAAGAGTGCTTACCGATCCACAGCAGCAGAAGCAGGGAAAACACTGGCATAGCAGGAGTTAAGTTGAGCCCGTGATTCAGTCATGTGGTCTGAGGGAGGAGAGCTGATTGGACAAAGGCAGCTTGGGGAGAAAAAAGACTTGTGGGAAGTTGAAGGAGGAGACAAGAGTGGAGACATGAGGTGCTGAAGATGCAGCCTGAATGAGGAGCAGAGCAGAAGCTGAGGACAAGTACAAGCCACGGGGTGCTAGGTGGTGAGAGCAGCGCTGCAAAAGTGTGAGCAGCAGGGTACTGCCAGGGAGCCAAGTGCCATAAAGCAGGCATTGAGATGCCACAGCTGGAGACCGGACACCACCAGGCCAAGTGAGAGGCACAGATGCTGCAGCCATCTTGTGTCAGTGAGGAACCATTTAGAGCAGGTCCAGCATTGAAACATACCTCTGCACCAAGGGTCTGAGTGAGTACCTTAAGTAATTGATAGCCCAAGCCACAGGCAAGTGTACCCTCCAACCTCAGCAACACTTGTTATTGACTGTGCAGAGGTAAAAGGATGCAGCCAGCAGCACCATATTGTACAAGTTAAACCCCACTATAGGAGTTCAGAAAAGACTGAGTTTTATACAAGTACTGTACAAAGCAAATATTTGTTCTATAAAGACTGAGTTTATTGCAAATAAAAGGTAACTTTTTTTCAAAGACTGAGTTCTATGCAAGTGCAGGAAGGACTGAGTGATTGATGCAAATATAAGTAAAGTCCTACAATTGAAAAAGACTGAGTTTGCTCCATCCAAAGCCCCTCATTGTTAAGTGAGTTTGACAGTATAATTGACATTATCCAAACCCAGGATTCACTCATACATCTGTGTGCCCATTACCCCATAGACACACTGTGGCACAGCAGACTTCAATCAGAGCTCTAACGATATTTTCTGTTAAAGATATTTCTACCTTGGCTAGGGAAAGCTAGAAAGTTACTGTTTATGATTACTGAGTATGTTTTCCATTATTCTTCTCATCACCACATTATAGAATGGAATGCTGAAAGACTTACGTAATTATTTATGATTCCAATTATTTCATGTTGATTTGTGATTCAAACCAATTGTGTTTTGCATACTGAATTATTGCATACTGAATGCATACTGTAGCAAATTCAGAGTTTATTGCAGCTCAATAAAAAGACCTCCTGTTGGAATTGCTGGCTTACTACTGATTCATATTTATCTTTCCTATCTCTCTGAGCACGGTGCTATGAGAGAAGGTACGGGGAACAGCATTTCAGGGAAAAGGTCAGTCACATAGCCACCTAACAACTGTGATATCTCTCTCAACCACTTAGACATATTCTGCCATCCCCTGGGGGTGTTACGTAAGTACTACTGAGGATGCTGCTATTCTTGCATGCTTGTTATGTGTATTTGAAGGATGTTTAAGTTGTCTTTGTTCAACTGCAAGAAAACTTTATATAATAGTTGTCTCTCAATTAGGTAGATTAGCCACGCTTATACATCCTGCAGCTTTGCGTATTCATCACAATCCAGGCACAGCAAGTGTGCCCATGACTAGTACTAGCACAGTACACATGCCCAAAGGAATACTTGGGTGGCATACTAAGCCACTTTGCCCTGGTGCGGCAGAGCCACAGGATGTATGAGCGTGGCTACAAACTGTAGTTTAAATCTAATATACACCGTTGGTTTAAATTTAATATACCCAAGCCATACCTTCCAACATGACCCAAAATGCCGTCTACCTGGACTTCCATCTTAATTTATGATTGCAATCACCTGTTTTGAAATAACTTTCTTATCAATTAAATAGTTCAATAATGGTGACTTCTGGTTCTGGCGCTTATGTGAGGAGACACTGGTTACATCATCTCTCCTGCAGATCCAGCTACCGGGAGCCGTAGAGCAGCTATCCCGACACTGTCAACTGCAATTTTGGCCTCCAAGTATAGGGGAGAAGCTGCAGCACTGTATGGACAAGTTTTTTGTCAGCGACCATGTCCTCCAAACCCCAGCATTCACGGTCAGAGAAGTGCTCCCATGAATCCAAGATGGCCACTGCACCTAATTCACAGGTGGGAGCACATGCTGCCAGCAACTAGCTTTCTGCCTCACTAGCACCTGCATTGCTTTTTGACACACCTGATCAACTCTGCAGATGACCCTGTCACTTATGCTGATGCGGTCAGGGCGGTGCAGGATGCTATGGGACCCATCATGGGCATGCACACTGCTAACCTGCAACAAGAAAGTAGTGGTCACCGAGCAGCATCTGGGGGAAACTTTTCAAGCTGTGTCAGATCTCCAAACGCACTATGACACATTGCAAAAATCGCAATATCAATTAATTTCTAAAGTGGATGATTTGGAAAACAGATTTTGCTATGTAATCTCCAGATCATTGTGCTCCCTGAATCCATTAATGGTCCGGCTTTGTTTACATTTCTGCAAACCTCTCTACCTGAACTTTTGGATATCCAAGATGCATGTTCTGGTCTCACTGTTGAAAGGGCGAATAGACTGGGTCCTGCGTGCTCTTTGCCTGACAGCAAGCCATATGTAGTTATTTTTAAATGCATGAGTTTTGTTCATAAAGAATTTATATGGTCTGCATCCAGATGTCACAGAGACTTGAGATGGGATGGATCGCAAATCTTTATATTTCAGGACTATTCCTCTGAAGTAATATTAGCCAGGAAAGAATTCTCACCCCTTTGCACCCGTTTTGTTAAAGAAAACAGAAAGTTTGACCTATTGTTTCCTGCATGGAATCGCCTATTTGTTGGCAATTCAATTAAAGATTTTTCCACTGTGGCTGATGCTGAGGGATATTTGCAAAAAGCCTCTGTGGATGGAGATTGCCCCTCTCAGCACTCTGGAAGTCATGATCAGGATACATGAGATCATATGAACCATGTTGCTCTTGAACCATGTGCTACTGTATATCAGCTTAGTTCTCCTACAAGTCTACCGTTCTTTGCTGTTAGGGGGACGGATTCAGCTCACCCTTGTTTCACCATTCCAAGGATCAATTCATTTATTTGTTATTATGTACCTTTCCTTTGTGGTGACTTATGATACTAAGTTAGCTCATGCTTAGTTTTAAATAGTACATTTACTGTAGAGATGAGCGCCTGAAATTTTTCGGGTTTTGTGTTTTGGTTTTGGGTTCGGTTCCGCGGCCGTGTTTTGGGTTCGACCGCGTTTTGGCAAAACCTCACCGAATTTTTTTTGTCGGATTCGGGTGTGTTTTGGATTCGGGTGTTTTTTTCAAAAAACTCTAAAAAACAGCTTAAATCATAGAATTTGGGGGTCATTTTGATCCCATATTATTATTAACCTCAAAAACCATAATTTCCACTCATTTTCAGTCTATTCTGAATACCTCACACCTCACAATATTATTTTTAGTCCTAAAATTTGCACCGAGGTCGCTGGATGACTAAGCTAAGCGATCCTAGTGGCCGACACAAACACCGGGCCCATCTAGGAGTGGCACTGCAGTGTCACGCAGGATGGCCCTTCCAAAAAACACTCCCCAAACAGCACATGACGCAAAGAAAAAAAGAGGTGCAATGAGGTAGCTGTGTGACTAAGCTCAGCGACCCAAGTGCCCGACACAAACACCTGGCCCATCTAGGAGTGGCACTGCAGTGTCACGCAGGATGTCCCTTCCAAAAAACCCTCCACAAACAGCACATGACGCAAAGAAAAAAAGAGGCGCAATGAGGTAGCTGTGTGAGTAAGATTAGCGACCCTAGTGGCCGACACAAACACCGGGCCCATCTAGGAGTGTCACTGCAGTGTCACGCAGGATGTCCCTTCCAAAAAACCCTCCCCAAACAGCACATGACGCAAAGAAAAATAAAAGAAAAAAGAGGTGCAAGATGGAATTGTCCTTGGGCCCTCCCACCTACCCTTATGTTGTATAAACAGGACATGCACACTTTAACCAACCCATCATTTCAGTGACAGGGTCTGCCACACGACTGTGACTGATATGACGGGTTGGTTTGGACCCCCACCAAAAAAGAAGCAATTAATCTCTCCTTGCACAAACTGGCTCTACAGAGGCAAGATGTCCACCTCATCATCATCCTCCGATATATCACCGTGTACATCCCCCTCCTCACAGATTATCAATTCGTCCCCACTGGAATCCACCATCTCAGCTCCCTGTGTACTTTGTGGAGGCAATTGCTGCTGGTCAATGTCTCCGCGGAGGAATTGATTATAATTCATTTTAATGAACATCATCTTCTCCACATTTTCTGCATGTAACCTCGTACGCCGATTGCTGACAAGGTGAGCGGCGGCACTAAACACTCTTTCGGAGTACACACTTGTGGGAGGGCAACTTAGGTAGAATAAAGCCAGTTTGTGCAAGGGCCTCCAAATTGCCTCTTTTTCCTGCCAGTATAAGTACGGACTGTCTGACGTGCCTACTTGGATGCGGTCACTCATATAATCCTCCACCATTCTTTCAATGTTGAGAGAATCATATGCAGTGACAGTAGACGACATGTCCGTAATCGTTGTCAGGTCCTTCAGTCCGGACCAGATGTCAGCATCAGCAGTCGCTCCAGACTGCCCTGCATCACCGCCAGCGGGTGGGCTCGGAATTCTGAGCCTTTTCCTCGCACCCCCAGTTGCGGGAGAATGTGAAGGAGGAGATGTTGACAGGTCGCGTTCCGCTTGACTTGACAATTTTGTCACCAGCTGGTCTTTGCACCCCAGCAGACTTGTGTCTGCCGGAAAGAGAGATCCAAGGTAGGTTTTAAATCTAGGATCGAGCACGGTGGCCAAAATGTAGTGCTCTGATTTCAACAGATTGACCACCCGTGAATCCTTGTTAAGCGAATTAAGGGCTGCATCCACAAGTCCCACATGCCTAGCGGAATCGCTCCCTTTTAGCTCCTTCTTCAATGCCTCCAGCTTCTTCTGCAAAAGCCTGATGAGGGGAATGACCTGACTCAGGCTGGCAGTGTCTGAACTGACTTCACGTGTGGCAAGTTCAAAGGGCATCAGAACCTTGCACAACGTTGAAATCATTCTCCACTGCACTTGAGACAGGTGCATTCCACCTCCTATATCGTGCTCAATTGTATAGGCTTGAATGGCCTTTTGCTGCTCCTCCAACCTCTGAAGCATATAGAGGGTTGAATTCCACCTCGTTACCACTTCTTGCTTCAGATGATGGCAGGGCAGGTTCAGTAGTTTTTGGTGGTGCTCCAGTCTTCTGTACGTGGTGCCTGTACGCCGAAAGTGTCCCGCAATTCTTCTGGCCACCGACAGCATCTCTTGCACGCCCCTGTCGGTTTTTAAAAAATTCTGCACCACCAAATTCAAGGTATGTGCAAAACATGGGATGTGCTGGAATTTGCCCATATTTAATGCACACACAATATTGCTGGCGTTGTCCGATGCCACAAATCCACAGGAGAGTCCAATTGGGGTAAGCCATTCTGCGATGATCTTCCTCAGTTGCCGTAAGAGGTTTTTAGCTGTGTGCGTATTCTGGAAAGCGGTGATACAAAGCGTAGCCTGCCTAGGAAAAAGTTGGCGTTTGCGAGATGCTGCTACTGGTGCCGCCGCTGCTGTTCTTGCGGCGGGAGTCCATACATCTACCCAGTGGGCTGTCTCAGTCATATAGTCCTGACCCTGCCTTGCTCCACTTGTCCACATGTCCGTGGTTAAGTGGACATTGGGTACAACTGCATTTTTTAGGACACTGGTGAGTCTTTTTCTGACGTCCGTGTACATTCTCGGTATCGCCTGCCTAGAGAAGTGGAACCTAGATGGTATTTGGTAACGGGGGCACACTGCCTCAATAAATTGTCTAGTTCCCTGTGAACTAACGGCGGATACCGGACGCACGTCTAACACCAACATAGTTGTCAAGGACTCAGTTATCCGCTTTGCAACAGGATGACTGCTGTGATATTTCATCTTCCTCGCAAAGGACTGTTGGACAGTCAATTGCTTACTGGAAGTAGTACAAGTGGGCTTACGACTTCCCCTCTGGGATGACCATCGACTCCCAGCAGCAACAACAGCAGCGCCAGCAGCAGTAGGCGTTACACGCAAGGATGCATCGGAGGAATCCCAGGCAGGAGAGGACTCGTCAGAATTGCCAGTGACATGGCCTGCAGGACTATTGGCATTCCTGGGGAAGGAGGAAATTGACACTGAGGGAGTTGGTGGGGTGGTTTGCGTGAGCTTGGTTACAAGAGGAAGGGATTTACTGGTCAGTGGACTGCTTCCGCTGTTGGCCCAAGTTTTTGAACTTGTCACTGACTTATTATGAATGCTCTGCAGGTGACGTATAAGGGAGGATGTTCCGAGGTGGTTAACGTCCTTACCCCTACTTATTACAGCTTGACAAAGGGAACACACGGCTTGACACCTGTTGTCCGCATTTCTGGTGAAATACTTCCACACCGAAGAGCTGATTTTTTTGGTATTTTCACCAGGCATGTCAACGGCCCTATTCCTCCCACGGACAACAGGTGTCTCCCCGGGTGCCTGACTTAAACAAACCACCTCACCATCAGAATCCTCCTGGTCAATTTCCTCCCCAGCGCCAGCAACACCCATATCCTCCTCATCCTGGTGTACTTCAACACTGACATCTTCAATCTGACTATCAGGAACTGGACTGCGGGTGCTCCTTCCAGCACTTGCAGGGGGCGTGCAAATGGTGGAAGGCGCATGCTCTTCACGTCCAGTGTTGGGAAGGTCAGGCATCGCAACCGACACAATTGGACTCTCCTTGTGGATTTCGGATTTCGAAGAACGCACAGTTCTTTGCGGTGCTACTGCTTTTGCCAGCTTGAGTCTTTTCATTTTTCTAGCGAGAGGCTGAGTGCCTCCATCCTCATGTGAAGCTGAACCACTAGCCATGAACATAGGCCAGGGCCTCAGCCGTTCCTTGCCACTCCGTGTGGTAAATGGCATATTGGCAAGTTTACGCTTCTCCTCCGACAATTTTATTTTAGGTTTTGGAGTCCTTTTTTTACTGATATTTGGTGTTTTGGATTTGACATGCTCTGTACTATGACATTGGGCATCGGCCTTGGCAGACGACGTTGCTGGCATTTCATCGTCTCGGCCATGACTAGTGGCAGCAGCTTTAGCACGAGGTGGAAGTGGATCTTGATCTTTCCCTAATTTTGGAACCTCAACATTTTTGTTCTCCATATTTTAATAGGCACAACTAAAAGGCACCTCAGGTAAACAATGGAGATGGATGGATACTAGTATACAATTATGGATGGACTGCCGAGTGCCGACACAGAAGTAGCTACAGCCGTGGACTACCGTACTGTACTGTGTCTGCTGCTAATATAGACTGGTTGATAAAGAGATGTAGTAGTAGTATGTATGTATAAAGAAGAAAGAAAAAAAAACCACGGGTAGGTGGTATACAATTATGGACGGACTGCCGAGTGCCGACACAGAGGTAGCTACAGCCGTGGACTACCGTACTGTACTGTGTCTGCTGCTAATATAGACTGGTTGATAAAGAGATGTAGTAGTAGTATGTATGTATAAAGAAGAAAGAAAAAAAAACCACGGGTAGGTGGTATACAATTATGGACGGACTGCCCAGTGCCGACACAGAGGTAGCTACAGCCGTGGACTACCGTACTGTACTGTGTCTGCTGCTAATATAGACTGGTTGATAAAGAGATGTAGTAGTAGTAGTATGTATGTATAAAGAAGAAAGAAAAAAAAACCACGGGTAGGTGGTATACAATTATGGACGGACTGCCCAGTGCCGACACAGAGGTAGCTACAGCCATGGACTACCGTACTGTACTGTGTCTGCTGCTAATATAGACTGGTTGATAAAGAGATGTAGTAGTAGTATGTATGTATAAAGAAGAAAGAAAAAAAAACCACGGGTAGGTGGTATACAATTATGGACGGACTGCCCAGTGCCGACACAGAGGTAGCTACAGCCGTGGACTACCGTACTGTACTGTGTCTGCTGCTAATATAGACTGGTTGATAAAGAGATGTAGTAGTAGTAGTATGTATGTATAAAGAAGAAAGAAAAAAAAACCACGGGTAGGTGGTATACAATTATGGACGGACTGCCGAGTGCCGACACAGAGGTAGCTACAGCCGTGAACTACCGTACTGTGTCTGCTGCGACTGGATGATAAATAATGATATAAAAAATATATATATATATCACTACTGCAGCCGGACAGGTATATATTATATAATGACGGACCTGCTGGACACTGTCTGTCAGCAGAATGAGTTTTTTATAGAATAAAAAAAAAAACACCACACAAGTGAAGTCACACGACGAGTGTTTAACTTTTTCAGGCAATCACAATATAGTATACTATACTACTAACTATACTGGTGGTCAGTGTGGTCAGGTCACTGGTCAGTCACACTGGCAGTGGCACTCCTGCAGCAAAAGTGTGCACTGTTTAATTTTAATAATAATATGTACTCCTGGCTCCTGCTATAACCTATAACTGGCACTGCAGTGCTCCCCAGTCTCCCCCACAATTATAAGATGTGTGAGCTGAGCACAGTCAGATATATACATAGATGATGCAGCACACTGGGCTGAGCAGTGCACACAGATATGGTATGTGACTGAGTCACTGTGTATCGTTTTTTTCAGGCAGAGAACGGATATATTAAATAAAACTGCACTGTCTGGTGGTCACTGTGGTCAGTCACTAGTAAACTCTGCACTCTCTACAGTTCTACAGTACTCCTAAGCTCCAGTAAATCAGGTCAATCTCTCTCTCTCTCTCTTCTAATCTAAATGGAGAGGACGCCAGCCACGTCCTCTCCCTATCAATCTCAATGCACGTGTGAAAATGGCGGCGACGCGCGGCTCCTTATATAGAATCCGAGTCTCGCGAGAATCCGACAGCGTCATGATGACGTTCGGGCGCGCTCGGGTTAACCGAGCAAGGCGGGAAGATCCGAGTCGCTCGGACCCGTGAAAAAAACCATGAAGTTCGTGCGGGTTCGGATTCAGAGAAACCGAACCCGCTCATCTCTAATTTACTGTATATGCCTTCTGCTGAACTATGGGTCCCGTTTTATTATCTTTGTTATTTATACTCAATTATTGCTGTTATAGTTTTCAGCACTTGCTTAATTTTGTCCTCTGCCTTCATAATGTCTTAATTTTTTCTATTGGCTCTATGTGTTTCTCCCACTTCTTATTACAATATATTGCATTTTATACTGTTTTATATACAGGTAGCTGGGGGCTGCTGACAGCGCCCTTTCTTGTTCTATTGTTACCTAGGTTCCGCAGCTCTGAGCTGTGTGACATGTTAGCTTACCGGTTGTCTCTGTTCTCTACAATGTGAGTGTATGGCCCCTGAGGGATATTGTACCTGCTCTCACTGTTTTTTTTTTAACTCTACAGCATGTTTTTCTGTATGTGTTCTTTCTTCTTCTTCTTCTTCTTCTTCTTCTTCTTCTTCTTCTTCTTCTTCTGTGTCTTGTCTTGTGTTCCCCACTGCTAGGTCTTGCATATTTGCACTGCCAATGGTGTTATTACTAGAGATGAGCGGGTTCGGTTTCTCTGAATCCGAACCCGCCAGAACTTCATGTTTTTTTTCACGGGTCCGAGCGACTCGGATCTTCCCGCCTTGCTCGGTTAACCCGAGCGCGCCCGAACGTCATCATGACGCTGTCGGATTCTCGCGAGGCTCGGATTCTATATAAGGAGCCGCGCGTCGCCGCCATTTTCACACGTGCATTGAGATTGATAGGGAGAGGACGTGGCTGGCGTCCTCTCCATTTAGATTATAAGAGACTGAGAGAGATTTACTGGAGCTGACTAGGAGGAGTACTGTTACTGTAGAAGTGTAGAGACTGAGTGGAGAGAGTTTACTAGTGAGGACAGTGCAGTTTACTTTATAATCCGTTCTCTGCCTGAAAAAAGCGATACACAGCACACAGTGACTCAGTCACATACCATATCTGTGTGCACTGCTCAGGCTCAGGCCAGTGTGCTGCATCATCTATTATCTATATATAATATTATATATATCTGTCTGACTGCTCAGCTCACACAGCTTATAATTGTGGGGGAGACTGGGGAGCACTACTGCAGTGCCAGTTATAGGTTATAGCAGGAGCCAGGAGTACATAATATATTATATAGTGAGTGACCACCAGACACACAGTGCAGTTTATTTAATATATCCGTTCTCTGCCTGAAAAAAGCGATACACACAGTGACTCAGTCAGTCACATACCATATCTGTGTGCACTGCTCAGGCCAGTGTGCTGCATCATCTATTATCTATATATAATATTATATATATCTGTCTGACTGCTCAGCTCACACAGCTTATAATTGTGGGGGAGACTGGGGAGCACTACTGCAGTGCCAGTTATAGGTTATAGCAGGAGCCAGGAGTACATAATATATTATATAGTGAGTGACCACCAGACACACAGTGCAGTTTATTTAATATATCCGTTCTCTGCCTGAAAAAAGCGATACACACAGTGACTCAGTCAGTCACATACCATATCTGTGTGCACTGCTCAGGCTCAGGCCAGTGTGCTGCATCATCTATTATCTATATATAATATTATATATATCTGTCTGACTGCTCAGCTCACACAGCTTATAATTGTGGGGGAGACTGGGGAGCACTACTGCAGTGCCAGTTATAGGTTATAGCAGGAGCCAGGAGTACATAATATATTATATAGTGAGTGACCACCAGACACACAGTGCAGTTTATTTAATATATCCGTTCTCTGCCTGAAAAAAGAGATACACACAGTGACTCAGTCAGTCACATACCATATCTGTGTGCACTGCTCAGGCTCAGGCCAGTGTGCTGCATCATCTATTATCTATATATAATATTATATATATCTGTCTGACTGCTCAGCTCACACAGCTTATAATTGTGGGGGAGACTGGGGAGCACTACTGCAGTGCCAGTTATAGGTTATAGCAGGAGCCAGGAGTACATAATATATTATATAGTGAGTGACCACCAGACACACAGTGCAGTTTATTTAATATATCCGTTCTCTGCCTGAAAAAAGCGATACACACAGTGACTCAGTCAGTCACATACCATATCTGTGTGCACTGCTCAGGCTCAGGCCAGTGTGCTGCATCATCTATATATATTATATATCTGTCTGACTGCTCAGCTCACACAGCTTATAATTGTGGGGGAGACTGGGGAGCACTACTGCAGTGCCAGTTATAGGTTATAGCAGGAGCCAGGAGTACATATTATATTAAAATACAACAGTGCACACTTTTGCTGCAGGAGTGCCACTGCCAGTGTGACTGACCAGTGACCTGACCACACTGACCACCAGTATAGTTAGTAGTATACTTATATTGTGATTGCCTGAAAAAGTTAAACACTCGTCGTGTGACTTCACTTGTGTTTTTTTTTTTTTTATTCTATAAAAATAAAACTCATTCTGCTGACAGACAGTGTCCAGCAGGTCCGTCATTATATAATATATAATATATACCTGTCCGGCTGCAGTAGTGATATATATATATTTTTTATATCATTTATCATCCAGTCGCAGCAGACACAGTACGGTAGTTCACGGCTGTGGCTACCTCTGTGTCTCTGCACTCGGCAGGCAGTCCGTCCATAATTGTAATACCACCTAACCGTGGATTTTTTTCATTCTTCTTTATACATACATAGTTACATAGACATCTTCTCTTTATCAACCAGTCTATATTAGCTGCAGACACAGTACAGTACGGTAGTTCACGGCTGTGGCTACCTCTGTGTCTGCACTCGGCAGGCAGTCCGTCCATAATTGTATACCACCTAACCGTGGTTTTTTTTCATTCTTCTTTATACATACATAGTTACATAGACATCTTCTCTTTATCAACCAGTCTATATTAGCTGCAGACACAGTACAGTACGGTAGTTCACGGCTGTGGCTACCTCTGTGTCTGCACTCGGCAGGCAGTCCGTCCATAATTGTATACCACCTAACCGTGGATTTTTTTCAGTCTTCTTTATACATACATAGTTACATAGACATCTTCTCTTTATCAACCAGTCTATATTAGCTGCAGACACAGTACAGTACGGTAGTTCACGGCTGTGGCTACCTCTGTGTCTGCAGTCGGCAGGCAGTCCATAATTGTATACTAGTATCCATCTCCATTGTTTACCTGAGGTGCCTTTTAGTTGTGCCTATTAAAATATGGAGAACAAAAATGTTGAGGTTCCAAAATTAGGGAAAGATCAAGATCCACTTCCACCTCGTGCTGAAGCTGCTGCCACTAGTCATGGCCGAGACGATGAAATGCCAGCAACGTCGTCTGCCAAGGCCGATGCCCAATGTCATAGTACAGAGCATGTCAAATCCAAAACACCAAATATCAGAAAAAAAAGGACTCCAAAACCTAAAATAAAATTGTCGGAGGAGAAGCGTAAACTTGCCAATATGCCATTTACCACACGGAGTGGCAAGGAACGGCTGAGGCCCTGGCCTATGTTCATGGCTAGTGGTTCAGCTTCACATGAGGATGGAAGCACTCAGCCTCTCGCTAGAAAAATGAAAAGACTCAAGCTGGCAAAAGCAGCACAGCAAAGAACTGTGCATTCTTCGAAATCCCAAATCCACAAGGAGAGTCCAATTGTGTCGGTTGCGATGCCTGACCTTCCCAACACTGGACGTGAAGAGCATGCGCCTTCCACCATTTGCACGCCCCCTGCAAGTGCTGGAAGGAGCACCCGCAGTCCAGTTCCTGATAGTCAGATTGAAGATGTCAGTGTTGAAGTACACCAGGATGAGGAGGATATGGGTGTTGCTGGCGCTGGGGAGGAAATTGACCAGGAGGATTCTGATGGTGAGGTGGTTTGTTTAAGTCAGGCACCCGGGGAGACACCTGTTGTCCGTGGGAGGAATATGGCCGTTGACATGCCAGGTGAAAATACCAAAAAAATCAGCTCTTCGGTGTGGAGGTATTTCACCAGAAATGCGGACAACAGGTGTCAAGCCGTGTGTTCCCTTTGTCAAGCTGTAATAAGTAGGGGTAAGGACGTTAACCACCTCGGAACATCCTCCCTTATACATCACCTGCAGCGCATTCATAATAAGTCAGTGACAAGTTCAAAAACTTTGGGTGACAGCGGAAGCAGTCCACTGACCAGTAAATCCCTTCCTCTTGTAACCAAGCTCACGCAAACCACCCCACCAACTCCCTCAGTGTCAATTTCCTCCTTCCCCAGGAATGCCAATAATCCTGCAGGCCATGTCACTGGCAATTCTGACGAGTCCTCTCCTGCCTGGGATTCCTCCGATGCATCCTTGCGTGTAACGCCTACTGCTGCTGGCGCTGCTGTTGTTGCCGCTGGGAGTCGATGGTCATCCCAGAGGGGAAGTCGTAAGCCCACTTGTACTACTTCCAGTAAGCAATTGACTGTTCAACAGTCCTTTGCGAGGAAGATGAAATATCACAGCAGTCATCCTACTGCAAAGCGGATAACTGAGGCCTTGGCATCCTGGGTGGTGAGAAACGTGGTTCCGGTATCCATCATTACTGCAGAGCCAACTAGAGACTTGTTGGAGGTACTGTGTCCCCGGTACCAAATACCATCTAGGTTCCATTTCTCTAGGCAGGCGATACCGAAAATGTACACAGACCTCAGAAAAAGAGTCACCAGTGTCCTAAAAAATGCAGCTGTACCCAATGTCCACTTAACCACGGACATGTGGACAAGTGGAGCAGGGCAGGGTCAGGACTATATGACTGTGACAGCCCACTGGGTAGATGTATGGACTCCCGCCGCAAGAACAGCAGCGGCGGCACCAGTAGCAGCATCTCGCAAACGCCAACTCTTTCCTAGGCAGGCTACGCTTTGTATCACCGGTTTCCAGAATACGCACACAGCTGAAAACCTCTTACGGCAACTGAGGAAGATCATCGCGGAATGGCTTACCCCAATTGGACTCTCCTGTGGATTTGTGGCATCGGACAACGCCAGCAATATTGTGTGTGCATTAAATATGGGCAAATTCCAGCACGTCCCATGTTTTGCACATACCTTGAATTTGGTGGTGCAGAATTTTTTAAAAAACGACAGGGGCGTGCAAGAGATGCTGTCGGTGGCCAGAAGAATTGCGGGACACTTTCGGCGTACAGGCACCACGTACAGAAGACTGGAGCACCACCAAAAACTACTGAACCTGCCCTGCCATCATCTGAAGCAAGAAGTGGTAACGAGGTGGAATTCAACCCTCTATATGCTTCAGAGGTTGGAGGAGCAGCAAAAGGCCATTCAAGCCTATACAATTGAGCACGATATAGGAGGTGGAATGCACCTGTCTCAAGTGCAGTGGAGAATGATTTCAACGTTGTGCAAGGTTCTGATGCCCTTTGAACTTGCCACACGTGAAGTCAGTTCAGACACTGCCAGCCTGAGTCAGGTCATTCCCCTCATCAGGCTTTTGCAGAAGAAGCTGGAGGCATTGAAGAAGGAGCTAAAAGGGAGCGATTCCGCTAGGCATGTGGGACTTGTGGATGCAGCCCTTAATTCGCTTAACAAGGATTCACGGGTGGTCAATCTGTTGAAATCAGAGCACTACATTTTGGCCACCGTGCTCGATCCTAGATTTAAAGCCTACCTTGGATCTCTCTTTCCGGCAGACACAAGTCTGCTGGGGTTGAAAGACCTGCTGGTGACAAAATTGTCAAGTCAAGCGGAACGCGACCTGTCAACATCTCCTCCTTCACATTCTCCCGCAACTGGGGGTGCGAGGAAAAGGCTCAGAATTCCGAGCCCACCCGCTGGCGGTGATGCAGGGCAGTCTGGAGCGACTGCTGATGCTGACATCTGGTCCGGACTGAAGGACCTGACAACGATTACGGACATGTCGTCTACTGTCACTGCATATGATTCTCTCAACATCGATAGAATGGTGGAGGATTATATGAGTGACCGCATCCAAGTAGGCACGTCACACAGTCCGTACTTATACTGGCAGGAAAAAGAGGCAATTTGGAGGCCCTTGCACAAACTGGCTTTATTCTACCTAAGTTGCCCTCCCACAAGTGTGTACTCCGAAAGAGTGTTTAGTGCCGCCGCTCACCTTGTCAGCAATCGGCGTACGAGGTTACATCCAGAAAATGTGGAGAAGATGATGTTCATTAAAATGAATTATAATCAATTCCTCCGCGGAGACATTGACCAGCAGCAATTGCCTCCACAAAGTACACAGGGAGCTGAGATGGTGGATTCCAGTGGGGACGAATTGATAATCTGTGAGGAGGGGGATGTACACGGTGATATATCGGAGGGTGAAGATGAGGTGGACATCTTGCCTCTGTAGAGCCAGTTTGTGCAAGGAGAGATTAATTGCTTCTTTTTTGGGGGGGGGGTCCAAACCAACCCGTCATATCAGTCACAGTCGTGTGGCAGACCCTGTCACTGAAATGATGGGTTGGTTAAAGTGTGCATGTCCTGTTTTGTTTATACAACATAAGGGTGGGTGGGAGGGCCCAAGGACAATTCCATCTTGCACCTCTTTTTTCTTTTCTTTTTCTTTGCATCATGTGCTGATTGGGGAGGGTTTTTTGGAAGGGACATCCTGCGTGACACTGCAGTGCCACTCCTAGATGGGCCCGGTGTTTGTGTCGGCCACTAGGGTCGCTAATCTTACTCACACAGTCAGCTACCTCATTGCGCCTCTTTTTTTCTTTGCGTCATGTGCTGTTTGGGGAGGGTTTTTTGGAAGGGACATCCTGCGTGACACTGCAGTGCCACTCCTAGATGGGCCCGGTGTTTGTGTCGGCCACTAGGGTCGCTAATCTTACTCACACAGCTACCTCATTGCGCCTCTTTTTTTCTTTGCGTCATGTGCTGTTTGGGGAGGGTTTTTTGGAAGGGCCATCCTGCGTGACACTGCAGTGCCACTCCGAGATGGGCCCGGTGTTTGTGTCGGCCACTAGGGTCGCTAATCTTACTCACACAGCTACCTCATTGCGCCTCTTTTTTTCTTTGCGTCATGTGCTGTTTGGGGAGGGTTTTTTGGAAGGGACATCCTGCGTGACACTGCAGTGCCACTCCTAGATGGGCCCGGTGTTTGTGTCGGCCACTAGGGTCGCTTATCTTACTCACACAGCGACCTCGGTGCAAATTTTAGGACTAAAAATAATATTGTGAGGTGTGAGGTATTCAGAATAGACTGAAAATGAGTGGAAATTATGGTTTTTGAGGTTAATAATACTTTGGGATCAAAATGACCCCCAAATTCTATGATTTAAGCTGTTTTTTAGTGTTTTTTGAAAAAAACACCCGAATCCAAAACACACCCGAATCCGACAAAAAAAATTCGGTGAGGTTTTGCCAAAACGCGTTCGAACCCAAAACACGGCCGCGGAACCGAACCCAAAACCAAAACACAAAACCCGAAAAATTTCAGGCGCTCATCTCTAGTTATTACATCTTATTTAGAAATGTCCTGTCTTTTGTACATACCACACTCTTATGCTGCACATTCTATTTGTTATTTTTATTTATACTCATGCTGATTACTTTCCACGGTATTCTGGAAGCAGCCAAACCGGTTCTGCAAGAGTATATCTTATCTTACTATTCTCAACATGATAAGGTGTTTCAATAAACTTACATGGAACTGCAAACTGCATTGACCTCTGCATACCAGTTCTTTAAGGATGCTCTTATACCTGAGTATTGTGATAAATACTTATCTCACAAAACTGCTTTTGACTCTATGTTAGCCTAGTCAGAATCCAAATATACTTTCCTTTCTGGTTTTAGATTTCACCGCTATGGGAATAAGTCTGGCAAACTGCTTTCTATCTTATTGCATAGACATCACTCACCAATTGTTATTAAATCACTGAAACATGGGGATGGTTCTTTAGCTAAATCTAGGAAGGTAATTTCTGATGTGTTACATTCCTTTTACACTGATTTGTATGCATCTTCCCATGTAGATGTGTCTAAGAGAGCAGCCTTTTGGTGTAAAATTTCCTTGCTTCAAATGTCTATGGAGCAGTCATCGTCACTTATGTCTCCTATTTCGGTGAAAGAGGTGAGGAAGGCCATTGGTTACCTGAAACCAGGGAAGGCTGCATGCCCTGATAGCGTCTCCAATGACTTTTAGAAAATGCTAAGCCCTAGGATTTAGGGTACCCTGCTTAATGTTTTCAGTTCCCTTCTTGATAGAACGAGTCCCCCTCTTTAATTGAATTATGCCCTACTTAAGGTATTACACAAACCGTGTCATGATTTGATTCATTTTGGGCAAATGTCCTTGCTAAATACTGACTATAAATTATTTATGAAAATTTTGGCTGACAGGCTTAATATGATTTTGCCCACTATTATACACTCAGACCAGTCTGGTTTTATCTGGGGACGTCACTCTGTGGTGAATATCAGAAAGGTCTTGTCTGTGAGGCAGTGGTTGGAGTGATGGATAAAGGTGGAGCTGTGACTATAGCTTATCTAGACTTTAGTATGGCTTTTGACACTGTGCCACATCGCAGACTGCTAAATAAACTTGAAAGCTTAGGATTGGATACTAAGATTGTTGAATGGAAAAGATCTTGGTTACAGGATAGAAAACAGAGAGCCGTAGTAAATGGAGTGCATTCACAGAAGGGAAAGGTTACCTGCGAGTACCCCAGGGATCTGTACTGGGACCAGTGCTTTTTAATATCTTTATTAATGACATTGCAAATGACATTAAAGGGAATGTATGCCTTTTTGCAGATGACACAAAGGTATGAAACAGGGTAGACACACCAGGAGGGGTAAAACAAATTATTGAGGATCTAGGTGGGCTATAAGAATGGTCAAGAGGTTGGCAATTACAGTTTAATGCCAAAAAATGCAAAATCATGCACTTGGGTCTCAAAAATCCAAATATAGTATTAATGGCACAATACTGGAAAATACTGAGGAAGAAAAGGATCTAGGAGTGACTATTTCAGGTGTCTTAAAGGCAGGTAAGCAATGTAACAAAGCAATGAGAAAGGCTAGTCAGATGCTTGGCTGCATTGGGAGAGGTATTAGCAGCAGAAAGAAAGAAGTAATAATGCCACTGTATAGGTCATTGGTAAGTCCTCATCTAGAATACTGTGTTCAATTCTGGAGGCCATATCTTCAAAAGGATATTAATGCATTAGAGACTGTACAAAGAAGGACAACTAAAATGGTGCATGGCCTACATCACAAAACATACCCAGAAAGACTAAGAAATCTCGATATGTATAGTTTGGAGCAGAGAAGGGAAAGGGGGAACATGAAAGAAACTTTCTAATATATCAAGGGTTTTAACAAAGTCCAGGAGGGAAACATTCTTCAAATGAAGAGAAGCAATAGGACACAAGGACATGCACTGAGACTAGAGGGAGGTACAGTAGGTTCAGGGGAAATATGAGGAAAAATTACTTCACAGAAAGGGAAGTGGACAAGTGGAATAGCCTCCCATCAGAGGTGGTAGAGGCTAAGACAGTAGAGCAATTTAAACATGCATGGGATAGACATAAGGCTATCCTTACAAAGAAATAAGGATCAAGTAAAGTTTGAGATAAAAAATATGGTAAAAAAAAGGGGCAGACTAGATGGGCCAAGTTGTTTTTATCTGCCGTCAAAGTCTATGTTTCTATCCTCTGGAGTATGTGATTCTCTGACTAGACACCAAGAACACCTTCGATTTGTTCTTTTGGGAGCATTACTTGACTTACTACACAAGTTTGGTGCTCCAGAGGATTTCATAGCTGTTCTTCGATGTTTGTACTCTGGTTCCTCCTCTCAAATCTTTTGTAATAGTTATCTCTCCCCGCCTTTCTCTAGTTTGAGGGGCACCATACAGGGTTGCCCTCTCTACCCTCTCCTTTTCACTATTGCATTGGAAACCTTTGCTATTGCATTAAGGTTGACTAAGATGAACAGGAAACTGTGGGGCACAGGACCAGGTTCAGCAGGGACATCCCCATTGCTTCTGAGTATTGAGTATGCCCCCCACATTCTCCTACTCACCCGTACTAAGATCTGATCAAATTGTTAGCCCAATCCTACTCTGCCACTAGTTACCTGCTATTTTTTATTTTTATTTTTTTTCCTCCATTGATCGCTTCCACCCCACCATGTGTTTTTCCTGTAATGTTTACCTCCACTGATTGCACACCTTTCCATTGTGCCCTACATGCAGGGTACATCATACTACTACATAAGCATCAGTTTTCCCATATATGACCTTGGCCCTTGTATGGCTCACCTCCCACAGTGTAACCTCCAAAGTGCGCCCAACATGGCTGCCCCATATGGTACACTTGTGGATGGGATGAAAAATACATAGGCCTGATGGTTTTGATGGAACCCTACTCTGAACTGTAGGACTCTGAAATCACCCCCATTTTGTGTCATCACTTCTAGGGGTGGACTATCCCACCCTGGGTAATCCTACGCCGAGCGCCTAAGATGGCTGCTGCACCTGGTACGTTGTGAGGGTGGAATACACAACCCTTGGAAGTTATTACCCAAAATGCCTGCACCAATCCTGCGTTATGCTTTCTGTGGGCTTAAGGTTTTCTTTTATGTCTGTTGCTTGTCAATTGTTGTATTACTCAAATCCTCTGTATCATGTGCATTGTTTTTGATGTCTGTAAAGCGCCTTGAGTCCTGTTGGAGAAAGAGCGCTATATAAATAAAATTATTATTATTAATTATTATACATTGTTCTCAGGAATCTGAATGAAGGAATATGAGGTTAAGTTAGGACTCTTCGCAGATTACATGCTTCTATTCCTGTCACAACCCGGTCCAGTTTGCCCTGCTGATGGGTCACTTACCTCTCCTGCCACATGCAGACTCGCTCCATCACAAGGCACCCGTGTCCGCTGTCACTTACAAGACATACAGGCTTCAGTATTTCCTGGCCTTCTTGGCCACAAGCCACATCAAAGCCTGCCCAAGAGTACTGCTGTTTTAAGTCCCAATTACCTGAACGTTTTTCAGCCAATCGTTAGACAGTTTGATCTCTCTGCACCATCTGCAGGGCCGTTTCTAGCCAATTTGGCTCCCAGTGTGCGAGATTTAAAAATGCGCCCCCCCCCCATTCACCTAAGAAAAAAATGCGCCCCCCCATAGATATAAAGAGGAAAAGTATGCGTGCGCCGAAGGAGCGCGCGCTCCCGGCAAGGGGACGTGACCTCGTTAAAATGGGCGTGGCTTTGCTAAGATGGGAATGGCCTCATCTGATCTCATCATCACGGCCACCACAGGATAAAAAAAAAAAACAGTCCTCATTTTACACATTACAGCAGACAGGTGTCCCCATTTTACACAGCACGGTAGGAAAGTGCCCCCATTTTACACATTGCGGCAGGCACGTGCATCCATTTTACACATTGCGGCAGGCATGTGCATCCATTTTACACATTGCGGCAGGCACGTGCCCCCATTTTACACATTGTGGCAGGAAAGTGTCCCCATTTTACACATTGCGGCAGGCACGTGCCCCCATTTTACACAGTACAACAGGCAAGTGTCCCCATTTTACACATTGCGGCAGGCTCGTGCCCCCATTTTACACAGTACGGCAGGCAAGTATCCCCATTTTACACATTGCGGCAGGAAAGTGCCCCCATTTTACACATTGCGGCAGGAAATTGTCCCCATTTTACACATTGCGGCAGGCACGTGCCCCCATTTTACACATTCCGGCAGGCAAGGGTCCCCATTTTACACATTCCGGCAGACAGGTGTCCCCATTTTACACATTCCGGCAGACAGGTGTCCCCAATTTACACAGTACGGCAGGTGGTGGTGGGGGGGAGGGAGAGAGAGAGAGAGGGAGAGGGGCTGACTTACATTTGAAGCGGTTCTTCCCGCTCTTCAGCCGCCTCTCCCTCATCTGCGCAGCGCTGGCCGGCTTGGCTCCCCCTTCTCCCTCCTCCCGAGTGCCCAGCTTGTGGGGCGGGGTTTCGCGGAATGACGCGATTGCGTCATGACGTCACGACGCAAACGCCTCATTCCACGAAACCCCGCCCCCCGGGCTGAGCACTCGGGAGGAGAGGGGAGGGGGTTTAAAAGGACTTAGGAAGTGCCGCGGCGGGCGCCCGCAAGAAACGTCACTGATGGGGCGGAGGGGGGAGTATTAGTATGTGACGACGCAAACGCGCCATTCCGCGAAACCCCGCCCCCCGAGCTGGGCACTCGGGAGGAGAGGGGAGGGGGTTTGAAAGTACTTAGGAAGTGCCGCGGCGGGCGCCCTGTGCGGTTGCACGGCTCGCCCGCCGCAAGAAACGGCACTGACCATCTGATTCTGCTCAACCTATCCCAGCTAACAAAGGTGCATATTTTCCGGTTACTGACTCTCAGTCTTCGCCAGTTCATTGTCTAGCTCAGCTCTAGCTGAGTAAAGTTAACTGTGCTCCCTTGCATTCCGTTTCCCTGTAGGTGTAGTTTCTTCCCTAAGTGCTGCACAGTATCGTTATCTAGCTCTACACCTGTGCATGCCTTTCCTTTGGCTGCACAGGTAATCTCATCAAGCTCCTGACTGCTGGTGCCAGCCAGCACCTGAGATTACAGCCTGTTCCTGTTCCCTGGATCCACTCCGGTTATTCACAAACTACCATCCTATTCGGTGTTCAATTTGCATCCAGTCCAAGTCATCTCAAGAGTGCTTTCTGATCCAGTTCTACGGTGACCATTCAGTTCGTAACCTGGTAACCACACTGCTAAGGTCAGCCACTCCACCATACTGGACTGCAGTTACAAGTCAGGACAGTGTTTTACATCATTACTGTATCATCCCAGTGTTAGCCTGGTTACTACTACCACGCTCTTCACTCTCCTCATATAACATCCATTCACCAACACCAAAACCCATGGATGCTATTATTCGTCTGAATACTCACATATACCAGATAGAGGAATCAGTCTGTTGTAGGGGACACTGGACTGTCAATAGGCTACTTTTTTGGGGGGGAAGCCATGGAGTTGTCATTGAGAATGGACCCCCAGCAAGTTGCAACCATTCCAATTGCAGTGTCTGTTACCCAGTAGTCCAGACCAGAGATTTTTGGTGCTAGTTGAAGACTATCATTAACAGGTCAGCAATTTTACTTGTGGACACTGATGTCAGGCTTTTCAGGTAACATTCCAAGTGTCTAATAGTATGAAGGTTTCACATACATCTGTTCTCAGTGTTTATGTTTTTATCTACTATACCTGGTTGCTTGAGTGATATGAGAACCTCCTATCGTAATAGTGGTCATCAAACTGGTAAAACTGAATAAACATTTGAATCTCTTGGAAATTCTAAACCACCACTAGTTTGTGTGGTAGGAATTTTCTTGCTATAACAATTCTATAAATTCATAATCTTTTTAAATATTTATAACTTTACAAATGTTTTTTAGCCAATGGCTGCTTTTACCTGGAATAGATACACAACGAGTTTAAAAACAATTAGCAAACCATTGGTATGCTTTGGCTCAGTAATTGCTTACACTTTCTGAAGTCCCCTTATAATTATCATATATGTATATTTCAGTAGCTTGCTCTGACGCACCTATATCCCCCCCCCCCCCCCCTTGCCATTGCCCATTTCCATTCTTTTATCTGAGTTTAAATTGCATATACTGGTTTTTCCCTGCTTACGTCATATCTATGATTACATTGCTTGTTTTCTGTTTCTGACTGTATTTGTATATTTTTCTGTGTAGAGGCATCCTACTTGATTTTACTCATTGTCAACATTGGTGTGCTCCATTGTTGTTTGTCCTCTGACTTTGTTATGGATGCTCTATTGAACCTTTGTACTTACTGGCTTTTATTTGGAGATAAAAAACAGTCTTTAACCACTTAACTGGCATGGTCCGATTACATGCGATTGCACCACCCCACTGTGTCCCCCAGTTTTTGACAAGGAGATCCGTTCTGCAGATGTGCATAATATAATATATTAATATTTAAAAAAATATATTTTTAAACTATATGAAATAAAAAAAACAATATTATGAACGGTTCTGAATGCAAAAATGTAAGTGGTTAAAAAAAAACAAAAAAAAAAAAACCTTGCATTTTTTTTAAAAACAACAACACAGAACAACTGTCATGTTTCACAGAGAACATTTTGTAATGATCACAAAAACACAGGTGCTTTTTCAGAAATGAAGGTCCAGAGGAAGAACAAAAGGTTTCCATTGCTGGAATTTTAATGTGAAATACATCTAATTCTCTTGTATAATCTACTAAAGATCCTTATGTATTCTAATTAAACCTTTGGTTGGATGAGATTTTAACTTCTCATAATATTTGCATTCAGATAATTGAGCGAAAGCTTCTTGCAAATAATGTTCTTTATCCAGGATAATTACGGATGTAGCCTTGGTTTGAATATATAATTATAACAGAAATATTTTAGTTTCTTGACACATGCGTTCCTGTTATAGAAGAACTTGTTGCCTATTTCTGTTTCCATCAGTGCTCACGTATCAAATGCATATTTGCATTTAATTTATTTTAAACATTTATGAGGCCATTAGTTTTCTCTTTCAATACAGTGTTTAGGGCTGAGCTATCTCCATAATTTTTAAGGAAAAAAGATGTACAGTATGTCAAACCCTGTTATGAATCTGTCATTCTATTAATAATTATTTATTATTGTGCTGGAGTGAATCTCAGATTTATAGACTATCAGTAGTGATGAGTTAATCACCCATGACTTACGTTGTGGACTATAAGTATTAATATGTTTCTGTCGACCCAAAATATACTGTAAATAGAAATAAATGTTCCCTCCAGTAATAAATAGAGATGTGCAGTGGAGGCTCCTATTTACAATTAGTAGGGTGACTGCCCTATTCCCGTGACCTCAGAGGAGAGGAGACAGCCAGCCCTGGGTCTCAGCACCTGCATAATATATCCGGCCCAGACCGGAGCATGTGCAGAGGCCGTGGTGCGACTGCGCATGTGCAAACTCCTGGCTTCTATGGATTGCATCAGCTGCAGCCCATAGAAGCCATATTGGGCTGTGTGAAAGGCAGATATTGGCTTCTAACAGGAAGCCAGCTCTCTGCTTATCGCAGCCCAGTTTGGCAGTCCCAGAGGGAGGAAACATCTCCCAATAGGACTGCCTTGTGCAGGGCTGTATTTTTGTATGGGCTCAATGGGCAGTTGCTCAAGGGATCCAGGAGTATAAAGGTCCTCATAGCTGAGAGTCCTCTTTTTCCAGGGTTACCAGATTTTAGAAAATCGGCCATGGGGAACTGGAGATATCCAACTTCAAAACAGTGGTCCCCATCTGAGCCTGTTAATTGCTCTTCCCAGCCAGATATCTTGGGTTCTGTCTGACCTAGAGTTTTTCTGAGGGTATACTCTAAAAGTTGGTACTCTCTCCTTTTGGTGGACACTGGCAGCTTGTCTCCACTATGCCCAGAACCAGCTATATCAGCCTTCCAGCAGCTGGTCCCTGCTCCATCTCCCCATGGCTGGTATGTAGCTTTATATTTTCTTTGGTGGATTACTCTAGCTCCTGAACTCTGATCCCCACGTCCCGTACCTCCTGAAAAGTGAGTCCCTCCATTGAAAGCTAAGAAATCTAGCAAACCAGGAAAAAATGTGATAGCATTACACTCATACATTCATCAGAACGGGTTCTAATGGGAGCCCATCTCCTGGCACAAGAAAAATTGTAAATTTGCATGAAAATATAAATTTTCTTTTTTTTAAACATTACGTTTTTTATTGAAGAATTTACACACAGAAATGGGAACAGAATAAAGAGACAGGGAAACACAGGGGAAGTCCGGAATGGTTACCATAAGCAAACTTAAACAACGCACAGTCTGAGGAGTATACAATTGGTTACATCGAGCGTACAGACACAAGAAAAGGAGAAAGCACTACAAGAAGACATGAAGAGAACATATCTGGTATCACGGCATTCTCGTAGAGGTCATACTAGGAGAGGTCGAGCACGGACATGTCAATTGGAGAGCTGTATACCGTTAGCCTAGCTTCTCTACTTCTATAATCAGACCATCCCAACTATTTAATGTGGATAGAGTTAGCCGATGAGGAGTATTTAGCCTCCGCGGTTTCAAGAATGAAATGTTTGTGAATCTTATTTTGGATGAGCTCTAAGGTGGGAACACTCTCGGATTTCCACAACTGTGCTATAGCCGCTTTAGCGGCTATCAAAATATCCCCAAGACATAACGATCACCTGCGGAGAGGCGATCTACGTACAAGTGAAATAGCGCCAGAGCTGGGTCCATTGGGACGCTGAGCCCTAACACCATGCCGGCCATATTTAAAACTTCTCTCCAAAGTGGTTGTATATGAGGACATGCCCAGAAGATATGAAAGATATCCCCCGTGGAGCTGCATTTCCTCCAACATAATTAAGATTGGGAGGGCCAGATTCTGTGCTGTCTGGCAGGGGTGAAGTAGGCCCTCTGTATAAGCTTGTAAAACATTTCAGAGTGGTTAACACATTTGGAGACTTTAAAACAAGACCTAATACCTTCCCACTCTACCTCAGTAAAGGACCTGTTCAAATCTCGTTCCCATAAGGTCTGAGCTTTCAATTTTATCTGGGTGCCGTTTGTCATTTGATATTGATACCACCACGTAATCCCATATTTATGCGAGGGTGTCTCCAATCGGCTTACAATATAAGCCGGAAGAGACAGTTTGTGGAGATGTGAGGGAGTATATGAGTGCAACCAACTTCTCACCTGCAGGTATTTAAAGAAATCCTGGGTCCAAATCCCAAATCTCTCTTGTAATTGAGAGAAGGACATCAGGACGTCCCCTACAAACAAATCGCCCACGGTATAGAGCCCCTTTCCGAGTCCACTCCACTAGGGAAACATTAGGGATCAATGACATAAGAGCAGTTAACGACAGGCAGGGGGCGGGTAAATTAAGCTCTTCTGAAGAGAGTACTAATTTATGCCAGGAATCTATGGTCGTTTTAATAGACTTGCAGGATTCGGCCCTACTCCGAGCAGCATGCAGTGGTAACCAAAACAAATCAGGGAGAGAAACCGCATCCAAGCATGAGGCTTCCAGAATAACCCAAGGCTTCAGACTCGAGGTGTCAAACCAGTCCCTAGACTGACTTATCAGACATGCCGCATGGTACTTTTCTATATCTGGGAAAGCAACCCCCCCAGACAGTTTAGGCCGAACAAGAGTCTTCTTAGCAATTTTTGGTCTAGATCCTCCCCACACATATCTGGTCAGGACCTGGTTAAATTTATTATAGAAGAGTCTGTGAAGGGGCCTTGGTATGGCGCAAAACAGGTACATTAATTTTGGCAATAGGACCATCTTAGCAGCAGCAATCCTACCCAACCAAGACACCTCCTGCAACATCCACTCTCCGGTCAGCTCAGTAAACGCTTTTAACAACGGGGCATAATTACACTCAATCAAGTTATCTTCCCTGGTTAAGTTTATACCCAGGTATCTCAAGGAGCAGGACTTCCAGGCATATTTATACAAATCCTTCAACTTAGAGACCACATTCGGAGGTATATGGAGTGGGAGGGCTTCAGTTTTATTTGTATTTAACTTATAAAAAGAAACATCTGAATAGCTTTGAAGGACCTCATGCAAAACTGGCAAGGAAGCTTCGGGGTCAGTTAGACATAGCAGAATATTGTCCGCAAACAAGCTAATTTTGTGAGAAATGCCCCCTATAACAGGGCCACTAATCGCATCCCGAGATCTAATGCAAGCAGCCAGGGGTTCTATCGCCAACGCAAAAATAAGAGGGGTAGCGGGCATCCCTGACGTGTGCCATTCGAGATATTGAAAGGTGATGAAAGGCATCCGTTAACAAAGACCCGTGCACTAGGAAAGGAATAAAGGGCCAAGATAGAGTCCAAGATCCTTCCAGAGAAGCCAAATTTGTCCAGAGTTAATCTCATAAAATCCCAATTCAATCTATCGAACGCCTTTTCGGCGTCAAGAGACAAGACTAGGAGGGGTTCTCTTTTACCGGCAGAATGCTCAATCACATTAATCACCCGGCGGGTACTATCCGGGGCCTTTCTGTTCAATACGAAACCCACTTGATCAGGGTTGATATTGATAAGAGAGGGGAACAGAGGGCTGATACGGTTGGCAATTAATTTGGCATACATTTTTAAATCCGTATTTAATAAAGCGATTGGTCTAAAGTTTTAGACGGAGGAGGGGTTTCTTCCTGGTTTGGGAATGGTAATGATTTGAGCTTCCAGCATCTCTTTAGGGAAGTGGCCTGCCTCTGAGGCTTCATTGAACACCGACAAGAGCACCGGGGCCAAGCTCTCCCCAAAGGATTTATAGAAACCGGCAGGATAACCGTCGGGACCTGGGGCCTTATCCGCTGGGAGGGAGTCAATAGCCTTTTCGACTTCAGCTAAAGTCCAAGGCGCACTTAAAGAGCTACATGACTCCGACGATAGCGAGGGGAGAGGAAGGTTGCACAGAAAATTCTGAACATCTACGTCTTTAGGTTGAAAGGCAGAAGAGTCCCCCTTCAGAAAAAACAGAAAGAAAAAACAGAACATTAACCCCTCTCGGGGGCACATTTGGATGCCTAACCATGGCGACTCAGAGTTAAACGGTGGGGGGTAGTGGCAATCTGCCCGTACCCGAACCTAAATTAAACTAAAGGTAGTCCCTCATCACCCCAGCTCTGGGCCCCCGACTGCCACCGGAAATGAAGGAAACTCAGGTAGAATTCCCAGCCAACAAAGAAATGTGGATAGCAGTCGGGGCAGCAGAGACAGACAGTAAACAGTGAAATACCGGTGAGGAGGTAACACTGAAAGACATTCTAGAAACACTCACAAATCACATAAACAACCTCCTCAGATAATCGCCAAGGAGTTGATGCAACGTAGGAATATACGACATGACAAACTGATTAGGAAACATGAAAACAATGCAAGTATAGTAAATCAAACAATACTCAAAGTTCTGCAGCCGAAGAGGCCCAGTCCCGCTGAAGGCCCCGTTCGGGAGAGGTGTGCGTAGGAGAACTTGCAGAGTTCCATGATGCTAGGATCTTTTTACCCTTCTCGACGTTCGTTATAACAACTGTCGACCCCTCTCGAGAGATGAGCAGCTTCGTAGGAAATCTCCATCTGTATAAAATGTTCTCTTTCCGTAGCACTGATGTGATGGGGTAAAGAGAGCGCCGTTTCGCTAAAGTAGCAGGGGACAAGTCTCCGAAAATTTGAAGTGAGCCCAAAGCCTCTGACGCAGCATCCGAGGGTCTAGCAGCTTTCAAGATTGCCTCCTTCACATGATAATAGTGTAGCCTCATAAGGACATCCTGGGGGACACCATCGGGAGCATTCCTGGCTTTTGGAAGCCTATGGATACGATCAATTAGGAAGTCCACGGGGCGGTTCGAAGGAAGGAGTTTGCTAAAGAGGTCAACTGCAAAGTCATTTAAAGCGCTATTAGCATCAGTTTCCGGAACACCCCGTAGCTTTAAGTTATTACACCTCGATCTGTCTTCTATATCCAAGATTTTGTCTGTCAGCGCCGTGACCTCAGTTTGGAGCAGTTCATGTGAAGAGATTAGGTCGTTGTGCGACGACACCACTTCACCCATTTTTGTTTCTAGGTGATCGGTGCGACCTCCGATCTCGTCAATAGATCGCTGGCATTCCTTCATAGTCGCTCTAAATTCTGCCGCGACTTCATCCTTAAATTGCCTTAGGAGCTGCTTCATAGCACCCACCGTAAGCGCTTCGCTGTCGGCAATGGAGCTGACGTGTGCAGTTGCAGGGACGGGCATATCTCTAAGTGGTGAGGACACGAGAGCAGCGGGTTTAGAGGTGCCACCCCGTGTGTCCTTTGCTTTAGTGACCTGGGGAGAAGGTTTAAAGAACGCCACCTGGGAAACAGTTTTAGCAGCCTTATATTTCTTGGGAGGCATTACAACGCTGAATGACAAAGGTAGAGGAACTAGAGGCAAGAGGCGCCAGGAGCGTCAGTCGAGGAAGGATCCACAGTCTTGTCGGGCTGTCATATCATGTCATAAAAGCATTCGGGCGCAGGCGGGGCCTTCTCAGAGCAATCAGAACATAATGTTATTCAGCCATGTGGACATCGCGGCCGCTCGTCTCAGCGGGAGCCGGGAAATCTGCATAACACTATGTATTTTATATCCAGCACACTGAGAGGGAAATGTGGGCTATTGCAGCTAGAGGCCACCAGGTGGGGCACGTGCAGTAGAAAAGAATAGTGCCAAGTGTAAGTCTATTTCTGCACTTATAGGTATATGCACAAATCCCACCACAGGGACCCCAAAGCAAGAGCAGGGAGGGATCAATACCAGAGGGCCACCAGACCCAAGGTAGCCCCAATCCAGAGACCCCCACAGCCGCAAGAGCACCCTGCTACCTCAATTCCAGCTCCACCAGAAGAACTTGAGATGGCCGCCGCATCTCCCTGGCTGTCTGTTTCTCCTCCGTCTCCTGCTGCCAGGCTTCTCTCCGATCCTCTGCCTCAGGGGGTGTCCACCCTGGGGGTCAGGGGAGGGCCCCTGTATGATCCGGAGCTTGAGTGAGGGGTCCGCGCCCCTTCCCAGCGCCGCGCTCCCGCCGTGGAGCTCAAGACGCGTGCGCCGGGAGTACGCGAGTCCCCGGCTTCTGTATGGGCGAGGGCCACAACCTGCAAGAGCGGTGAAAACCACTCCCCGGCTCCGCAGCAAATGCCACAGGGCTGAGGGGACCCACTGGGAGGGATGGGGAGCCCCCAGAGAGGATATCCAGTGGGTGAGCAACCAGAAAACACTAATATAGAGCACTGGAGAGAGGAGAGCAGCAGACACGCGTCTGCTCTCTTCTCCAGCCAAGCCACGCCCCCAAAAATATTAATTTTCACATTACAAATTTATTTGAAAAATATTTATCACACTCATATTAAAAATGTGGATTGTGATAAAAAAATTCACCTAAGTATTTCATTTAATGTGTTACAGTATTTGTATTTTTTTTTACAAGCCAAGGATCATGAATACCTACAGCACAGAAGGAAAAGGACCCCAAAAAATCTTTAGACTTACTGTAGCAATACAATGGAGAAAGAAAGCCAAGAGAGGAAGGTTAGGGTTTTTTTAAGAGCTTTTATTTTTTTAATTAATTCAGTGTTTTTTCCCCCACCAATGTCTTCGATGCACAACAGATACCAGATGCCTTCCATGACATGTCATGGTAGCACTTACGATTCCTGAAGTGTCAGAAGGGGGCAATAATAAACAGGGCCACAACTAGGGAGGGCAGGGGGGCATGTGCCCCGGGTGCTGGATTTAAGGGGCTGCAGAGACCTCCATCCAGCTACCTCAGCCAGGTTCTCCTCCTCGCCATGCCCAGTGCTGGACTCGGGGTTAGTGGCGGATCCATGCAAATACTTTGTCCTCTCACAGCGCTGCACTCCAGTCATCCAGCCTATGACAGACTTTACAATCAATCTAAAATCCTCACGGCAAAGCACTGCTTGACAATCAGTATTTTAGATTGATCGTATAGTCTGCCACATTCTGAATGACTCAAGTGCTGTACAAAGCACATGATCCTGTAGGGGCAGTGGATTGCTGTGTGCAGAAATCTTCTCCTGAATCCTGGATCCTGCCTGCTACTGTTGGTATCAGCAGGGTGCTGTGTGCTGTGACTAGTGGCAGCCTGCATCTTTATCAGTGATGCAGTGGGTTGTATCTGGCAAGTATTTGTTTAGTTTAATTGACATTCCAAGCCTGGGCTTGCGCGCTCTCTTGTCCTCCCTTATCTCTCCCTCACCACTCTCCCATCTCTCTTTCTCCCTCTCATCTCTCTCTCTCCCTGACCCTTCTCTCATCTTTCTCTCCTCACTCTCCCTTGCACCTCCCCATTCTGTCTTTCTGTTTCCCCTCTCTCCCTCACTCCTCTCTCCCATCTCTCTTCCTCACCCCCTCTCTCTTCCTCTACTCTCTCCCTTACCTCCCTCTTCTCTCTCCCAACCCTCTCTCCTCTCTCTCCCTCCCCCTCTCTATTCTCTCTCCCATCTCTTTCTTCCCAATATCAACCTCCTCCCCACACACACACTTTCCCCATGGTCCCATATTCTAAACTGGAGCCAAAAGGCATTACAACTATTATGTGTATATGGTTCATAAGGCGTATAAGGGATACTGTGTGGAATAATGTGCTATATAGGGCATTACTATTGTGTATCATATTGTGAATAAGAGACAATATTGTGTGACATAACGTGTGGTGTAATTTGAATTTCGTTTTTTGTGTGTGTGTGTGTGTGTGTGTGTGTGTGTGTGTGTGTGTGTGTGTGTGTGTGTGTGTGTGTGGGGTGGGTGCCAAATTACTGCCTTGCCCCACGTGGCGAACATCCTAGTTTTGGCCCTGTAATAACAATAGCAATAATAGCAAAAAATATAATAGCAGACAAAAACATTCTTCAAAAATAATAGACGTTAGCGCACATGGGCAGTGGTTTGAACTTTGAACCATCTTGTCTGACCCAAGCACCTCTTTCTGACAGTAAATGGGTTTGCAAACTGCTACTTGATAAATAAGGCAATGTCCATTCGTTAGAGGGAAAAATCAAGATGTCAGTGTGCATATTTAGTAAATCTGGTGGTTTTGACAAGAAAAAACATTAAAAGCTTTTTAAACAAAGCACATTTGAGTGATTGTAGCCACTCGTGCTTTACAGCACTGGACTGGTTGTCCATACAGCCTATCCACGTTTTGTTGCCGACTGATTTCCAGATGGAAGTCTGCCCAATAATTTTCAGCATGGAGTTGCACATATTATGAAAAGACATAATGAGACCAACCTAGCTTTGCATAGCCTGGTGCTGGTTACTGATTTAAGTTTATAGTAACCTCCCAGACTATAAGCTACGATGCTGTATAGTCATTTGTGAGGAGCACATTGCTAGTTTGCATTTTTTAAAGCTATTTTCAGTGGGAAACAGGCTTTTTTGAATTGGTACTAAGAGTAATGCAGATTTGGACAATTACATTATAAATTATGTTGATGATGATGACTATCCTAATGCAAAACTGTAACCAGTCAATAACACAACTTATTATCATTACAAAATGAACTGTCTCGTTAATGCTTTTACATTGCAGCACATTTCTTAGGATCTCTCTTTTTTATTATTATTATTATGATAGATGTAGTAATCACAAAATCTTCTTAACCATTAGGTCTAGGAACTTTAAATTTGGACAGTAGCTTGCTTTTGTGACGTAGGAACCCACTAAGAAGGGATTTTTAAAATTACACCCACAAAGGGGTTAAAAGGGGTGAGATGATTATTGGAAGTTCCTCCTTCACAAAGGAGGGTTAAAAAAGCCCACCCAGCTGGGGCTATAAAGAATGCATGGTGCCGGCGATACCAAGTCACGGAGGGGGAGGACACAATGCGCTGTTCCTGGACTTCCTTGCCAGTGGCAGTTGAAAACCATTAATCAAATAGGGGAGCCCCATTAACTGGCACCTCTAAACACTGTTAAACATCGCTGGGTGTGGCTCCCCTATTTAAATAATGGACTGCTCTGCAACTGCCACTGGCAGGGATATCATATCCAGCCTTATGGTTCAGGAGATTTTGTGATGAGTCAGTGGTATTTGTCATATATATATATATATATATATATATATATATATTGCAGATATACAGTAAGTACTGAACCAACCTATATCCAGTCAGGAGAGCATAGTGTCTCATTTATCAGAGGTTAACCTGTTGCTTGAATTAAACATTGCGCACCTCTCAAAGAGCAATAAGAGGAAAGGAGAGATAGATATTTTGACTCTTAAATGCATTAAAGGAAAGTTTGATCGTCAGCAACTGCTTATCTGTTGTGTAAAAGGTACCGACAGCTCTCCCAGTGACCTTAAGTATTGTGCAAAAAATATTTACCTTTTTTCCTCAAAGAAGGAGCCCTAAGGAGAGCAAGAAGTTAAGCAAGGTGACCTAGGGCCCTTTGGAATAGAGTCAGCCTACCCCTACAAAACCTACATATTTAACATACAGCAGGCGGAGCTTGGCCTGTCGTCCCAGCATTTACAGCACTGAGCAGGGTAGCATCAGAGGCGGGACGGGGCAGAGAAGGAGGCGGATTATTTTCCTC
Source organism: Pseudophryne corroboree (assembly GCF_028390025.1). Classification (NCBI taxonomy): domain Eukaryota; kingdom Metazoa; phylum Chordata; class Amphibia; order Anura; family Myobatrachidae; genus Pseudophryne; species Pseudophryne corroboree. Next base: position 952,775,933 of record NC_086445.1, on the reverse strand, counting down.
AGCGCCAGCCTTTTGACAGCATCAATCATGGGAAGGGCCTCCCGAAGGTACAGCCTGACAAAGATTGGCAGTGGTGGGCAGGGCATGTGCTGTTGTAAGTCTAATTGCTGATCTTCTGTGATAAACTAACCAGTTAACTTTAGGTACTGTATATCCCGTTGTCCAGAAAATAAGACACAGAGTCTACAGATTCCCAGACAATAAACTAATAAGAATTTACTCACCGGTAATTCTATTTCTCGTAGTCCGTAGTGGATGCTGGGGACTCCGTAAGGACCATGGGGAATAGACGGGCTCCGCAGGAGACTGGGCACTCTAAAGAAAGATTCAGTACTATCTGGTGTGCACTGGCTCCTCCCTCTATGCCCCTCCTCCAGACACCAGTTAAGGAAACTGTGCCCGGAAGAGCTGACATTACAAGGAAAGGATTTTGGAATCCAGGGTAAGACTCATACCAGCCACACCAATCACACTGTACAACTTGTGATAAACTTACCCAATTAACAGTATGAACAACAACTGAGCATCACTCAACCGATGCTACATAACCATAACCCTTTGTTAAGCAATAACTATATACACGTATTGCAGAAAGTCCGCACTTGGGACGGGCGCCCAGCATCCACTACGGACTACGAGAAATAGAATTACCGGTGAGTAAATTCTTATTTTCTCTAACGTCCTAGTGGATGCTGGGGACTCCGTAAGGACCATGGGGATTATACCAAAGCTCCCAAACGGGCGGGAGAGTGCGGATGACTCTGCAGCACCGAATGGGCAAACACAAGGTCCTCCTCAGCCAGGGTATCAAACCTGTAGAATTTTGCAAAAGTGTTTGAAGCCGACCAAGCAGCTGCTCGGCAAAGCTGTAATGCCGAGACCCCTCGGGCAGCCGCCCAAGAAGAGCCCACCTTCCTTGTGGAATGGGCTTTCACTGATTTCGGCTGCGGCAATCCCGCCGCAGAATGAGCCTGCTGAATTGTGTTACAGATCCAGCGAGCAATAGTTTGCTTTGAAGCAGGAGCACCCAGCTTGTTGGATGCATACAGGATAAACAGCGAGTCAGTCTTCCTGACTCCAGCCGTTCTGGTTACATAAATCTTCAAAGCCCGGACTACGTCCAGCAACTTGGAGTCCTCCAAGTCACGAGTAGCCGCAGGCACCACAATAGGTTGGTTCAAATGAAAAGATGACACCACCTTTGGCAGAAACTGCGGACGAGTCCGCAATTCTGCCCTGTCCATATGGAAAACCAGATAGGGGCTTTTACATGACAAAGCCGCCAATTCTGACACACGCCTAGCTGAAGCTAAAGCCAACAGCATGACCACTTTCCACGTGAGATACTTTAGTTCCACGGTCTTAAGTGGCTCAAACCAGTGGGATTTCAGGAAAACCAACACCACGTTAAGATCCCAAGGTGCCACTGGTGGCACAAAAGGGGGCTGAATATGCAGCACTCCCTTAACAAACGTCTGAACCTCAGGCAGTGAAGCCAGTTCTTTTTTGAAAGAAGATGGATAGGGACGAAATCTGGACCTTTATGGACCCTAATTTTAGGCCCATAGTCACACCTGACTGTAGGAAGTGCATGAATCGACCCAGCTGGAATTCCTCTGTAGGGGCCTTCCTGGCCTCACACCAAGCAACATATTTTTGCCATATATAGGGTGATAATGCTTTGCTGTCACGTCCTTCCTAGCCTTTATCAGCGTAGGAATAACTTCATCCGGAATGCCCTTTTCTGCTAGGATTCTGCGTTCAACCGCCATGCCGTCAAACGCAGCCGCGGTAAGTCTTGGAACAGACAGGGCCCCTGTTGCAACAGGTCCTGTCTGAGAGGCAGAGGCCATGGTTCCTCTGTGAGCATTTCTTGCAGTTCCGGGTACCAAGTCCTTCTTGGCCAGTCCGGAACAATGAGTATTGTTTTCACTCTTCTTTTCCTTACGATTCTCAGTACCTTGGGTATGAGATGAAGAGGAGGAAACACATAGACTGACTGGAACACCCACGGTGTTACCAGTGCGTCCACAGCTATCGCCTGAGGGTCCCTTGACCTGGCGCAATACCTTTTTAGCTTTTTGTTGAGGCTGGACGCCATCATGTCCACCTGTGGCAGTTCCCACCTACTTGCAATCTGCGTGAAGACTTCTTGATGAAGTCCACACACTCCCGGGTGGAGGTCGCTCCTGACTTGACCACAACCCTTGGAAGTTTCTTCCCTGAGTGACTGCCCCCCATCCTCGGAGGCTCGCATCCGTGGTCACCAGGACCCAGTCCTGTATGCCGAACCTGCGGCCCTCGAGAAGGTGAGCACTCTGCAGCCACCACAGAAGAGACACCCTGGCCCTGGGGGACAGGGTGATCAGCCGATGCATCTGAAGATGCGATCCGGACCACTTGTCCAACAGATCCCACTGAAAGATCCTCGCATGAAACCTGCCGAAGGGAATGGCTTCGTATGATGCCACCATCTTTCCCAGTACTCGCGTGCAGTGATGCACCGACACCTGTTTCGGTTTTAAGAGGTCTCTGACTAGAGTCACGAGCTCCTGAGCCTTCTCCGCCGGGAGAAACACCTTCTTCTGGTCTGTGTCCAGAATCATGCCCAGAAAGGGCAGACGCGTCGTAGGAATCAGCTGCGATTTTGGGATATTCAGAATCCAGCCGTGCTGTTGCAACACTTCCTGAGAGTGTGCTACGCTGATCAGCAACTGCTCTCTGGACCTCGCCTTTATGAGGAGATCGTCCAAGTATGGGATAATTGTGACTCCTTGCTTTCTCAGGAGCACCATCATTTCCGCCATTACCTTGGTAAATATTCTCGGTGCCGTGGAGAGCCCAAACGGCAACGTCTGGAATTGGTAATGACAGTCCTGTACCACAAATCTGAGGTACTCCTGATGAGGTGGATAAATGGGGACATGCAAGTAAGCATCCTTGATGTCCAGAGACACCATAAAATCCCCCTCTTCCAGGCTTGCAATGACCGCTCTGAGCGATTCCATTTTGAATTTGAATTTCTTCAGATAAATGTTCGGGGATTTTAAATTCAAGATGGGTCTGACCGAACCGTCCGGTTTCGGTACTACAAACATTGTGGAATAGTAACCCCTTCCCTGTTGAAGGAGAGGAACCTTTACACCCACCTGCTGGAGGTATAACTTGTGAATTGCTGCCAGCACTACCTCCCTTTCCATGGGGGAAACTCGCAAGGCCGATTTTAGGTAACGGTGAGGGGGCGTCACCTCGAATTCCAGTTTGTATCCCTGAGACACAACTTGTATAGCCCAAGGATCCACCCGTGAGCGAACCCACTGGTGGCTGAAATGTCGGAGACGCGCCCCCACGGCTCCTGGCTCCGCCTGTGGAGCCCCAGCGTCATGCTATCAGGGGATTTAGTGGAAGCCGGGGAGGACTTTTATTCCTGGGAACTAGCTGCGTGGTGCAGCCTCTTTCCTCTACCCCTGCCTCTGGCAAGAAAGGATGCACCTCTGACTTTCTTGCTCTTTTGCGAACGAAAGGACTGCATTTGGTAATACTGTGCTTTCTTAGGCTGTGGCGGGACATAAGGCAAGAAATTTGACTTCCCAGCCGTAGCTGTGGAAACTAGGTCTGAGAGACCGTCCCCAAACAATTCCTCACCCTTATAAGGTAAAACCTCCATGTGTTTTTTAGAGTCTGTATCCCCTGTCCATTGCCGAGTCCATAAGACCCTTCTGGCAGAAATGGACATTGCGTTTACTCTAGAGCCCAGCAGGCAAATGTCCCTCTGGGCATCCCGCATATATAGGACCGCGTCCTTGATATGTGCCAGGGTCATTAGAACAGAGTCCCTGTCCAGGGTATCTAACTCCTCAGACAGAGTATCTGTCCATGCTGCTACAGCACTACACATCCAGGCCGAAGCAATTGTTGGCCTCAGCAGCGTACCAGAATGTGTGTAAACAGACTTCAGGATAGCTTCCTGCTTTCTATCCGCAGGATCCTTTAGGGCGGCCGTATCCTGAGACGGCAGGGCCACCTTCTTAGATAAGCGTGTCAACGCCTTGTCTACCCTGGGGGAGGATTCCCAGCGTAACCTGTCCGTTGGCGGGAAAGGATACGCCATCAGCAATCTCTTGGAAATTCCTATCAGGGGAATCCCACGCTTTTTCACATAATTCATTCAATTCATGTGACGGGGGAAAAGCCACTTCTTGCTTTTTCTCCCCATACATATAAATCCTCTTGTCAGGGAAAGGATTTTCCTCAGAAATGTGTAACACATCCTTCATTGCCACAATAATGTAGCGGATGGCTTTAGTAATTTTAGGCTGCAACTTTGCATCATCGTCATCGACACTGGAATCAGATTCCGTGTCGACGTCTGTGTCAACTAACTGGGATATTGGGCGCTTTTGAGACCCTGACGGCCTCTGCGCTGTGGGAGCAGGCATGGGTTGAGACCCCGACTGTCCCAAGACTACAGCTTTATCCAATCTGTTATGAAAGGAGCTTACATTATCATTTAACACCTGCCACATATCCATCCAATCAGGTGTCGGCCCCGTCGGGGGCGACACCACATCTATTTGCACTTGTTCTGCCTCCACGTATCCTTCCTCATCAAACATGTCGACACAAGCGTACCGACACACTGCACACATACAGGGAACGCTCTGACTGAGGACAGGACCCCACAAAGGCTTTTGGGGAGACAGAGAGAGAGTATGCCAGCACACACCCCAGCGCTATATAACCCAGGGATTACACTGTACCTTAGTGTTTACCCAGAGCTGCTGTTTTTATATATATCTGCGCCTAAATTTATGTGCTCCCCCTCTCTTTTTTACCCTCTATTGCACCTGTATACTGCAGGGGAGAGCTTGGGGAGCGTCCTTCCAGCGGAGCTGTGAAGAGAAAATGGCACTGGTGTGCTGAGGAAGAAGGCCCCGCCCCCTCAGCGGCGGGCTTCTGTCCCGCTTCTCATGTGTAAAAATGGCGGGGGCTCGCACATTTATACAGTGCCTGACTGTATATACAGTATGTATACTTTTGCCATCAGGTATCTTAATTGCTGCCCAGGGCGCCCCCCCTGCGCCCTGCACCGTACAGTGACCGGAGTGTGTGGGTGTGCTGCGGGAGCAATGGCGCACAGCTGCAGTGCTGTGCGCTACCTTAAGTGAAGACAGGAGTCTTCTGCCGCCGATTTCGATGTCTTCTTGCTTCTGCTCCTTCTGTACTTCTGGCTCTGCGAGGGGGACGGCGGCGCGGCTCTGGGAACGGACGATCAAGGTTAGGTACCTGTGTTCGATCCCTCTGGAGCTAATGGTGTCCAGTAGCCTAAGAAGCGCAACTTAGCTGCAGTGAGTAGGTTTGCTTCTCTCCCCTCAGTCCCACGTAGCAGAGAGTCTGTTGCCAGCAGAAGCTCTCTGAAAATAAAAAACCTGACAAAATACTTTCTTTTCTAGCAAGCTCAGGAGAGCCCACTAGGAGCACCCAGCTCTGGCCGGGCACAGATTCTAACTGGGGTCTGGAGGAGGGGCATAGAGGGAGGAGCCAGTGCACACCAGATAGTACTGAATCTTTCTTTAGAGTGCCCAGTCTCCTGCGGAGCCCGTCTATTCCCCATGGTCCATACGGAGTCCCCAGCATCCACTAGGACGTTAGAGAAATGTTTATTGTTTTGGTGTGTTCTCGCACTGTTTCATGGAGGGGCACTTTAATGCTAGCAGTTCTCAACAACATCCTACCACTAGTGAGCCTATTTTAAAAGCAGTATTACGTACATTTGCTTAAATACCAGCACTTTTTTATTTCTTTGTGATTATACTTGAAATTCCATAACAAAGCACGGGTATTCAGCGAGTAAAAAATAAGTCGAACTAATAATAATACAAAATTATTATTTAAAATGATCCATTGCGCTGAGTTTGAGACCTGGCACCTGGTGCCAAGAACCATCAATATCACTTAAAATAAGCATGCCTAATTAAGACTGGCAGTCTAAGATGATTACCCACTGGTAAATGCAGAACCTCCAACATGCAAGGCCGGCGCTACCATTAGGCAGCTTTAGGCAGCTGCCTATGGGCGCCGGCCACTGGGGGGCAGCGCTGCACGCTGCCGATGTACATAGCTTCCTTTATTCCCTTTGCTCAGCCAGGCTCCGCCTCTTTCTTAAGTGACAGAGGAGCAGGGATGCCGCAACTGCACAACTGGTACTGATATGGCACTGATGGCAGCGTTACATGGGTAAATGCTGTGTAACCCATTGGGTGATAAGCAGGGCGGCTCTTGTAAAATTCTGAAAGCTGCTGACTGCTCCTCACTCTGTCTGCAATCCCACCTCTCCACTGCCCACCCGCCCTTCCACTATAGAACCCAGCATATTCCCGCTCTGCACCACGACATCACCCATGTTAATGTTACCCGGCGCCACCTCTCCCGCAATTGCATCCCACTTTTTACTTGCCCCCTTCTCCTGCGATGGCATGCAGCGATTGCATCCTGCTTTATACCTGCCCCCGCCTACCACATTTCCATCCTGCTTTTTACCTGCCTCTCGCAATTGCATCCCACTTTTTACCCGCCGCCACCTCCCGCGATTGCATCTCGCTTTTTACCCACCCCTGCCTCCTGCGATTGCATCCCGCTTTTCACCTGCCCCCACTTCCTGCGTTTTGTCCACCCCCGTCTCCTGTAATGGCATCCCACTTTTTACTGATTCCCGCGATTGCAGGGATGCAGCGGCCGCCCAACTCTTATCAGCCAGCACGGCACTGATGTCAGTGAAATATGGGTAAGTGCTGTGTAACCCATCTGACTGCTGACTGCCCGCTGCGATAGAATACAGCTTTTTACTAGCCCCCACCTCCCACATGTTAGCTGCCCCTCTCCCTTGATTGCCTCCAGCATATTACACATACACAACCCCTCCCCCGCGATTGCCTCCGCATGTTACCTGCCTCCTCTCCTGCGGTTGTCTCCAGCATGATACGTATGTATATATATATATATATATATATATACACATACATATACATACATACTTACATACATACAAATATATATATATAAAATATATATAAAAAACCACAGCACTCACCACCCCAGAAGCGGGGTGCAGTATCTGCACTCACCACTCATAGGGTGGGGTGCATGCAGCCCATGGCCACCAACCCAAATAGATACAAACAGAAAGTTCAGCACTCACCATAGCAAGCTCACTTATCCTCACAACATCAATAAATAAATGATGGGGGTTTAGTTAGTGAATTGGCCAATGCATGGAAGCCTGCAAACCGCTCGCCAAGGTACCCCACCTTCATGCAGGTCCTACACTATCACAAAGTCTCAAAAACTAAAACCTGGCAACTGTATCACACATAATATAACTGCAAACATGCCCACTAGGTTTAATGTGCATCTGCCACAAATCATATGGCTTTTAAAGGTACACTAGTCACCTGACACTGGCTGATAAATTACTAAGGAGCAGCTGACACAGGTTTAGAACAAATGAGATTACACAGGGGTGCATGAAAAGTCCTGTAACCATGGTTAATCAGAGTTAACCAAAGGTTAACCCCACAATATATAAACGAGCGGTTTGCAGGCTTCCGTGCATTGGCCAATTCACTAACTAAACCCCCATCATTTATTTATTGATGTTGTGAGGATAAATGAGCTTGCTATGGTGAGTGCTGAACTTTCTGCTTGTATGTATATTAGAGATGAGCGGATTCGGTTTACCTCGGTTTTACTCGGTTCTTAAAACCGAATCTTATTGGCTATCCAAAACACATGACATCCGTGAGCCAATAAGATTCGGTTTTGAGAACCGAGTAAAACCGAGTAAAACCGAATCCGCTCATCTCTAGTATATATATATATATATATATATATATATATTTCTATATATATATATCTGTCCATCATCCGTGCTCCCCCACCCCTTACACACACACACACACATACACACACACACACACACACACACACACACACACACACACACACTGTAGCCTTCCAACATGACATATTCTACCTGATACAAAATGCTTACCACTATATTTTCTATTGCACTTACATTAGTCAAGTAAACAGTAAATAGAGTATGAAGTTTGGTAGCAGAGGTTGGGTCATGTTGGATCATTTGAGTATGTGCTTTGCAGTCTTTAGGAAATGTTATGTATAAGCAATGCTAAGATCTCTTTAGTCAACACTTTGTTAGCTGAACTTTGTGAATATGAAAGTTAGGGTTATTTCTGATGAGCATTTATGAGTGTAATAATCTGCTAATGCTCTGTTCTAGACAGAACCAGGGGCAGACTGACCCCATTACAGAGCCGCATGTTTTTGCTTTGGTTTTTCCAAAACGACCCCGAGTGTTTTGTGTTTGTTTTTCAGTTTTGGCAAAACCACCCTCAAGTGTTTTTGTTTGGATTTGCATTTGGTTTTGAATTTGGATTTCTTGAAAATTAATTAAAACAGCTAAAATCATGTACTGTAATTTGGACCTATTTTTGCTCCTATAGTATTGTCAACATCAGTATCATTAATTTCCAGTAATTTCCAGTCAAATTGGACTGCAATCTTCTGTGTGAAATGGCACCTGAAATCACAAAGGATCGATTTCCAAGCAATTCAAAGCCCAAGATTTTAAATCCATGTTCTGAACCAATTGAAGCTCCGAATCGGGACCCGGTTCAACTAGTAACCCCTAAATTCGGTGAGTTCGGATTTCTAAAAAATGGAACCACACAAATCTAGTAATTTCTCTTCTGTCCTTCTCTGTGTGGTCATGCTGGTAGCTGAATTCTGACTCAGGACAGGAAGAAGCTCACGGCACCCTTACTGGATGGCACTCTATTTGCCAGCATAGGCTGCGTTCTGGTAGGGCCAGCCCTGGACAGAACACAACATCAGGAATTGCTTCTTTATATTACACACGTTTTTCAATATAATATTTTAAAGTCACGCATAGAAACAATAAATAAACCTAATGTGTATAATTTATAGGTGTGTGCATTGGGACATTTTTGGGAGATTTGTGTTTTGGATCTGGATCTACTTAGTGTTTTGGATCTGGATTGGTTTTGCAAAAACCACCCTTGCGGGTTTTGATTTTGATTTTGGATCTGGATTAAAAAAAATAATAATAATCAAAACAGCTAAAATAACATAATTTGGGGGTGTTGTTGTTCCTACGGTATCATTAACCTCAATAACATTAATTTCCACTCATTTTCAGACTATTCTGAACACCTCATAGGCAAACGCAGGGGGGTTTCCGGTTGCACGGAAACCCCCCTCCTCTTGGCAAGTGGCTCAAATGATGAGAACAATGGTCATGGTAAATAATACTATTACTAGAACTGCCGCCACATCATGCAGTTTTTGGGACAGCAGAGCTGCTGCACATGCCCAGATGCCCAGTGGTAACAGCTTCTTCTACCAAGTTTGCTGTGTGTGTGGATCTGAGTCCTCAATCAGTGCACTGAACCAGAGTGTAGCTACCAGGAAGAAGAGACAGGAGCCTTACCATAAGGTGGAAGAATGTGTTCTTAGAAAGTGCAGTACTGGTTCTATTATGTTTGTGTATTTATTTATTATGGTATGTTTAACCTTTTTCTGACCACTTATTTATATTATTTAAGTTTGTTTGATACAGCCTATACTAGAGACCATCTATAGGGTTAAATATAAATACTGTATTCCATACAGTATACAGTGTATAAAAAGACCAATGTTCAGAGTCGTTACTAGTTTCTTCTACCGCTCCCCCAGACTCCTGCACTTGCTCCAATGTTCCGCAGAGTGGGAAATTGTGGACTGCATTTGGAAACCCCCCTCAAGAAATCCTGCATTTGCCACAGCACCTCACAGCTCACAATATTGTTTTTATCCAGTGTAGGCAAAAGGTTGCACCGAGGTAGCTGGACGGAGCAGCAGCAGCCTTTGGATGTATATACTGGGAGGACAAAATCTAAAAAAAAAGAATGTATTTAAAAAAAGATGCATTAGGCAAGGCTCAAGATTTCAGTTCACAAAAAGATGATTAAGGCAAACAAGAATAAAAAAAGACAATATTTTAGATTTAATTTATTAAATTTATTTTATTTTAATTTTATTTATTTAATTTTATTTATTTACAATCAAATTCTTCATTTCCTCCAAGATATCTTCAATATGCAGAAAGTTCACTATATGAGTGTGGAGAGTTTATTTATATTCATTTAATTTCAATTTATGTAATTTATAATTATTATTAATAACTTTAATTTGAATTAATTACAATGTAGTGATAAGAAGAGTTATAAAAATAGGACAATAAGTTATAATAAGAATATGAGCTACAGACACCACACCCTGAAATGTAAGGAGAACACCTGGATATATTCTGGAGGATATGTCTTTTATTTATTATTATTTTTTTTTTGGGTGGACTAACAGAACACCCCTAGATATACGGAGCAGCTGCAGTCCCTGGATGTATACTGGGATGACACAGCACAAAATATTAACTTAAATCAAAATATATATATTATTTTTTATATCACTAACTGCAGTTACAGTGCCGCACAAATGAGTCAAAAATATATACAAGTATTTTAATATCACACACTGGCGGTTACAGTTTCACACAAATTAATCAGAAATATATATAATAATTACACACTGTGGTTGACTACACCGACAGCATCGCACAATGCGTTTATGAGTAGGAAATAAAATACTGTGGTCTGACCAGCAGCGTTACAGTACTTATGAAAATAAAATACTGTATAAATTGTATAGTGCGCAAACAAAAATTTTTTTTTTTCATAATAATAATTTTAGGCTTTTTGTTTTTAGCTTTTAAATATTTTAATTTTATAATGGAGCGGAGCCCCAGGATGGATGGACAGATCACCCCTTGCATATACAGCACACAGAGCACACTTTTCAAATACATAATATGAAATATATTATTGGCTTTGGATCACACACAGAGGATATACTGTATAACAGTAGTAAACGGCAGTCACTGTACTAGTAGTCACAGTGATGCACCAATAGAAATATTTTTTTTTTGGTTTGGATCACACACAGAGGACATATAGCAGTAGTGTACAAGAGTACTGGTAGTCGTCACTGAGTGACACACCAATAGAAATATATTTTTTACTGTGGATCACATAGCAATAGTGTTATTACTAGTAGTCATGGAGGGACGTACAATTAGAAATATATTTATTTTTCTGTAACACACACACAGCAGTAGTGTGACGCATGACAGTACACAGTCACACAGCCCTTTATAGACAGAGAATGCCTGGTCCTGACTCCTGACCTACACACAGCCACAGTATGCTATATGCAGTGCACACACAAGTATGCAGAGCCATAACACAGTAGCACACCTACACACAATGCCACAGATCAACTGAACTCTCCTGCATCCTGCAAAACACAACCCCGCCGCTCGACAACAATTCTCTCCTGCTCCCCTTCCTCATGCAAAACAAACCCTCAGCTCCACAATAAGCCTTTCCTGCCTGCCCCCTTCCTCCTGCAAAACAACCCCTCTGCCTCACAATACTCTCCTGCTCCCCTTCCCTTTTTCAGCACAGAACAGTGAGAGCACACACAGTCACAGAGAGGACCAAAGGAACCCGTGAGATCCGACAGCGGGATGATGACGTTTTGCCTCTTTTCGGAACCATGGCAGGTGCGCAAAATTGAGCCTGCCTCGGATCTGCATAGTTCGGGAGGACTCTGTTTTCGGAAAACCGAACCCACTCACCTCTAATAATTTAATTATCAAATGACTGTGAATCAAAGAAACTCACAGTGAAATGCAGGAAATGCCCAACATTGACTATGCAATGTGGGCGGAGACCGGCACCACCGATATAGTCAATGTTGGGCTGCCTGCACAGTCTGTTTTTTTTGCGATGCCGACCCCGCAGCACCGCGCATCAGCATTGTAAGCTCTATACACACGGTGCGATATGCACTATATTTTCCTGCAATATTTACTATATAGTCCATATTACAAGGAAAATCGCGCCATGTGTATGCACCTTTACACGCTGTTCTGCACACAACTGTGTGGAGGAGGACATGCTTGGAGCAGTCGGAGCGGAAGCGGAAGTGATGAGCGGGCTCGCACGTGTGCACGTGCAGGAGGAGCCTGGGTGCCGGGAATCGGGCCGAATACAGGGCTGAGTACAACGGAGCGGGCAGCGGTAGGATCGCTGCTGCTGCCGCCGCTGCTGTGTGTGAGGCCGCTGCTGTGTGTGAGTGAGGCCGCTGCTGTGAGTGTGCTGATGCTGCTGTGTGTGTGTAGGAGTGGGGGAGAGTGTGTGAGTGTGGCCCTACCACTGCCCTACATCTGCCGGGCCGTTGCTGCTAGTGGAGTGTGTGAGTGAGCAAGTAAGTGTGTGAGGTCCACATTCAGTGTGTGAAAGAAGGAAGTGAGAGGGCTGCTGCTGCTGGGTGAGTGAGTGAGTGAGTGGGCACTGCTGGGGGTGAGAAATGGTGAGAGTGTGTTGCCAGGGGAGAGAAAGGGTATAAGGGCTGCTGCTGGGTGAGCGAGTGTGTGAAGCTGCAGCCACAGCCTGCGTGAGTGAGGACTGCGAACTGTGGCTGATGCAGGTGCTGGATGCCGGGTGCAGTGAGAAGGAGGTGCGGAGAGCTGGAGCAACTGCAAGGAGGAGTATCGGTGACGCAGGAGAGGGCCCACTCAGATAAGTATTGGTTATCTACTTTATTGTGTATGTGATTGAATTGACTGTTTCTCCTGTGTTGTGAATATTGATTCTCATCACAGCTAGGTCATAGTCTAGTCAATATCATATTGCATAGTTTTGTATTGTTTGACATTGTTCTTCGGAAGCTAATAGGGATCGCAGCCCTGCTGAGCTAAAATACACTTCCCCATAGGCATGAACTGTTGATCGCAGCAGCAGCTAAAAGTTGCTGGCTGCGATCAACTCAGAATTACCACCCATGTGCACTGCAGGGGGGCAGATATAACATTTGCAGAGAGAGTTAGATTTGGGTGGGTTATTTTGTTTTTGTGCAGGGTAAAAACTGGCTGCTTTATTTTTACACTGCAATTTAGATTTCAGTTTGAACACACTCCACTCAAATCTAAGGCCGTGTACACACGGTGAGATTCGGACTTATCCGATTCTCACTGTGCGACGGGGGGCCGGGTCGGCACTTAGACAGTATCGCAAGCACATAATGAGTGTGCTTGCGATCCTGGTTCTGTGCGATTTTGGCTAAGTGTCAATCCTGACTATCTCTTCTATAGAGATAGTCAGGATTGACTTGCCTGCACAGCCTATTTTTTCGTCCGATGCCGACCGCGCGGGGCCGCGCATCGGCATCGGATCGGGATCGCAAGGTGACTGTCACCTTGCGATCTGCACTATCTTTTCTTCCGATTCTGACTATATAGTCAGAATCGGAAGAAAAGATCTTACCGTGTGTACACACCTTAAGGGTGTGTACACACTGTGAGATTCTGGCTATGTATGATTTTCACTTGAGATTTCCCTTGAACTCCCTGGAGCCCAGATAGCACAGATTTTGACTAACTCTTCTTGAGATATGGACTATGGGGGTAATTCCAAGTTGATCGCAGCAGGATTTTTGATAGCAACTGGGCAAAACCATGTGCACTGCAGGGGAGGCAGATATAACATGTGCAGAGAGAGTTAGATTTGGGTGGGGTGTGTTCAATTTGCAATCTAATTTGCAGTGTAAAAATAAAGCAGCCAGTATTTACCCTGCACAGAAATAAAATAACCCATTCAAATCTAACTCTCTCTGCACATGTTATGTCTGCCTCCCCTGCAGTGCACATGGTTTTGCCCAGTTGCTATCAATAATCCTGCTGCGATCAACTCAGAATTACCCCCTATGCCTGCTTACGATTTTGGCATATGTGAGATTTTGGCTTATGTGAGATTTTGACTTATGTGAGATTTTGACTATCTCATTATAATAGTGGGACGACATTACAGGGTTGGGGGGAGTGTCTTTTTCGAATGTCAGCCATTTTTAAAGCAGTGTATTTCTGCTCTGTGGCTGATTTTTTTGCAGGGAACCCATGGATTCTACATGGACAAGAGGACCGAGTGGCTACGTGTGAGTGTGTCGGTGTGTGTCAATAAACTTTTACCTTCACGGTATGTGTGTTTTGTCTTTCTTGGGGTATTTCTTTTGTTGTGGAACTATAGGTACCAGCAGGCCTTTTAATTCTCAGCATGCTGGTACTTGTGGTTCTCCAAGTACCAGCATGTGGGGGAGGCTTGCTGGGACTTGTAGTTCCACAGCAAAAGACAATATTCTTTTTTGACACAATTTTGACTATCAGCCCGGCACCCACCGCCCAGGGGTACTGGGGACAGCCTCGGGCTTCACCCTTGGCCTGGAGGTGGGGGGGCCCTTTATTTAAGGGGTCCCCAACCCCCCAGTGAACCCCGGCCAGGGGTGACTAGCTGGGGTGTGTGATGCTGCGGCCACAGGGACCTGTATAAAAGTGTCCCCCGGCTGCGGCATCACCTCCCTTGCTAGTGGAGCCCGGTGCTGGTTTCAAAAATATGGGGGACCCCTACTCTTTTAGTCCCCCGTATTTATGGAACCAGGACTGGTCCAAGAGCCCGGTGCTGGTTGCTTAAATATGGGGGACCCCTACTCCATTTTTCCCTCATATTTTTGCAACCAGGACCGGCTCAAAGAGCCCGAGGCTGGTTATGTTTTTTGGGGGGACCTGCACATTATTTATTTTTTATTTTTAACACTTTCTTAACATTTTTACACAGAAGCATGCACGGATCTTACAGACCAGTGTATGCTTCTGAGTAAGGGGGTCATTCTGACCTGATTGCTTGCTGCAGTTCATCGCAGCGATCAGGTCAGAAGTGCGCCAAATGGCTGACAGTCGTCAGCTGTCGTGGCCTTGCGATCGCCTCTGCCTGATTGACAGGCTGAGGCGGGTGGGGGCGGCACAGCGGCATTCGGCTGCCATTTTGTGTGCGCGGTCCGGCCAACGCAGGCATGGCCAGACTGTGCGGGGGGGCAGGCCGCAGCAGCAGCGTGGCGTCACACGGAGCCGCTGTGACCCGGCCAATAATGAATAGCTCCCGGCCAGCAAAAGCATCGCAGCTGTATGATGCTTTTGCACTTCTGTGGGCCTGACATGAGGGGCAGACTAGCCCTGTGCTGGGCGTCCCCCTGCATGTCGGTGTGCCTGATCATAGACCTGCAAAATTATGCACGGCTACGTTCAGGTCTGAATTAGCCTCTAATAAAACATGACCCCAAAAAAACATTAAAAAAATGTGGTTTTCGGTAGTGATGAGCGGGTTCGGTTCCTCGGAAACCGAACCCCCCCGAACTTCACCCATTTTACACGGGTCCGAGGCATACTCGGATTCTCCCATATGGCTCGGTTAACCCGAGCGCGCCCGAACGTCATCATCCCGCTGTCGGATTCTCGCGAGATTCGGATTCTATATAAGGAGCCGCGCGTCGCCGCCATTTTCACTTGTGCATTGGAAATGTTAGGGAGAGGACGTGGCTGGCGTCCTCTCCGTTTGTGCTTATTGCTTAATTGTGGGGACTGGGGAGCAGCTGTATTATATAGGAGGAGTACAGTGCAGAGTTTTGCTGATCAGTGATCACCAGTTTTATCCGTTCTCTGCCTGAAAAACGCTCCATATCTGTGCTCAGTTTGCTGCATATATCTGTGCTCACATTGCTTTATTGTGGGTACTGGGGACCACCAGTATATTGTATAGGAGGAGTACAGTGCAGAGTTTTGCTGACCAGTGACCACCAGTATACGTTGTCTGCCTGAAAAACGCTCCATATCTGTGCTCAGTGTGCTGCATATATCTGTGCTCACAGTGCTTTATTGTGGGTACTGGGGACCACCAGTATATTATATAGGAGGAGTACAGTGCAGAGTTTTGCTGACCAGTGACCACCAGTATATATAGCAGTACGGTACGGAAGGCCACTGCTCTACCTACCTCTGTGTCGTCAAGTATACTATCCATCTAGATTCTATACCTGTGGTGCATTTTAGTTTTGCAGTTTGCTGACAGTGACCACCAGTATATATAGCAGTACGGTACGGAAGGCCACTGCTCTACCTACCTCTGTGTCGTCAAGTATACTATCCATCTAGATTCTATACCTGTGGTTAGTGATGAGCGGGTTCGGTTTCTCCGAAACCGAACCCACCCCCCCGAACTTCACCTTTTCCACACGGGTCCGAGGCAGCTTAGAACCTTCCCGCCTTGCTCGGCTAACCCGAGCGCGCCCGAACGTCATCATCCCGCTGTCGGATTCTCGCGAGATTCGGATTCTATATAAGCAGCCGCGCGTCGCCGCCATTTTCACACGTGCATTGAGATTGATAGGGAGAGGACGTGGCTGGCGTCCTCTCTGTTTATAATTGTAGAAGAGACAGTTGATTGCTTGTTTTATTACTAATTGTGGGGAGGATTGGGGAGCAGCTGTTAGGACTCGGAGTAGAGTGCAGAGTTTTGCTGATAGTGACCACCAGTTTTTTTTTATCCGTTCTCTGCCTGAAAAAAACGCTCCATACCATATCTGTGCTCAGTGTGCTGCATGATATATCTGTGCTGAGTGCTCACACTGCTTAATTGTGGGGACTGGGGAGCAGCTATAGCAGGAGTACAGTGCACAGTTTTGCTGACAGTGACCACCAGTATACGTTTGTCTGCCTGAAAAACACTCCTGTGGTGGCTTTTTTTTATACTAGATTAGCAGTCTGCTGACAGTGTCCACCAGGTCCATTATACTGTATATAGCAGTACGGTAGGCCACTGCTGTACCTACCTCTGTGTTGTCAGTCACTCGTCATCCATTAATAATAATAAGTATACTATCCATCCATCTACATTGTATACCTGTGGTGGCTTTTTTTCTTTATACTAGTTTAGCAGTTTGCTGACAGTGTCCACCAGGTCCATTTATTATACTGTATATAGCAGTACGGTAGGCCACTGCTGTACCTACCTCTGTGTCGTCACTCGTCGTCCATAAGTATACTATCCATCCATCTACATTGTATACCTGTGGTGGCTTTTTTTCTTTATACTAGTAGTACTAGTTTAGCAGTCTGCTGACAGTGTCCACCAGGTCCATTATACTGTATATAGCAGTACGGTAGGCCACTGCTGTACCTACCTCTGTGTCGTCACTCGTCGTCCATAAGTATACTATCCATCCATCTACATTGTATACCTGTGGTGGCTTTTTTTTTTTATACTAGTAGTACTAGTTAAGCAGTCTGCTGACAGTGTCCACCAGGTCCATTATACTGTATATAGCAGTACGGTAGGCCACTGCTGTACCTACCTCTGTGTCGTCACTCGTCGTCCATAAGTATACTATCCATCCATCTACATTGTTTACCTGTGGTGGCTTTTTTTCTTTATACTAGTAGTACTAGTTTAGCAGTCTGCTGACAGTGTCCACCAGGTCCATTATACTGTATATAGCAGTACGGTAGGCCACTGCTGTACCTACCTCTGTGTCGTCACTCGTCGTCCATAAGTATACTATCCATCCATCTACATTGTATACCTGTGGTGGCTTTTTTTCTTTATACTAGTAGTACTAGTTTAGCAGTCTGCTGACAGTGTCCACCAGGTCCATTATACTGTATATAGCAGTACGGTAGGCCACTGCTGTACCTACCTCTGTGTCGTCACTCGTCGTCCATAAGTATACTATCCATCCATCTACATTGTATACCTGTGGTGGCTTTTTTTTATACTAGTAGTACTAGTTTAGCAGTCTGCTGACAGTGTCCACCAGGTCCATTATACTGTATATAGCAGTACGGAAGGCCACTGCTGTACCTACCTCTGTGTCGTCACTCGTCGTCCATAAGTATACTATCCATCCATCTACATTGTATACCTGTGGTGGCTTTTTTTCTTTATACTAGTAGTACTAGTTTAGCAGTCTGCTGACAGTGTCCACCAGGTCCATTATACTGTATAAAGCAGTACGGTAGGCCACTGCTGTACCTACCTCTGTGTCGTCACTCGTCATCCTTAAGTATACTATCCATCCATCTACATTGTATACCTGTGGTGGCTTTTTTTTTATACTAGTAGTACTAGTTTAGCAGTCTGCTGACAGTGTCCACCAGGTCCATTATACTGTATATAGCAGTACGGTAGGCCACTGCTGTACCTACCTCTGTGTCGTCACTCGTCGTCCATAAGTATACTATCCATCCATCTACATTGTATACCTGTGGTGGCTTTTTTTTTATACTAGTAGTACTAGTTTAGCTGTCTGCTGACAGTGTCCACCAGGTCCATTATACTGTATATAGCAGTACGGTAGGCCACTGCTGTACCTACCTCTGTGTCGTCACTCGTCGTCCATAAGTATACTATCCATCCATCTACATTGTATACCTGTGGTGGCTTTTTTTCTTTATACTAGTAGTACTAGTTTAGCAGTCTGCTGACAGTGTCCACCAGGTCCATTATACTGTATAAAGCAGTACGGTAGGCCACTGCTGTACCTACCTCTGTGTCGTCACTCGTCGTCCATAAGTATACTATCCATCCATCTACATTGTATACCTGTGGTGGCTTTTTTTTTTATACTAGTAGTACTAGTTTAGCAGTCTGCTGACAGTGTCCACCAGGTCCATTATACTGTATATAGCAGTACGGTAGGCCACTGCTGTACCTACCTCTGTGTCGTCACTCGTCGTCCATAAGTATACTATCCATCCATCTACATTATACCTGTGGTGGCTTTTTTTATTTATACTAGTTTAGCAGTTTGCTGACAGTGTCCGCCAGGTCCATTTATTATACTGTATATAGCAGTACGGTAGGCCACTGCTGTACCTACCTCTGTCATCCATTAATAATAATAAGTATACTATCCATCCATCTACATTGTATACCTGTGGTGCCTTTTAGTTGTGCACATTAAAATATGGAGAACAAAAATGTGGAGGTTAAAAAAATAGGGAAAGATCAAGATCCACTTCCACCTCGTGCTGATGCTGCTGCCACTAGTCATGGCCGAGACAATGAAATGCCATCAACGTCGTCTGCCAAGGCCGATGCCCAATGTCATAGTACAGAGCATGTAAAATCCAAAACAGAAAAGATCAGTAAAATGACCCAAAAATCAAAATTAAAAGCGTCTGAGGAGAAGCGTAAACTTGCCAATATGCCATTTACGACACGGAGTGGCAAGGAACGGCTTCGGCCCTGGCCTATGTTCATGGCTAGTGGTTCAGCTTCACATGAGGATGGAAGCACTCATCCTCTCGCTAGAAAACTGCAGTGCCACTCCTAGATGGGCCAGGTGTTTGTGTCGGCCACTTGGGTCGCTTAGCTTAGTCACACAGCTACTTCATTGCGCCTCTTTTTTTCTTTGCATCATGTGCTGTTTGGGGACAATTTTTTTGAAGGGCCATCCTGTCTGACACTGCAGTGCCACTCCTAGATGGGCCAGGTGTTTGTGTCGGCCACTTGGGTCGCTTAGCTTAGTCACACAGCTACCTCATTGCGCCTCTTTTTTTCTTTGCATCATGTGCTGTTTGGGGACAATTTATTTGAAGGGCCATCCTGTCTGACACTGCAGTGCCACTCCTAGGTGGGCCAGGTGTTTGTGTCAGCCACTTGGGTCGCTTAGCTTAGCCATCCAGCGACCTCGGTGCAAATTTTAGGACTAAAAATAATATTGTGAGATGTGAGGTGTTCAGAATAGACTGAAAATGAGTGGAAATTATGGTTATTGAGGTTAGTAATACTATGGGATCAAAATGACCCCCAAATTCTATGATTTAAGCTGTTTTTTAGGGTTTTTTGAAAAAAACACCCGAATCCAAAACACACCCGAATCCGACAAAAAAATTTCGGTGAGGTTTTGCCAAAACGCGTCCGAACCCATAACACGGCAGCGGAACCGAACCCAAAACCAAAACACAAAACCTGAAAAATTTCCGGTGCACATCACTACCTGTGGTGCATTTTAATTTTGCAGTTTGCTGACAGTGACCACCAGTATATATAGCAGTACGGTACGGAAGGCCACTGCTCTACCTACCTCTGTGTCGTCAAGTATACTATCCATCTAGATTCTATACCTGTGGTGCATTTTAGTTTTGCAGTTTGCTGACAGTGACCACCAGTATATATAGCAGTACAGTACGGAAGGCCACTGCTCTACCTACCTCTGTGTCGTTAAGTATACTATCCATCTAGATTCTATACCTATGGTGCATTTTAGTTTTGCAGTTTGCTGACAGTGACCACCAGTATATGTAGCAGTACGGTACGGAAGGCCACTGCTCTA
Organism: Pseudophryne corroboree; assembly: GCF_028390025.1. Classification (NCBI taxonomy): domain Eukaryota; kingdom Metazoa; phylum Chordata; class Amphibia; order Anura; family Myobatrachidae; genus Pseudophryne; species Pseudophryne corroboree. The sequence continues at coordinate 952,755,575 of NC_086445.1, read as the reverse complement.
CCTACCTCTGTGTCGTCAAGTATACTATCCATCCATACCTGTGGTGCACTTCAGTTGTGCGCAGTATATATAGTAATGGAATAAGTGTATATACAGCGCTAAAAAACTGGATATGGAAAAACAATCAAATTTATTATAAAAATTGTTGCAACAAATAGACCATTAAATTCATATATATAAAATAATTTTTCATATAAAAATGTGTCAAACAGGGCAGGCACAGCAAGTTTGTTTGGTGTATTACCACACGAGGAAGCCGGACATGATGCACTGATAAGGATCCCTGGAATTATGCCACAGTCCTGGGTGCAGTTTTCAATGCTAGCAGATTAAAGTCCAAATGTAGAGGCAGACCTTTATTTGCTTGGTTCCGGACCAGATTCAGTCCTATTCAAAGCTGGATCTCTGGCGCCTTTGTGGACTTCTGCAAATTTCCCAATTGCTGATGGACTTCTAGGCTTGTTCTGGGTATAGATGATAAATTCAGTGAAGCACGGCTCCTCAAAACCAACGCGTTTCGCTGTATCCACAGCTTTATCAAGGTGTACACACCCTGCACCTAGATATAGCGCTAGGGACCCCAAATATACAGAGACGCCTTGATGCGGCTTTGGGGCTTATTCAAACATTTGCGCAAATATGTGTAACGAAGATCTCTGAGTTCTATTATTATGTGGAATTTATATCTGGTTACGGTTAACATTCAGGGTGCTGGGGGAAACCAATGCCTTTTTTTCTTGCTTAGAAATACCCCTCCCTTTCGAGCACCTGAATGATATCACTAAGCTAATTGAGCATCTACCAATATATATGTTTGTTGTGAGAGGCAGAGAGGTTCCTGCATTAGGAGGAGGTGCAGGCCCTGACATGCCACGTGGAGCATTATGGGGTTGCTCCAAGGTAGGTAGCTCTTGGCTTAGACATATTGTAGCAAGGAGCCATTATCATGTGGCTCCTTGCTGGTTAATCTTAGACCCAGATTGGGGTAATGGAGGTGTGAGGTGTGGTGCCTCTGGACTGGCTGAGCTGGATGGCCTTAGTGTGGCATACCTTTACATTCTATTAACACTTTTCACTTATTAATTTTTTAACACTATTTCTCTATTTTAATTGCATTTCATTTTTGTTTCACTTTCTCTATAGCTTCGGCTTCCTAAATACAAGTTTCTTAACACTATAGTTTTTTCACTGGTATTCTACGCTGGGCTTTCTGGCTTATGCTGGTGTTTTGGGGTGCCACACCCTGCACCTAGATATAGCGCTAGGGACCCCAAACATACAGAGACGCCTTGATGCAGCTTTGGGGCTTATTCACACATTTGCGCAAATATGTGTAACGAAGATCTCTGAATTCTATTATTATGTGGAATTTATATCTGGTTACGGTTATCATTCAGGGTGCTGGGTTAAACCAATGCCTTTTTTTCTTGCTTAGAAATACCCCTCCCTTTCGAGCACCTGAATGATATCACTAAGCTAATTGAGCATCTACCAATATATATGTTTGTTGTGAGAGGCAGAGAGGTTCCTGCATTAGGAGGAGGTGCAGGCCCTGACATGCCACATGGAGCATTATGGGGTTGCTCCAAGGTAGGTAGCTCTTAGCTTAGACATATTGTAGCAAGGAGCCATTATCATGTGGCTCCTTGCTGGTTAATCTTAGACCCAGATTGGGGTAATGGAGGTGTGAGGTGTGGTGCCTCTGGACTGGCTGAGCTGGATGGCCTTAGTGTGGCATACCTTTACATTCTATTAACACTTTTCACTTATTAATTTTTTAACACTATTTCTCTATTTTAATTGCATTTCATTTTTGTTTCACTTTCTCTATAGCTTCGGCTTCCTAAATACAAATTTATTAACACTATAGTTTTTTCACTGGTATTCTACGCTGGGCTTTCTGGCTTATGCTGGTGTTTTGGGGTGCCACACCCTGCACCTAGATATAGCGCTAGGGACCCCAAACATACAGAGACGCCTTGATGCGGCTTTGGGGCTTAGTCACACATTTGCGCAAATATGTGTAACGAAGATCTCTGAATTCTATTATTATGTGGAATTTATATCTGGTTACGGTTATCATTCAGGGTGCTGGGGGAAACCAATGCCTTTTTTCCTTGCTTAGAAATACACCTCCCTTTCGAGCACCTGAATGATATCACTAAGCTAATTGAGCATCTACCAATATATATGTTTGTTGTGAGAGGCAGAGAGGTTCCTGCATTAGGAGGAGGTGCAGGCCATGACATGCCACGTGGAGCATTATGGGGTTGCTCCAAGGTAGGTAGCTCTTGGCTTAGACATATTGTAGCAAGGAGCCATTATCATGTGGTTCCTTGCTGGTTAATCTTAGACCCAGATTGGGGTAATGGAGGTGTGAGGTGTGGGGCCTCTGGACTGGCTGAGCTGGATGGCCTTAGTGTGGCATACCTTTACATTCTATTAACACTTTTCGCTTATTAATTTTTTAACACTACTTCTCTATTTTAATTGCATTTCATTTTTGTTTCACTTTCTCTATAGCTTCGGCTTCCTAAATACAAATTTATTAACACTATAGTTTTTTCACTGGTATTCTACGCTGGGCTTTCTGGCTTATACTGGTGTTTTGGGGTGCCACACCCTGCACCTAGATATAGCGCTAGGGACCCCAAACATACAGAGACGCCTTGATGCGGCTTTGGGGCTTAGTCACACATTTGCGCAAATATGTGTAACGAAGATCTCTGAATTCTATTATTATGTGGAATTTATATCTGGTTACGGTTATCATTCAGGGTGCTGGGGGAAACCAATGCCTTTTTTCCTTGCTTAGAAATACACCTCCCTTTCGAGCACCTGAATGATATCACTAAGCTAATTGAGCATCTACCAATATATATGTTTGTTGTGAGAGGCAGAGAGGTTCCTGCATTAGGAGGAGGTGCAGGCCCTGACATGCCACGTGGAGCATTATGGGGTTGCTCCAAGGTAGGTAGCTCTTGGCTTAGACATATTGTAGCAAGGAGCCATTATCATGTGGCTCCTTGCTGGTTAATCTTAGACCCAGATTGGGGTAATGGAGGTGTGAGGTGTGGTGCCTCTGGACTGGCTGAGCTGGATGGCCTTAGTGTGGCATACCTTTACATTCTATTAACACTTTTCACTTATTAATTTTTTAACACTATTTCTCTATTTTAATTGCATTTCATTTTTGTTTCACTTTCTCTATAGCTTCGGCTTCCTAAATACAAGTTTCTTAACACTATCGTTTTTTCACTGGTATTCTACGCTGGGCTTTCTGGCTTATGCTGGTGTTTTGGGGTGCCACACCCTGCACCTAGATATAGCGCTAGGGACCCCAAACATACAGAGACGCCTTGATGCAGCTTTGGGGCTTATTCACACATTTGCGCAAATATGTGTAACGAAGATCTCTGAATTCTATTATTATGTGGAATTTATATCTGGTTACGGTTATCATTCAGGGTGCTGGGGGAAACCAATGCCTTTTTTTCTTGCTTAGAAATACCCCTCCCTTTCGAGCACCTGAATGATATCACTAAGCTAATTGAGCATCTACCAATATATATGTTTGTTGTGAGAGGCAGAGAGGTTCCTGCATTAGGAGGAGGTGCAGGCCCTGACATGCCACATGGAGCATTATGGGGTTGCTCCAAGGTAGGTAGCTCTTAGCTTAGACATATTGTAGCAAGGAGCCATTATCATGTGGCTCCTTGCTGGTTAATCTTAGACCCAGATTGGGGTAATGGAGGTGTGAGGTGTGGTGCCTCTGGACTGGCTGAGCTGGATGGCCTTAGTGTGGCATACCTTTACATTCTATTAACACTTTTCACTTATTAATTTTTTAACACTATTTCTCTATTTTAATTGCATTTCATTTTTGTTTCACTTTCTCTATAGCTTCGGCTTCCTAAATACAAATTTATTAACACTATAGTTTTTTCACTGGTATTCTACGCTGGGCTTTCTGGCTTATGCTGGTGTTTTGGGGTGCCACACCCTGCACCTAGATATAGCGCTAGGGACCCCAAACATACAGAGACGCCTTGATGCGGCTTTGGGGCTTATTCACACATTTGCGCAAATATGTGTAACGAAGATCTCTGAATTCTATTATTATGTGGAATTTATATCTGGTTACGGTTATCATTCAGGGTGCTGGGGGAAACCAATGCCTTTTTTCCTTGCTTAGAAATACACCTCCCTTTCGAGCACCTGAATGATATCACTAAGCTAATTGAGCATCTACCAATATATATGTTTGTTGTGAGAGGCAGAGAGGTTCCTGCATTAGGAGGAGGTGCAGGCCATGACATGCCACGTGGAGCATTATGGGGTTGCTCCAAGGTAGGTAGCTCTTTGCTTAGACATATTGTAGCAAGGAGCCATTATCATGTGGCTCCTTGCTGGTTAATCTTAGACCCAGATTGGGGTAATGGAGGTGTGAGGTGTGGGGCCTCTGGACTGGCTGAGCTGGATGGCCTTAGTGTGGCATACCTTTACATTCTATTAACACTTTTCGCTTATTAATTTTTTAACACTACTTCTCTATTTTAATTGCATTTCATTTTTGTTTCACTTTCTCTATAGCTTCGGCTTCCTAAATACAAATTTATTAACACTATAGTTTTTTCACTGGTTTTCTACGCTGGGCTTTCTGGCTTATACTGGTGTTTTGGGGTGCCACACCCTGCACCTAGATATAGCGCTAGGGACCCCAAACATACAGAGACGCCTTGATGCAGCTTTGGGGCTTATTCACACATTTGCGCAAATATGTGTAACGAAGATCTCTGAATTCTATTATTATGTGGAATTTATATCTGGTTACGGTTATCATTCAGGGTGCTGGGGGAAACCAATGCCTTTTTTTCTTGCTTAGAAATACCCCTCCCTTTCGAGCACCTGAATGATATCACTAAGCTAATTGAGCATCTACCAATATATATGTTTGTTGTGAGAGGCAGAGAGGTTCCTGCATTAGGAGGAGGTGCAGGCCCTGACATGCCACATGGAGCATTATGGGGTTGCTCCAAGGTAGGTAGCTCTTAGCTTAGACATATTGTAGCAAGGAGCCATTATCATGTGGCTCCTTGCTGGTTAATCTTAGACCCAGATTGGGGTAATGGAGGTGTGAGGTGTGGTGCCTCTGGACTGGCTGAGCTGGATGGCCTTAGTGTGGCATACCTTTACATTCTATTAACACTTTTCACTTATTAATTTTTTAACACTATTTCTCTATTTTAATTGCATTTCATTTTTGTTTCACTTTCTCTATAGCTTCGGCTTCCTAAATACAAATTTATTAACACTATAGTTTTTTCACTGGTATTCTACGCTGGGCTTTCTGGCTTATGCTGGTGTTTTGGGGTGCCACACCCTGCACCTAGATATAGCGCTAGGGACCCCAAACATACAGAGACGCCTTGATGCGGCTTTGGGGCTTATTCACACATTTGCGCAAATATGTGTAACGAAGATCTCTGAGTTCTATTATTATGTGGAATTTATATCTGGTTACGGTTAACATTCAGGGTGCTGGGGGAAACCAATGCCTTTTTTTCTTGCTTAGAAATACCCCTCCCTTTCGAGCACCTGAATGATATCACTAAGCTAATTGAGCATCTACCAATATATATGTTTGTTGTGAGAGGCAGAGAGGTTCCTGCATTAGGAGGAGGTGCAGGCCCTGACATGCCACGTGGAGCATTATGGGGTTGCTCCAAGGTAGGTAGCTCTTGGCTTAGACATATTGTAGCAAGGAGCCATTATCATGTGGCTCCTTGCTGGTTAATCTTAGACCCAGATTGGGGTAATGGAGGTGTGAGGTGTGGTGCCTCTGGACTGGCTGAGCTGGATGGCCTTAGTGTGGCATACCTTTACATTCTATTAACACTTTTCACTTATTAATTTTTTAACACTATTTCTCTATTTTAATTGCATTTCATTTTTGTTTCACTTTCTCTATAGCTTCGGCTTCCTAAATACAAGTTTCTTAACACTATAGTTTTTTCACTGGTATTCTACGCTGGGCTTTCTGGCTTATGCTGGTGTTTTGGGGTGCCACACCCTGCACCTAGATATAGCGCTAGGGACCCCAAACATACAGAGACGCCTTGATGCAGCTTTGGGGCTTATTCACACATTTGCGCAAATATGTGTAACGAAGATCTCTGAATTCTATTATTATGTGGAATTTATATCTGGTTACGGTTATCATTCAGGGTGCTGGGGGAAACCAATGCCTTTTTTTCTTGCTTAGAAATACCCCTCCCTTTCGAGCACCTGAATGATATCACTAAGCTAATTGAGCATCTACCAATATATATGTTTGTTGTGAGAGGCAGAGAGGTTCCTGCATTAGGAGGAGGTGCAGGCCCTGACATGCCACATGGAGCATTATGGGGTTGCTCCAAGGTAGGTAGCTCTTAGCTTAGACATATTGTAGCAAGGAGCCATTATCATGTGGTTCCTTGCTGGTTAATCTTAGACCCAGATTGGGGTAATGGAGGTGTGAGGTGTGGTGCCTCTGGACTGGCTGAGCTGGATGGCCTTAGTGTGGCATACCTTTACATTCTATTAACACTTTTCACTTATTAATTTTTTAACACTATTTCTCTATTTTAATTGCATTTCATTTTTGTTTCACTTTCTCTATAGCTTCGGCTTCCTAAATACAAATTTATTAACACTATAGTTATTTCACTGGTATTCTACGCTGGGCTTTCTGGCTTATGCTGGTGTTTTGGGGTGCCACACCCTGCACCTAGATATAGCGCTAGGGACCCCAAACATACAGAGACGCCTTGATGCGGCTTTGGGGCTTAGTCACACATTTGCGCAAATATGTGTAACGAAGATCTCTGAATTCTATTATTATGTGGAATTTATATCTGGTTACGGTTATCATTCAGGGTGCTGGGGGAAACCAATGCCTTTTTTCCTTGCTTAGAAATACACCTCCCTTTCGAGCACCTGAATGATATCACTAAGCTAATTGAGCATCTACCAATATATATGTTTGTTGTGAGAGGCAGAGAGGTTCCTGCATTAGGAGGAGGTGCAGGCCATGACATGCCACGTGGAGCATTATGGGGTTGCTCCAAGGTAGGTAGCTCTTGGCTTAGACATATTGTAGCAAGGAGCCATTATCATGTGGCTCCTTGCTGGTTAATCTTAGACCCAGATTGGGGTAATGGAGGTGTGAGGTGTGGGGCCTCTGGACTGGCTGAGCTGGATGGCCTTAGTGTGGCATACCTTTACATTCTATTAACACTTTTCGCTTATTAATTTTTTAACACTACTTCTCTATTTTAATTGCATTTCATTTTTGTTTCACTTTCTCTATAGCTTCGGCTTCCTAAATACAAATTTATTAACACTATAGTTTTTTCACTGGTATTCTACGCTGGGCTTTCTGGCTTATACTGGTGTTTTGGGGTGCCACACCCTGCACCTAGATATAGCGCTAGGGACCCCAAACATACAGAGACGCCTTGATGCGGCTTTGGGGCTTAGTCACACATTTGCGCAAATATGTGTAACGAAGATCTCTGAATTCTATTATTATGTGGAATTTATATCTGGTTACGGTTATCATTCAGGGTGCTGGGGGAAACCAATGCCTTTTTTCCTTGCTTAGAAATACACCTCCCTTTCGAGCACCTGAATGATATCACTAAGCTAATTGAGCATCTACCAATATATATGTTTGTTGTGAGAGGCAGAGAGGTTCCTGCATTAGGAGGAGGTGCAGGCCATGACATGCCACGTGGAGCATTATGGGGTTGCTCCAAGGTAGGTAGCTCTTGGCTTAGACATATTGTAGCAAGGAGCCATTATCATGTGGCTCCTTGCTGGTTAATCTTAGACCCAGATTGGGGTAATGGAGGTGTGAGGTGTGGGGCCTCTGGACTGGCTGAGCTGGATGGCCTTAGTGTGGCATACCTTTACATTCTATTAACACTTTTCGCTTATTAATTTTTTAACACTACTTCTCTATTTTAATTGCATTTCATTTTTGTTTCACTTTCTCTATAGCTTCGGCTTCCTAAATACAAATTTATTAACACTATAGTTTTTTCACTGGTATTCTACGCTGGGCTTTCTGGCTTATACTGGTGTTTTGGGGTGCCACACCCTGCACCTAGATATAGCGCTAGGGACCCCAAACATACAGAGACGCCTTGATGCAGCTTTGGGGCTTATTCACACATTTGCGCAAATATGTGTAACGAAGATCTCTGAATTCTATTATTATGTGGAATTTATATCTGGTTACGGTTATCATTCAGGGTGCTGGGGGAAACCAATGCCTTTTTTTCTTGCTTAGAAATACCCCTCCCTTTCGAGCACCTGAATGATATCACTAAGCTAATTGAGCATCTACCAATATATATGTTTGTTGTGAGAGGCAGAGAGGTTCCTGCATTAGGAGGAGGTGCAGGCCCTGACATGCCACATGGAGCATTATGGGGTTGCTCCAAGGTAGGTAGCTCTTAGCTTAGACATATTGTAGCAAGGAGCCATTATCATGTGGTTCCTTGCTGGTTAATCTTAGACCCAGATTGGGGTAATGGAGGTGTGAGGTGTGGTGCCTCTGGACTGGCTGAGCTGGATTGCCTTAGTGTGGCATACCTTTACATTCTATTAACACTTTTCACTTATTAATTTTTTAACACTATTTCTCTATTTTAATTGCATTTCATTTTTGTTTCACTTTCTCTATAGCTTCGGCATCCTAAATACAAATTTATTAACACTATAGTTTTTTCACTGGTATTCTACGCTGGGCTTTCTGGCTTATGCTGGTGTTTTGGGGTGCCACACCCTGCACCTAGATATAGCGCTAGGGACCCCAAACATACAGAGACGCCTTGATGCGGCTTTGGGGCTTAGTCACACATTTGCGCAAATATGTGTAACGAAGATCTCTGAATTCTATTATTATGTGGAATTTATATCTGGTTACGGTTATCATTCAGGGTGCTGGGGGAAACCAATGCCTTTTTTCCTTGCTTAGAAATACACCTCCCTTTCGAGCACCTGAATGATATCACTAAGCTAATTGAGCATCTACCAATATATATGTTTGTTGTGAGAGGCAGAGAGGTTCCTGCATTAGGAGGAGGTGCAGGCCATGACATGCCACGTGGAGCATTATGGGGTTGCTCCAAGGTAGGTAGCTCTTGGCTTAGACATATTGTAGCAAGGAGCCATTATCATGTGGCTCCTTGCTGGTTAATCTTAGACCCAGATTGGGGTAATGGAGGTGTGAGGTGTGGGGCCTCTGGACTGGCTGAGCTGGATGGCCTTAGTGTGGCATACCTTTACATTCTATTAACACTTTTCGCTTATTAATTTTTTAACACTACTTCTCTATTTTAATTGCATTTCATTTTTGTTTCACTTTCTCTATAGCTTCGGCTTCCTAAATACAAATTTATTAATACTATAGTTTTTTCACTGGTATTCTACGCTGGGCTTTCTGGCTTATACTGGTGTTTTGGGGTGCCACACCCTGCACCTAGATATAGCGCTAGGGACCCCAAACATACAGAGACGCCTTGATGCGGCTTTGGGGCTTAGTCACACATTTGCGCAAATATGTGTAACGAAGATCTCTGAATTCTATTATTATGTGGAATTTATATCTGGTTACGGTTATCATTCAGGGTGCTGGGGGAAACCAATGCCTTTTTTCCTTGCTTAGAAATACACCTCCCTTTCGAGCACCTGAATGATATCACTAAGCTAATTGAGCATCTACCAATATATATGTTTGTTGTGAGAGGCAGAGAGGTTCCTGCATTAGGAGGAGGTGCAGGCCCTGACATGGCACGTGGAGCATTATGGGGTTGCTCCAAGGTAGGTAGCTCTTGGCTTAGACATATTGTAGCAAGGAGCCATTATCATGTGGCTCCTTGCTGGTTAATCTTAGACCCAGATTGGGGTAATGGAGGTGTGAGGTGTGGTGCCTCTGGACTGGCTGAGCTGGATGGCCTTAGTGTGGCATACCTTTACATTCTATTAACACTTTTCACTTATTAATTTTTTAACACTACTTCTCTATTTTAATTGCATTTCATTTTTGTTTCACTTTCTCTATAGCTTCGGCTTCCTAAATACAAATTTATTAACACTATAGTTTTTTCACTGGTATTATACGCTGGGCTTTCTGGCTTATGCTGGTGTTTTGGGGTGCCACACCCTGCACCTAGATATAGCGCTAGGGACCCCAAACATACAGAGACGCCTTGATGCAGCTTTGGGGCTTATTCACACATTTGCGCAAATATGTGTAACGAAGATCTCTGAATTCTATTATTATGTGGAATTTATATCTGGTTACGGTTATCATTCAGGGTGCTGGGGGAAACAAATGCCTTTTTTTCTTGCTTAGAAATACCCCTCCCTTTCGAGCACCTGAATGATATCACTAAGCTAATTGAGCATCTACCAATATATATGTTTGTTGTGAGAGGCAGAGAGTTTCCTGCATTAGGAGGAGGTGCAGGCCCTGACATGCCACATGGAGCATTATGGGGTTGCTCCAAGGTAGGTAGCTCTTAGCTTAGACATATTGTAGCAAGGAGCCATTATCATGTGGCTCCTTGCTGGTTAATCTTAGACCCAGATTGGGGTAATGGAGGTGTGAGGTGTGGTGCCTCTGGACTGGCTGAGCTGGATGGCCTTAGTGTGGCATACCTTTACATTCTATTAACACTTTTCACTTATTAATTTTTTAACACTATTTCTCTATTTTAATTGCATTTCATTTTTGTTTCACTTTCTCTATAGCTTCGGCTTCCTAAATACAAATTTATTAACACTATAGTTTTTTCACTGGTATTCTACGCTGGGCTTTCTGGCTTATGCTGGTGTTTTGGGGTGCCACACCCTGCACCTAGATATTTCGCTAGGGACCCCAAACATACAGAGACGCCTTGATGCGGCTTTGGGGCTTATTCACACATTTGCGCAAATATGTGTAACGAAGATCTCTGAATTCTATTATTATGTGGAATTTATATCTGGTTACGGTTATCATTCAGGGTGCTGGGGGAAACCAATGCCTTTTTTCCTTGCTTAGAAATACACCTCCCTTTCGAGCACCTGAATGATATCACTAAGCTAATTGAGCATCTACCAATATATATGTTTGTTGTGAGAGGCAGAGAGGTTCCTGCATTAGGAGGAGGTGCAGGCCATGACATGCCACGTGGAGCATTATGGGGTTGCTCCAAGGTAGGTAGCTCTTGGCTTAGACATATTGTAGCAAGGAGCCATTATCATGTGGCTCCTTGCTGGTTAATCTTAGACCCAGATTGGGGTAATGGAGGTGTGAGGTGTGGGGCCTCTGGACTAGCTGAGCTGGATGGCCTTAGTGTGGCATACCTTTACATTCTATTAACACTTTTCGCTTATTAATTTTTTAACACTACTTCTCTATTTTAATTGCATTTCATTTTTGTTTCACTTTCTCTATAGCTTCGGCTTCCTAAATACAAATTTATTAACACTATAGTTTTTTCACTGGTATTCTACGCTGGGCTTTCTGGCTTATACTGGTGTTTTGGGGTGCCACACCCTGCACCTAGATATAGCGCTAGGGACCCCAAACATACAGAGACGCCTTGATGCAGCTTTGGGGCTTATTCACACATTTGCGCAAATATGTGTAACGAAGATCTCTGAATTCTATTATTATGTGGAATTTATATCTGGTTACGGTTATCATTCAGGGTGCTGGGGGAAACCAATGCCTTTTTTTCTTGCTTAGAAATACCCCTCCCTTTCGAGCACCTGAATGATATCACTAAGCTAATTGAGCATCTACCAATATATATGTTTGTTGTGAGAGGCAGAGAGGTTCCTGCATTAGGAGGAGGTGCAGGCCCTGACATGCCACATGGAGCATTATGGGGTTGCTCCAAGGTAGGTAGCTCTTAGCTTAGACATATTGTAGCAAGGAGCCATTATCATGTGGCTCCTTGCTGGTTAATCTTAGACCCAGATTGGGGTAATGGAGGTGTGAGGTGTGGTGCCTCTGGACTGGCTGAGCTGGATGGCTTTAGTGTGGCATACCTTTACATTCTATTAACACTTTTCACTTATTAATTTTTTAACACTATTTCTCTATTTTAATTGCATTCCATTTTTGTTTCACTTTCTCTATAGCTTCGGCTTCCTAAATACAAATTTATTAACACTATAGTTTTTTCACTGGTATTCTACGCTGGGCTTTCTGGCTTATGCTGGTGTTTTGGGGTGCCACACCCTGCACCGAGATATAGCGCTAGGGACCCCAAATATACAGAGACGCCTTGATGCGGCTTTGGGGCTTATTCACACATTTGCACAAATATGTGTAACGAAGATTTCTGAATTCTATTATTATGTGGAATTTATATCTGGTTACGGTTATCATTCAGGGTGCTGAATCAAGATCACCCCTTGCATATACAGCACACAGAGCACACTTTTCAAATACATAATATGAAATATATTATTGGCTTTGGATCACACACAGAGGATATACTGTATAACAGTAGTAAACGGCAGTCACTGTACTAGTAGTCACAGTGATGCACCAATAGAAATATTTTTTTTTTGGTTTGGATCACACACAGAGGACATATAGCAGTAGTGTACAACAGTACTGGTAGTCGTCACTGAGTGACACACCAATAGAAATATATTTTTTACTGTGGATCACATAGCAATAGTGTTATTACTAGTAGTCATGGAGGGACGTACAATTAGAAATATATTTATTTTTCTGTAACACACACACAGCAGTAGTGTGACGCATGACAGTACACAGTCACACAGCCCTTTATAGACAGAGAATGCCTGGTCCTGACTCCTGACCTACACACAGCCACAGTATGCTATATGCAGTGCACACACAAGTATGCAGAGCCATAACACAGTAGCACACCTACACACAATGCCACAGATCAACTGAACTCTCCTGCATCCTGCAAAACACAACCCCGCCGCTCGACAACAATTCTCTCCTGCTCCCCTTCCTCATGCAAAACAAACCCTCAGCTCCACAATAAGCCTTTCCTGCCTGCCCCCTTCCTCCTGCAAAACAACCCCTCTGCCTCACAATACTCTCCTACTCCCCTTCCCTTTTTCAGCACAGAACAGTGAGAGCACACACAGTCAAAGAGAGGACCAAAGGAACCCGTGAGATCCGACAGCGGGATGATGACGTTTTGCCTCTTTTCGGAACCATGGCAGGTGCGCAAAATTGAGCCTGCCTCGGATCTGCATAGTTCGGGAGGACTCTGTTTTCGGAAAACCGAACCCACTCACCTCTAATAATTTAATTATCAAATGACTGTGAATCAAAGAAACTCACAGTGAAATGCAGGAAATGCCCAACATTGACTATGCAATGTGGGCGGAGACCGGCACCACCGATATAGTCAATGTTGGGCTGCCTGCACAGTCTGTTTTTTTTGCGATGCCGACCCCGCAGCACCGCGCATCAGCATTGTAAGCTCTATACACACGGTGCGATATGCACTATATTTTCCTGCAATATTTACTATATAGTCCATATTACAAGGAAAATCGCGCCATGTGTATGCACCTTTACACGCTGTTCTGCACACAACTGTGTGGAGGAGGACATGCTTGGAGCAGTCGGAGCGGAAGCGGAAGTGATGAGCGGGCTCGCACGTGTGCACGTGCAGGAGGAGCCTGGGTGCCGGGAATCGGGCCGAATACAGGGCTGAGTACAACGGAGCGGGCAGCGGTAGGATCGCTGCTGCTGCCGCCGCTGCTGTGTGTGAGGCCGCTGCTGTGTGTGAGTGAGGCCGCTGCTGTGAGTGTGCTGATGCTGCTGTGTGTGTGTAGGAGTGAGGGAGAGTGTGTGAGTGTGGCCCTACCACTGCCCTACATCTGCCGGGCCGTTGCTGCTAGTGGAGTGTGTGAGTGAGCAAGTAAGTGTGTGAGGTCCACATTCAGTGTGTGAAAGAAGGAAGTGAGAGGGCTGCTGCTGCTGGGTGAGTGAGTGAGTGGGCACTGCTGGGGGTGAGAAATGGTGAGAGTGTGTTGCCAGGGGAGAGAAAGGGTATAAGGGCTGCTGCTGGGTGAGCGAGTGTGTGAAGCTGCAGCCACAGCCTGCGTGAGTGAGGACTGCGAACTGTGGCTGATGCAGGTGCTGGATGCCGGGTGCAGTGAGAAGGAGGTGCGGAGAGCTGGAGCAACTGCAAGGAGGAGTATCGGTGACGCAGGAGAGGGCCCACTCAGATAAGTATTGGTTATCTACTTTATTGTGTATGTGATTGAATTGACTGTTTCTCCTGTGTTGTGAATATTGATTCTCATCACAGCTAGGTCATAGTCTAGTCAATATCATATTGCATAGTTTTGTATTGTTTGACATTGTTCTTCGGAAGGTAATAGGGAGTTGAGTTTTCAAACAATGGGAGGGGCTTTGATTGAGAATCTCACTCAGTGCATGTCGTGCAAGATGTATGCGCATCTGGAGCAGCTGACCAAGTGCGAATACATATGCAGGAGATGTGTGCGTACGGTTGCCCTGAAGCCCAGGTAACTGATCTAGAGCAGACTGAGAGATATTCAGAATCTCAAGCAAAGTTTAGAATGGTGGAGGAGTTGCGGGAGGGGTCACCGGTAGACAAGGATAATCAGGTATCCAGCTGGGTTACTGTTAGAAGGAAGAATAAGAGGGGGAGGCATGACATCTCTGAACTATCAAACCCGAACAAATTTGACTGATTGGACAAAGATTCGGTGGTTGATAGCGAGGAAATGACAGAGCCGGAGGAGACTGTTGCCTCTAGCAACCTGAGGAGTGCTCCCTCTGGCTCAGATGGGATGAAAGCTAGAGAGGCGCCCAGGCAGATGGTGGTGGTAGGGATCTCTATCATCAGGAAGGCAAATAGGGCAATCTGCTACCGGGATCATGATCGCCGTATGGTCTGTTGTCTCCGGGGTGCTCGGGTACGGCACATTGCGGACCGGGTAGATAGATTGTTGGGAGGGGCTGGGAAAGACCCAGTGGTCTTGGTGCACATTGGCACCAACGACAAAGTTAGCGGTAGGTGGGATGTTCTTAAGAAAGATTATAGGGACTTAGGCCAGAAACTAAAAGAAAGGACATCAAAGGTAATATTCTCCGAAATATTACCAGTGCCACGAGCTAGCCCAGGGAGGCAGAGGGAGATTAGGGAGGTAAATGTGTGGCTTAGAGACTGATGTAGGAAGGATGGGTTTATGTTCCTGGAACACTGGGCGGGCTTCTTAGTCAGGCCTAACTTTTTGTCGTGATAGATTGCACCTGAATGAGGAGGGGGCTGCGGTGCTTGGGGGGGAAGGATGGTTAGTAGGTTGGAGGAGCTTTTAAACTAGGACCGGGGGGGAGGGTTTAGTTAGAAACTATGGGTCATGCAGTCAGAATAGTAAAGATGGTGGTAGTGAGCTAAATGGGGGTGGAGAAGGGGGAGGGAAAGAGCAGCCGGCAAGGGCAAGGGTATTTACATGGGTTCTAAAAAGGGTATTAACAAAGGTATTACCAAAATATTAACTAACAACATTTATGTGTCATCATTACTGCATATAGAAAAGGATGTACGTAGCATAAGGGAAAATACTTATGTCAGGGCGGAGAATTTAGACCGAAATATTGGGTTGATCAAAGAGAAGAGTAAGGTGGGCAGTATTAAGTATGGTGGGGGTGGAAAGGGAGCGAGAAGGACAGTCAGTAAGAGTAACTCTAGGGAGGTACTAGTAAACCATGATAGGATACCTTTAAAAAAACAAGCGGATAAGGGAACCACTAAACTAAAATGTATGCTTGCAAACGCAAGAAGCCTAGCAAGTAAAATGGGGGAATTGGAATTGTTAGCATCATAGGCTGAGTATGGTATTATAGATATTACAGAAACATGGTGGGACAACTCTCACGACTGGGTTGCAAACTTGGAGGGGTATTCTCTTTTCAGGAGGGACAGGGCAGGCAAAATAGGAGGAGGTGTATGTCTTCATGTTAAACCATCTCTTAAACCATACCTAAAGGAGGATTTTTATGAGGGGACTGGTGATAATGTGGAGTAACTATGGGTTGAAATCTCAAGTGGGGGTATTGATGCAAAAAAACTAGTTATAGGCACGTGCTACAAACAGCCAGATATTAGCATACATGAGGAAGAACAACTCTTGCAGCAAATCGAAAGGGCTGCAGGATTGGGTGAAACCTAGTGATTGGGTATTTTAATTCTCCTGATATTAATTGGAGTAATGATTCATGTGTTAAAGCTAGGGGCAACAGGTTCTTAAATATGTTAAAGGATCACTACTTGTCTCAATTAGTCGAGGACCCAACTAGGGGTAAAACTAATCTGGATCGAGTAATTACTAATAATGTGGACATTATATCAAATACTAAAGTTGGGGAGACTTTGGGTAACAGTGTATACATGATCACATTCGACATCAGTTTCAGGAAACATAGCTATAAGGGTTCAGCAAAAACATTTAACTTTAGGAAGGCTAACTTCAGTATGTTGAGATGTGCACTAAACGACATTGAGTGGAAAGTTTTGTTTCATGGTAAGAACACTTCGGAAATGTGGGATGCTTTAAAAGGGTTGCTAGATAGCAATATTCACAAATTTATTCCCATGGGCAGTAAGCACAGGAGTACCAAACGCAAACCGATGTGGCTTAACAAGAAGGTCAAGGCAGAAATCAATAAAAAGAAGCGTGCTTTCAAAGAATTTAAATCTAATGGAAAGGAGGATTAATTCCAGTACTACAAGGAATGCAATAAAAGATGCAAAAAGTAATAAGAGCAGCTAAAATTGAAAATGAAAAGCAAATTGCTATAGAGAGTAAAACCAATCCTAAAACTTTTTTTAAATACATAAACAGTAAAAGGTTAAAAAAGGAGAACATAGGTCCAATAAAAGATGAATTTGGAGTATTGATAAATGATGACGAATCAAAAGCAGAAATACTGAACAAATTTTTTTCATCAGTGTTCACCAGAGAAGAACTGATGGTGGGAGTAGTGCATAGCGATAGTGACAGTAATGATTCGTGGTTAGATACTTATTTAAGTGAAGAAGTAGTCAGGGAGAGATTATGCAAAATAAAGATTAAATGGAGAATGAGTTTCAATATAGAAAAATGCAAGGTTATGCATTTCGGGACTAATAACAAACTTGCATCCTACATACTAAACAGGGAAAGTCTAGGGGTAACAGTTTTGGAAAAAGATTTGGGGGTACTCATTGATAATAAGCTTATTAACTGTATACAATGTCAAAGGCAAGTAAGGTGTTAGCGTGCATAAAATGGGGAATTGAGACAAGGGACGAGGGTGTAATCCTGCCGCTGTACAATTCATTGGTACGTCCGCACCTGGACTAATGTGTTCAGTTTTGGGCACCACTGTATAAAAAAGATATTGGTGAACTCGAAAGGGTTGAAAGGGTTGAAAGGCGAGCTACTAAATTGGGCTAAAAGGACTGGATTACAAGGAAAGGCTTACTAGGTTGAATATGTATACACTGGAAAAGAGGCGTCTAAGAGGAGACATTATTAATGTCTTCAAATATGTAAAGGAACACTACAAAGAGTTATCAGAGGAATTATTTATTAAAAGAACTCTGTTTAGGACACGTGGGCACTCGCTGAGGCTGGAGGAGAGAAAATTCCGTACGCAACGGAGGAAAGGGTTCTTCACTGTTAGGGCAATAAGGATTTGGAATTCCTTGCCAGGGAAGTTGGTAATGGTGGACTCTGTAAATGCATTTAAAAAAGGATTGGATGAATTTTCTGATTGAAAAGGATATCCAAAGTTACAACATTTAAAAACTTGACGTTGTTAATCCGGGTGTAACATGATTTAGAGTTGTTAACTAGTCATAAAACATTCTTCACCAGGTACAGTAAAATCAACACTTATACAGATTACAGGTTGAACGGGTGTGGTTCATCAAATCGACAGTATCTAAGTCGACAATGTTTAGGTCGACCACTGTAGGTCGACAGTCACTAGGTCGACATGGATGGAAGGTCGACAGGGTTTCTAGGTCAACATGTGCTAGGTCGACAGGTCTAAAGGTCGACACGAGGATTTTTTTTTTTATTGGGTGTCGTTTTCTTCGTAGAGTGACCGGGATCCCAAATTAGTGCACCGCGTCCCCTCGCATGGCTCGCTTTCCTCGCCATGCTTCGGGCATGGTGCCTTCGCTCCGCTACCGCTTCGCTCGGCACAGATTACCGTTCCAATCGTAGTCCACGTGGAACGTTAAGTATGAAAAAATTCAAAAAAAGAAAAAAAAATTGAAAAACTCATGTCGACCTTTAGACCTGTCGACCTAGCACATGTCGACCTAGAAACCCTGTCGACCTTCCATCCATGTCGACCTACAGTGGTCGACCTAAACATTGTCGACCTAGATACTGTCGATCTTCAGACCGGATCCCGGTTGAACACGATGGGCATTTTGCCTCTTTTCAACCTCAATTACTATGTTACTATGTTACCATGAACTGTGACTTCATGCAAACATTCGCATACAGGGGGTCATTCCGACCCGATCGCTCGCTGCAGTTTATCACAATGCAGCGATCAGGTCGGATCTGCGCATGCGCCGGTGCTGCAGTGCGCCGGCGCATGCTGGGTAGCCGAAGGCCGTTGTATTGTAGCGATCACCTCTGCCTGATTGACAGGCAGAGGCGGTCGCTGGGGGGAGGGGGCTGGACGGCGGCGTTAAGCTACCGTTTAGGGGGCGCGATCCGGCCAACGCAAGCGTGGCCGGGCCGTTGGGGGGGGGCCCGCGGCGGCTGCATGACGTCACACGCAGCCGCAGCGACCCGGGCAGCGAGGAGGTTCTCCCGTCCAGCCGCAGGAGCTGCGCTGGCCGGAAGTTACTCCTGAAATACAAAAGCATCGCCACTGTGCGATGCTTTTGCATTTCTGCAAGGAGGTGGTGGTGGGGGGGGGGCGTTACTGACATGCTGAGCGGACTAGCCCTGTGCTGGGTCCCCCCCCGCATGTCTGAGTGCCTGAATTTAGCACGGCTACGATCAACTCATAATGACCCCCACTGACACTTGCAGCAATGATGCACACAGATCCCTGCCACCAACCACACAGTAAAAGAGAGCCAACATGTTTTGCTGTTATTCCTCTTTTCAATATTTAGAAGACATTAAGGGGGAGATTTAGGGGGTAATTCAGAGTTGATCGCAGCAGCAAATTTGTTAGCAGTTGGGCAAAACCAAGGGGGTCATTCCGACCCGTTCGCACGCAGCGTTTTTTCACTGTGGTGCAACGGGTACAGAATGCACATGCGCGGCGGGAGCAGTACACGTGCGCGACGTTGCCCAGCAACAGGTGTCGCCGGGATACGTCGCGACTACCGACGGAATAGGTCGCAGCGGCGACTGCTAAGAAGATTGACAGGATGGAGGCGTGGATGCGCGAATCCGGACCGCTGGAGAGCATTTTCGAGGAGTTGTGAGTAAAACGCAGGTGTGTCCAGGAGAACGGAGGGCGGAGGTGTGACGTCAAAGCCGAGCCCATCATCGCTGGATCCATCGCACAGGGTAAGTATGTCCAGGGCTGCTCTACTTCTGCTTGAAATTTTTTTAGCTTAG
Organism: Pseudophryne corroboree; assembly: GCF_028390025.1. Lineage (NCBI taxonomy): Eukaryota > Metazoa > Chordata > Amphibia > Anura > Myobatrachidae > Pseudophryne > Pseudophryne corroboree. The sequence goes on along the minus strand of NC_086445.1, from coordinate 952,735,919 downwards.
CAGGGCTGCACAAGCGATCGCAGCCCTGCTGAGCTAAAATACACTCCCCCATAGGCATGAACTGTTGATCGCAGCAGCAGCTAAAAGTTGCTGGCTGCGATCAACTCAGAATTACCACCCATGTGCACTGCAGGGGGGCAGATATAACATTTGCAGAGAGAGTTAGATTTGGGTGGGTTATTTTGTTTTTGTGCAGGGTAAAAACTGGCTGCTTTATTTTTACACTGCAATTTAGATTTCAGTTTGAACACACTCCACTTAAATCTAAGGCCGTGTACACACGGTGAGATTCGGACTTATCCGATTCTCACTGTGCGACGGGGGGCCGGGTCGGCACTTAGACAGTATCGCAAGCACATAATGAGTGTGCTTGCGATCCTGGTTCTGTGCGATTTTGGCTAAGTGTCAATCCTGACTATCTCTTCTATAGAGATAGTCAGGATTGACTTGCCTGCACAGCCTATTTTTTCGTCCGATGCCGACCGCGCGGGGCCGCGCATCGGCATCGGATCGGGATCGCAAGGTGACTGTCACCTTGCGATCTGCACTATCTTTTCTTCCGATTCTGACTATATAGTCAGAATCGGAAGAAAAGATCTTACCGTGTGTACACACCTTAAGGGTGTGTACACACTGTGAGATTCTGGCTATGTATGATTTTCACTTGAGATTTCCCTTGAACTCCCTGGAGCCCAGATAGCACAGATTTTGACTAACTCTTCTTGAGATATGGACTATGGGGGTAATTCCAAGTTGATCGCAGCAGGATTTTTGATAGCAACTGGGCAAAACCATGTGCACTGCAGGGGAGGCAGATATAACATGTGCAGAGAGAGTTAGATTTGGGTGGGGTGTGTTCAATTTGCAATCTAATTTGCAGTGTAAAAATAAAGCAGCCAGTATTTACCCTGCACAGAAATAAAATAACCCATGCAAATCTAACTCTCTCTGCACATGTTATGTCTGCCTCCCCTGCAGTGCACATGGTTTTGCCCAGTTGCTATCAATAATCCTGCTGCGATCAACTCAGAATTACCCCCTATGCCTGCTTACGATTTTGGCATATGTGAGATTTTGGCTTATGTGAGATTTTGACTTATGTGAGATTTTGACTATCTCATTATAATAGTGGGACGACATTACAGGGTTGGGGGGAGTGTCTTTTTCGAATGTCAGCCATTTTTAAAGCAGTGTATTTCTGCTCTGTGGCTGATTTTTTTGCAGGGAACCCATGGATTCTACATGGACAAGAGGACCGAGTGGCTACGTGTGAGTGTGTCGGTGTGTGTCAATAAACTTTTACCTTCACGGTATGTGTGTTTTGTCTTTCTTGGGGTATTTCTTTTGTTGTGGAACTATAGGTACCAGCAGGCCTTTTAATTCTCAGCATGCTGGTACTTGTGGTTCTCCAAGCATGACACAATTTTGACAATCAGCCCGGCACCCACCGCCCAGGGGTACTGGGGACAGCCTCACCCTTGGCCTGGAGGTGGGGGGGCCCTTTATTTAAGGGGTCCCCAACCCCCCAGGGAACCCCGGCCAGGGGTGACTAGCTGGGGTGTGTGATGCTTCGGCCACAGGGACCTGTTTAAAAGTGTCCCCCGGCTGCGGCATCACCTCCCTTGCTAGTGGAGCCCGGTGCTGGTTTCAAAAATATGGGGGACCCCTACTCTTTTAGTCCCCCGTATTTATGGAACCAGGACTGGTCCAAGAGCCCGGTGCTGGTTGCTTAAATATGGGGGACCCCTACTCCATTTTTCCCTCATATTTTTGCAACCAGGACCGGCTCAAAGAGCCCGAGGCTGGTTATGTTTTTTGGGGGGACCTGCACATTATTTATTTTTTATTTTTAACACTTTCTTAACATTTTTACACAGAAGCATGCACGGATCTTACAGACCAGTGTATGCTTCTGAGTAAGGGGGTCATTCTGACCTGATTGCTTGCTGCAGTTCATCGCAGCGATCAGGTCAGAAGTGCGCCAAATGGCTGACAGTCGTCAGCTGTCGTGGCCTTGCGATCGCCTCTGCCTGATTGACAGGCTGAGGCGGGTGGGGGCGGCACAGCGGCATTCGGCTGCCATTTTGTGTGCGCGGTCCGGCCAACGCAGGCATGGCCAGACTGTGCGGGGGGGCAGGCCGCAGCAGCAGCGTGGCGTCACACGGAGCCGCTGTGACCCGGCCAATAATGAATAGCTCCCGGCCAGCAAAAGCATCGCAGCTGTATGATGCTTTTGCACTTCTGTGGGCCTGACATGAGGGGCAGACTAGCCCTGTGCTGGGCGTCCCTCTGCATGTCGGTGTGCCTGATCATAGACCTGCAAAATTATGCACGGCTACGTTCAGGTCTGAATTAGCCTCTAATAAAACATGACCCCAAAAAAACATTAAAAAAATGTGGTTTTCGGTAGTGATGAGCGGGTTCGGTTCCTCGGAAACCGAACCCCCCCGAACTTCACCCATTTTACACGGGTCCGAGGCATACTCGGATTCTCCCATATGGCTCGGTTAACCCGAGCGCGCCCGAACGTCATCATCCCGCTGTCGGATTCTCGCGAGATTCGGATTCTATATAAGGAGCCGCGCGTCGCCGCCATTTTCACTTGTGCATTGGAAATGTTAGGGAGAGGACGTGGCTGGCGTCCTCTCCGTTTGTGCTTATTGCTTAATTGTGGGGACTGGGGAGCAGCTGTATTATATAGGAGGAGTACAGTGCAGAGTTTTGCTGATCAGTGATCACCAGTTTTATCCGTTCTCTGCCTGAAAAACGCTCCATATCTGTGCTCAGTTTGCTGCATATATCTGTGCTCACACTGCTTTATTGTGGGTACTGCGGACCACCAGTATATTGTATAGGAGGAGTACAGTGCAGAGTTTTGCTGACCAGTGACCACCAGTATACGTTGTCTGCCTGAAAAACGCTCCATATCTGTGCTCAGTGTGCTGCATATATCTGTGCTCACAGTGCTTTATTGTGGGTACTGGGGACCACCAGTATATTATATAGGAGGAGTACAGTGCAGAGTTTTGCTGACCAGTGACCACCAGTATATATAGCAGTACGGTACGGAAGGCCACTGCTCTACCTACCTCTGTGTCGTCAAGTATACTATTTATCTAGATTCTATACCTGTGGTGCATTTTAGTTTTGCAGTTTGCTGACAGTGACCACCAGTATATATAGCAGTACGGTACGGAAGGCCACTGCTCTACCTACCTCTGTGTCGTCAAGTATACTATCCATCTAGATTCTATACCTGTGGTTAGTGATGAGCGGGTTCGGTTTCTCCGAAACCGAACCCACCCCCCCGAACTTCACCTTTTCCACACGGGTCCGAGGCAGGTTAGAACCTTCCCGCCTTGCTCGGCTAACCCGAGCGCGCCCGAACGTCATCATCCCGCTCTCGGATTCTCGCGAGATTCGGATTCTATATAAGCAGCCGCGCGTCGCCGCCATTTTCACACGTGCATTGAGATTGATAGGGAGAGGACGTGGCTGGCGTCCTCTCTGTTTATAATTGTAGAAGAGACAGTTGATTGCTTGTTTTATTACTAATTGTGGGGAGGATTGGGGAGCAGCTGTTAGGACTCGGAGTAGAGTGCAGAGTTTTGCTGATAGTGACCACCAGTTTTTTTTTATCCGTTCTCTGCCTGAAAAAAACGCTCCATACCATATCTGTGCTCAGTGTGCTGCATGATATATCTGTGCTGAGTGCTCACACTGCTTAATTGTGGGGACTGGGGAGCAGCTATAGCAGGAGTACAGTGCACAGTTTTGCTGACAGTGACCACCAGTATACGTTTGTCTGCCTGAAAAACACTCCTGTGGTGGCTTTTTTTTATACTAGATTAGCAGTTTGCTGACAGTGTCCACCAGGTCCATTATACTGTATATAGCAGTACGGTAGGCCACTGCTGTACCTACCTCTGTGTTGTCAGTCACTCGTCATCCATTAATAATAATAAGTATACTATCCATCCATCTACATTGTATACCTATGGTGGCTTTTTTTCTTTATACTAGTTTAGCAGTTTGCTGACAGTGTCCACCAGGTCCATTTATTATACTGTATATAGCAGTACGGTAGGCCACTGCTGTACCTACCTCTGTGTCGTCACTCGTCGTCCATAAGTATACTATCCATCCATCTACATTGTATACCTGTGGTGGCTTTTTTTCTTTATACTAGTAGTACTAGTTTAGCAGTCTGCTGACAGTGTCCACCAGGTCCATTATACTGTATATAGCAGTACGGTAGGCCACTGCTGTACCTACCTCTGTGTCGTCACTCGTCGTCCATAAGTATACTATCCATCCATCTACATTGTATACCTGTGGTGGCTTTTTTTTTTTTATACTAGTAGTACTAGTTAAGCAGTCTGCTGACAGTGTCCACCAGGTCCATTATACTGTATATAGCAGTACGGTAGGCCACTGCTGTACCTACCTCTGTGTCGTCACTCGTCGTCCATAAGTATACTATCCATCCATCTACATTGTATACCTGTGGTGGCTTTTTTTCTTTATACTAGTAGTACTAGTTTAGCAGTCTGCTGACAGTGTCCACCAGGTCCATTATACTGTATATAGCAGTACGGTAGGCCACTGCTGTACCTACCTCTGTGTCATCACTCGTCGTCCATAAGTATACTATCCATCCATCTACATTGTATACCTGTGGTGGCTTTTTTTCTTTATACTAGTAGTACTAGTTTAGCAGTCTGCTGACAGTGTCCACCAGGTCCATTATACTGTATAAAGCAGTACAGTAGGCCACTGCTGTACCTACCTCTGTGTCGTCACTCGTCATCCATAAGTATACTATCCATCCATCTACATTGTATACCTGTGGTGGCTTTTTTTTATACTAGTAGTACTAGTTTAGCAGTCTGCTGACAGTGTCCACCAGGTCCATTATACTGTATATAGCAGTACGGTAGGCCACTGCTGTACCTACCTCTGTGTCATCACTCGTCGTCCATAAGTATACTATCCATCCATCTACATTGTATACCTGTGGTGGCTTTTTTTATACTAGTAGTACTAGTTTAGCTGTCTGCTGACAGTGTCCACCAGGTCCATTATACTGTATATAGCAGTACGGTAGGCCACTGCTGTACCTACCTCTGTGTCGTCACTCGTCGTCCATAAGTATACTATCCATCCATCTACATTGTATACCTGTGGTGGCTTTTTTTCTTTATACTAGTAGTACTAGTTTAGCAGTCTGCTGACAGTGTCCACCAGGTCCATTATACTGTATAAAGCAGTACGGTAGGCCACTGCTGTACCTACCTCTGTGTCGTCACTCGTCGTCCATAAGTATACTATCCATCCATCTACATTGTATACCTGTGGTGGCTTTTTTTTTTATACTAGTAGTACTAGTTTAGCAGTCTGCTGACAGTGTCCACCAGGTCCATTATACTGTATATAGCAGTACGGTAGGCCACTGCTGTACCTACCTCTGTGTCGTCACTCGTCGTCCATAAGTATACTATCCATCCATCTACATTATACCTGTGGTGGCTTTTTTTATTTATACTAGTTTAGCAGTTTGCTGACAGTGTACACCAGGTCCATTTATTATACTGTATATAGCAGTACGGTAGGCCACTGCTGTACCTACCTCTGTCATCCATTAATAATAATAAGTATACTATCCATCCATCTACATTGTATACCTGTGGTGCCTTTTAGTTGTGCACATTAAAATATGGAGAACAAAAATGTGGAGGTTAAAAAAATAGGGAAAGATCAAGATCCACTTCCACCTAGTGCTGATGCTGCTGCCACTAGTCATGGCCGAGACAATGAAATGCCATCAACGTCGTCTGCCAAGGCCGATGCCCAATGTCATAGTACAGAGCATGTAAAATCCAAAACACAAAAGATCAGTAAAATGACCCAAAAATCAAAATTAAAAGCGTCTGAGGAGAAGCGTAAACTTGCCAATATGCCATTTACGACACGGAGTGGCAAGGAACGGCTGAGGCCCTGGCCTATGTTCATGGCTAGTGGTTCAGCTTCACATGAGGATGGAAGCACTCATCCTCTCGCTAGAAAACTGCAGTGCCACTCCTAGATGGGCCAGGTGTTTGTGTCGGCCACTTGGGTCGCTTAGCTTAGTCACACAGCTACCTCATTGCGCCTCTTTTTTTCTTTGCATCATGTGCTGTTTGGGGACAATTTTTTTGAAGGGCCATCCTGTCTGACACTGCAGTGCCACTCCTAGATGGGCCAGGTGTTTGTGTCGGCCACTTGGGTCGCTTAGCTTAGTCACACAGCTACCTCATTGCGCCTCTTTTTTTCTTTGCATCATGTGCTGTTTGGGGACAATTTATTTGAAGGGCCATCCTGTCTGACACTGCAGTGCCACTCCTAGGTGGGCCAGGTGTTTGTGTCAGCCACTTGGGTCGCTTAGCTTAGCCATCCAGTGACCTCGGTGCAAATTTTAGGACTAAAAATAATATTGTGAGATGTGAGGTGTTCAGAATAGACTGAAAATGAGTGGAAATTATGGTTATTGAGGTTAGTAATACTATGGGATCAAAATGACCCCCAAATTCTATGATTTAAGCTGTTTTTTAGGGTTTTTTGAAAAAAACACCCGAATCCAAAACACACCCGAATCCGACAAAAAAATTTCGGTGAGGTTTTGCCAAAACGCGTCCGAACCCATAACACGGCAGCGGAACCGAACCCAAAACCAAAACACAAAACCTGAAAAATTTCCGGTGCACATCACTACCTGTGGTGCATTTTAATTTTGCAGTTTGCTGACAGTGACCACCAGTATATATAGCAGTACGGTACGGAAGGCCACTGCTCTACCTACCTCTGTGTCGTCAAGTATACTATCCATCTAGATTCTATACCTGTGGTGCATTTTAGTTTTGCAGTTTGCTGACAGTGACCACCAGTATATATAGCAGTACGGTACGGAAGGCCACTGCTCTACCTACCTCTGTGTCGTTAAGTATACTATCCATCTAGATTCTATACCTATGGTGCATTTTAGTTTTGCAGTTTGCTGACAGTGACCACCAGTATATGTAGCAGTACGGTACGGAAGGCCACTGCTCTACCTACCTCTGTGTCGTCAAGTATACTATCCATCCATACCTGTGGTGCACTTCAGTTGTGCGCAGTATATATAGTAATGGAATAAGTGTATATACAGCGCTAAAAAACTGGATATGGAAAAACAATCACAATTTATTATAAAAATTGTTGCAACAAATAGACCATTAAATTCATATATATAAAATAATTTTTCATATAAAAATGTGTCAAACAGGGCAGGCACAGCAAGTTTGTTTGGTGTATTACCACACGAGGAAGCCGGACATGATGCACTGATAAGGATCCCTGGAATTATGCCACAGTCCTGGGTGCAGTTTTAAATGCTAGCAGATTAAAGTCCAAATGTAGAGGCAGACCTTTATTTGCTTGGTTCCGGACCAGATTCAGTCCTATTCAAAGCTGGATCTCTGGCGCCTTTGTGGACTTCTGCAAATTTCCCAATTCCTGATGGACTTCTAGGCTTGTTCTGGGTATAGATGATAAATTCAGTGATGCACGGCTCCTCAAAACCAACGCGTTTCGCTGTATCCACAGCTTTATCAAGGTGTACACACCCTGCACCTAGATATAGCGCTAGGGACCCCAAATATACAGAGACGCCTTGATGCGGCTTTGGGGCTTAGTCACACATTTGCGCAAATATGTGTAACGAAGATCTCTGAATTCTATTATTATGTGGAATTTATATCTGGTTACGGTTATCATTCAGGGTGCTGGGGGAAACCAATGCCTTTTTTCCTTGCTTAGAAATACACCTCCCTTTCGAGCACCTGAATGATATCACTAAGCTAATTGAGCATCTACCAATATATATGTTTGTTGTGAGAGGCAGAGAGGTTCCTGCATTAGGAGGAGGTGCAGGCCCTGACATGCCACGTGGAGCATTATGGGGTTGCTCCAAGGTAGGTAGCTCTTGGCTTAGACATATTGTAGCAAGGAGCCATTATCATGTGGCTCCTTGCTGGTTAATCTTAGACCCAGATTGGGGTAATGGAGGTGTGAGGTGTGGTGCCTCTGGACTGGCTGAGCTGGATGGCCTTAGTGTGGCATACCTTTACATTCTATTAACACTTTTCACTTATTAATTTTTTAACACTACTTCTCTATTTTAATTGCATTTCATTTTTGTTTCACTTTCTCTATAGCTTCGGCTTCCTAAATACAAATTTATTAACACTATAGTTTTTTCACTGGTATTCTACGCTGGGCTTTCTGGCTTATGCTGGTGTTTTGGGGTGCCACACCCTGCACCTAGATATAGCGCTAGGGACCCCAAACATACAGAGACGCCTTGATGCGGCTTTGGGGCTTATTCACACATTTGCGCAAATATGTGTAACGAAGATCTCTGAATTCTATTATTATGTGGAATTTATATCTGGTTACGGTTATCATTCAGGGTGCTGGGGGAAACCAATGCCTTTTTTCCTTGCTTAGAAATACACCTCCCTTTCGAGCACCTGAATGATATCACTAAGCTAATTGAGCATCTACCAATATATATGTTTGTTGTGAGAGGCAGAGAGGTTCCTGCATTAGGAGGAGGTGCAGGCCATGACATGCCACGTGGAGCATTATGGGGTTGCTCCAAGGTAGGTAGCTCTTGGCTTAGACATATTGTAGCAAGGAGCCATTATCATGTGGCTCCTTGCTGGTTAATCTTAGACCCAGATTGGGGTAATGGAGGTGTGAGGTGTGGGGCCTCTGGACTGGCTGAGCTGGATGGCCTTAGTGTGGCATACCTTTACATTCTATTAACACTTTTCGCTTATTAATTTTTTAACACTACTTCTCTATTTTAATTGCATTTCATTTTTGTTTCACTTTCTCTATAGCTTCGGCTTCCTAAATACAAATTTATTAACACTATAGTTTTTTCACTGGTATTCTACGCTGGGCTTTCTGGCTTATACTGGTGTTTTGGGGTGCCACACACTGCACCTAGATATAGCGCTAGGGACCCCAAATATACAGAGACGCCTTGATGCAGCTTTGGGGCTTATTCACACATTTGCGCAAATATGTGTAACGAAGATCTCTGAATTCTATTATTATGTGGAATTTATATCTGGTTACGGTTATCATTCAGGGTGCTGGGGGAAACCAATGCCTTTTTTTCTTACATTCCCCCACAGTGCCAGATATGTTCCCCCACAGTGCCAGATATGTTCCCCCACAGTGCCAGATACAGTGCCCCCCAGTACTGCCCCCCACAGTGCCAGAGACATTCCCCCACAGTTCCAGATATGTTCCCCCACAGTGCCAGATATGTTCCCCCACAGTGCCAGATACGGTGTCCCCCAGTACTTCCCCCCACAGTGCCAGAGACGTTCCCCCACAGTGCCAGACATGTTCCCCCACAGTGCCAGATATGTTCCCCCACAGTGCCAGATACGGTGCCCCCCAGTACTGCCCCCCACAGTGCCAGATATGTTCCCCCACAGTGCCAGATATGTTCCCCCACAGTGCCAGATATGTTCCCCCACAGTGCCAGATACGGTGCCCCCCAGTACTGCCCCCCACAGTGCCAGAGACGTTCCCGCACAGTGCCAGATACGTTCCCCCACAGTGCCAGATACGGTGCCCCCCAGTACTGCCCCCCACAGTGCCAGAGACGTTCCCCCATAGTGCCAGATATGTTCCCCCACAGTGCCAGATATGTTCCCCCACAGTGCCAGTTATGTTCCCCCACGGTGACCCATAGTGCAGATATGTTGCCCCCCAGTACTGCCCCCCAACCCCGCTGCTGATACTTACCGTTTCCAACGAAACTTCTGCTCCACGTGCTGGCTGCTGCTGCTTCTTCCTCCGCGCAGTGAAGAAAATGGTCCCGGCGGGGAGTGGCTGGATGACGCAGAACTGCATCGCAAGCACATATCGAAAGCCACTAGAAACACTTGCGATATGAACTAGATAGGACACCGATCTAGCAAGGATTGACTTGCCTGCACAGTCTATTTTTTCTTTCGATGCCGACCGCGCGGGACCGCGCATCGGCATCGAATCGGGATCGCAAGGTGACTGTCACCTTGCGATCTGCACTAACTTTTCTTCCGATTTTGACTATATAGTCAGAATCGGAAGAAAAAATCTCACCATGTGTACACACCCTAACTCTCTCTGCACATGTTATATCTGCCCCCCCTGCAGTGCACATGGTTTTGCCCAACTGCTAACAAATTTGCTGCTGCGATCAACTCTGAATTAGGCCCGTACTGTACTAAAGGGGTCATTCCGAGTTGATCGCTCGCTGACGATTTTCGCAGCACAGCGATCAGGTGAAAAAGCGACATTTATGCGCATGCGTATGGGCCGCAATGCGCACGTGTGTCGTATGGGTACAAAGCCCGTTGTGGTTGTGCACAGGTTCTAGCAAAGTTTTCAGTCGCAAAAATGTAGGCGTGTCTGAAAAAACGCAGGCATGGCTGGGCGGGTGTATGACGTCAAATCCGGACACGAATAGGCTGAAGTGATCGCAAGCGCTGAGTAGGTTCAGAGCTACTCAGAAACTGCAAAAACTTTTTGCAGAGCTCGGCTGCACAAGCGTTCGCACTTCTGCTAAGCTAAAATACACTCCCCAGTGGGCGGCGGCATAGCGTTTGCATGGCTGCTAAAACTAGCTAGCGAGCGATCAACTCGGAATGACCCCCTAAGTCTTAGAGAGTGATAAAGTGGAAAGACATAAACTACCAACCTATTAGCTCCTAACAGTCATTTTGCAAACACAGTTTATAACAAGGCAGTTAGGAGCTGATTGGTTGGTACTTTATCGCTCTCCACTTTATATGTCTCCGAGGATTAGTACTGTACATCTGTCCTACAGTACGATATAGGATTCTCAAATCTACACTGTTCCTTATGTAGAGCAATACATTGAATGTCTATTGCACAGCCTGTCATTTTAGTGTTCACTGATAATAATAGAGTCATATAATTACATATAATGATATCAGTAATGGGCAATCACAGTAATTGAGCATTGTGCAGTCTTTGGTAAATGACAACGAATGTATTTCCCATATTCCTCTCCAAGTCAACTTGTGCGTATTGTCAGCTGCTGCCGGAACATAACTTCCTGACATGTTTTCCATACATCCAGGGGCGGATCCAGAAGAAAATGAAAGGGGGGGCACCATGATAGGGGAAAGGTAATAGTTATATTTACATGCACCTAAGGCACGCTTGCTCCCAGATTAGAGGAGTGGTATCACAGGGTGCGTGGCCTCACAGAATATGCCATCAGGTAATGATTGGCTGTAGGAGCGCATCCTGGTTTACCCTGATGAAAAGGCTGATTGGGCCTTGAAATGTTGGTCACCTGTTCCATTAGTTATGGGAGCCTGGAAGGCACCCCAGCACAATATAATTATTATAGTTTTTAGTTGGTGGTGGCAGGTGCAGCATACCTTGTTTTGGGCTCTGCAGTGAGACTCAGACTGCAGGACACAAACTGCCCATCTTTAATCAGCAGAAGCAGCCAGCTGGATCTCCAACAAGCAGCATAAGACATCTGCAGGACAGCCCTGTCACAATCACATGGGCTGCCTTCTCAAAGCCGAGGCTGAGTTTGACTGCACCTAGCATGGTGGTAAAGTAAGTGGAGGAGGAAGTGCTGGGAAACTGTGCGGTGCAGTGAGGGCTAGTGAAGCCTTCTGCGCCGTCATAAGTAACAGTCTTACTCGATGCTGGCATTGGAACCCCGCGCCTGGGCTGGACTCTGGCTGGCTGGCAGTGGGGGAGGTAGGTTACAGTGTGAGCAGGGGGAGGCTAGAGCTGCAGCTCCAGCATCCCCATTGGTTACCACACGGACTTGCTGTTAGAGCAGCGACAGGTCCTAGTGCCTGCCGGCTCTTTTATCAAATCTGACTGACGGAAATAACAGTAGTGCTGCTGCTATTCTCCTTTTGAAAAAAAGAAGAAGTCAGAAACGACAGGGGGGGCACGGGCCCTACATCCACAATTGTTACAGAGCGATGCCTACATTACATTCCTATTGCTTTCTATAGTGTTGCTGAAAATGTTGGCACATAATACTGTATGTTCACCAATATGGATAGGTGAAAGCAGGGCTGCCATCAGAAATGATGGGGCCTGGGACTGGCCAATTAGGCAGCCCCCCTTCCTCCTCAAAAAAACAATCAAATAAAAATAAAATAAATATATAAATAAATAAATAAATAGACAAAATTAAAAATAAATAATAATAATAATAATAATAATAATAATATAATAATTCCTATGGTCCCATCATCCTATTATTCAATGCCCCAAACATTAATGACCCAGTACCTGTAATGGAGCTGTAATCTTCGTCAGGGGTTCTGCTGATCCTCCTGCCTTCCCTGCCACCGCAGCAGGCTGTTCAGCAGCCTGCTTCTAGCAAAAACTATTGAAAATGTCCCTCCCAAAATGTCCGTCAGCTCAGTGGAGACAGTTATTAAAGATAATAGAGCCTCCTCTAGTATCTTTAATAACTGTCTCCGCTGAGGCGGCGGCCATCTAAAGAGGGACATTTTCAATAGCCTGCTTGCACTGGGCAGTGGGAACGCAGAGGCAGTGGCGGCAGACGGACGGTGGCGGCGGGCAGGCAGCGGCATGAGCGGCCCAGGCCCTCTCCTCTCTGTCAGAGCTGCTGGGCCCGGGATGGCTGTGTCCGCAGCACCCCCCTGATGGCAGGGCTAGGTGGTAGTTATCTAGCACAAAGCACTGTTATTATTGGCTAGTAGTCAGTATTATTTACAAAACAAATCCTCAATGCAACATAAAATAAGTAATATACAATGGCATTTTTTAAATCAAATAAACTGGGAATAAAAGTGCTGAAATCTATGGTAACCAATTCGACTTATGAGGGAGATGTATCCACGAATGGAGAGATAAGGTAGCAACCAATCAGCTCCTAGCTGTCATATTACCGTCTGTGTTTGAAAATTACGGGTAGGAGATGATTGGTTGGTAGTTTATTTCTCTCTACTTTATCACTCTCAAATGTTTATTACTGTATATTCCCTCCCCCTGAATGTCTGCTTTGTATTAAAATACTGTAAATAATATAGGAGTAACAGCAAATCATGTTGGCTCTCCTTTACTGTGTGCTTGGTGGTAGGGATCAACCTATCAGCAACTAACTGTAATTTTTCAATCACCACCTGTAATCAGATAGGAGCTTAACTGGTTGGTACTTTATCTCTCTCCAAGATTTGTTACTTCTCCCCCCATGTCTTAAATCACTGAGGGGCAACGTAATACACTCCAAGAGTTTTGTGGCCCTCCTGATTTTAGAGGGCCACACATTGAGATTGATTCTGAGTGGTGCACAGCAAAATTATGGATGCTAACTGTGATTATGGGACTATGGATGTGTCCAAAGGCAATGGTACCATCCCTCTCTCTCACACGAGTAAGCAGCTGTTATTCTTTTTATTGGCACTTACATCTATTCCGTGCTAGGTGCAGAAGATCTGTTTGAATTAGACATCTAGGATGCATACACATGACTTAGAATAGTGAGTACCGCTGTCTACACGCCCATGGCACACCCACAAAATGATTCTCATGCATGAGTTCTCATTGTTACTGCCCAGAAACCATCCCTAACACCCATTTAGCATCGGCAAAAAAATACAGGGCCGAATGGGACTAAAAATAGGTGCTGGCATTTAAAGCACACAGGCCCACCATAGAGTCAGCAACTGGCTCCTGGCATAGACTCCTCCCCTTACTATTCCTGACTCCTCCTACTGCTGTTAGCATCTGGCTCCTGGCATAGACTCCTCCCCTTACTATTCCTGACTCCTCCTACTTCTTTGTCTATGCTCTTACAAATATAATTAATATTAGAACAACATGCAAGTGTACATCTTTCTCTGTAGTCAAATATACACAACAGAGCTCACAGTAATGCCCTTTACAAATTATGCCACACAGTAGTAGTGCCCCTTATAACACAATAGTATTGACCCATACACATTATGCCATAGTGTAGCTGCGCCCATTTTCTGTTCACCCGTGACTTTCAGCAGCCCGCCTTCCTGTGTTTCTGCAGCAGCCTCTGTTCCCCAGTCTCACTAACCTGGATCTTCCCATTGCTCCTCCTCATGGCAGCAGTGGCGGCAGGCTCCTCCAGTCCTAGTCCTAGTCATGATATCACGCACGCATCAGGGAAAAAAAAATATTTTTTGTTATTGTGTTGGGTGTTTATCGCCTTTCCATTCCTGTGCTCTGCTGATTACTCAGGCAGCGCAGGCACAGTAACTGGACAGCAGCCAGAGCTGACCCCCTCCCCTCTTAATCCGACTTTGCTTCACCGAACACAACCAAAGGAAGCTTATGTGCCTGGTCGGGCATTTGCCAGAACTGCCAGATGGCTAGTCCGGCCCTGGTATGAGATACAGTAGGTATGACTCTGAATCATGCATACATATGCAAAGATGTTAACCCAACCTCCTACAAATTGCCCTAATTATGGGACTATGCATGTGGCAACTGGGAGGCAGGCCTCACAGTTGCCACAGTAATGGTCCTACTAACCAATTCTACTCATCCCTCACTGATTGTACCAGTGACATAGGGCCTAATTCAGATCTGATCGTAGCCGTGCAGCTACAATCAGCCACCCTGACATGCGGGGGGATGCCCAGCACAGGGCTAGTCCACCCCGCATGTGTGTCCCTCCTGTGGCCGCACAGGTACAAAAGCATCGCACAGCGGTGATGCTTTTGTACCTGAAGAGTAGCTCCCTACCAACGCAGCTCCCGTGCGCCGGCAGGGAGCTACCCGTCACTCTCCAGGTCACAGCGGCTGCGCGTGACATCACACAGTCACTGCGGACTGCCCCCCGCACAGTCCGGGCACGCATGTGTTGCCTGGACTGCGCCCCCCAAACGATGGGCCAACTCCGCCGGGCCATCCTCTCCCGCCCAGCGACCGCCTCTGCTGTCACTCAGGCAGAAGTGATCGCTGGGCTGAGATGCTGATTGCATCTCAGGCATGTGCCGGTGCACTGCGGCGCCTGCGCATGCGCAATTCAGACCTGATCGACCGCAGTACGAAAATGCACAGCAGCGATCAGGTCTGAATTAGGCCCATAATACAACAATATACTGTATACATATATATATATATATATATATATTATAAAATAATCCACAAACTGTCCTTCATTCAGATGTGGTTGGAGAGACTATTGAGGCTGCTTACATTGAAGCAGCAATGATAGCTCTAATATGATAAAGCAGCAGGAAGCGGCACCCCTCCGACAGCATTACTGATCCAAACTGCATCCAAGGACACCATATCGGATCATCTCTGGCAACATCGGCTGGCTACATGAGCC
The DNA here is from genome assembly GCF_028390025.1 of Pseudophryne corroboree. Classification (NCBI taxonomy): domain Eukaryota; kingdom Metazoa; phylum Chordata; class Amphibia; order Anura; family Myobatrachidae; genus Pseudophryne; species Pseudophryne corroboree. Next base: position 952,720,498 of record NC_086445.1, on the reverse strand, counting down.
ATGGGGTTGCTCAAGCTGGCGGCCCCAAGTCCAACCTAGAGGCCAGGAAATCTTTGTCCTCTGACAGAGATTCTGGCCTTCCCCTTAACCCCCCCCCCTCCTTCCCTCAATGACGGTGATTAGTGATGAGCGGGTTCGGTTCCTCGGGATCCGAACCCCCCCGAACTTCACCCATTTTACATGGTTCCGAGGCAGCCTTGGATCTTCCTGCCTTGCTCAGTTAACCCGAGCGCGCCCGAACGTCATCATTCCGCTGTCAGATTCTCGGGAGATTCGTATTCTATATAAGGAGCCGCGCGTGGCAGCCATTTTCACTCGTGCATTGGAGATGATAGCGAGAGGACGTGACTGCGTTCTCTCAGTTTCTGTGTTCAGTGTGCTGAAAATATCTGTTCAGTGTACTGCAAATATCTGTGCTCAGTGTGCTTGCAAATATCTGTGCTCAGTGTGCTGAAAATATCTATGTTCTCTGCCTGAAAAACGCTCCATATCTGTGCTGCATTTTAGTATATAGTAGGAGGACAGTGCAGAATGTTGCTGACCACCAGTATTATATAGCAGTACGGTACAGTAGTCCACTGCTCTACCTACCTCTGTGTCATCAAGTATACTATACATCCATACCTGTGCTGCATTTTAGTTGTGCGCAGTATATAGTAGGAGGGGACAGTGCAGAATGTTGCTGTGACCAAAAGTATATATATATAGCAGTACGGTACAGTAGTCCACTGCTCTAGCTACCTCTGTGTTGTCAAGTATACTATGCATCCATACCTGTGCTGCATTTTAGTTGTGCGCAGTATATAGTAGGAGGGGACAGTGCAGAATGTTGCTGTGACCACCAGTATATATATAGCAGTACGGTACAGTAGTCCACTGCTCTACCTACCTCTGTGTCGTCAAGTATACTATGCATCCATACCTGTGCTGCATTTTAGTTGTGTGCAGTATATAGTAGGAGGGGACAGTGCAGAATGTTGCTGTGACCACCAGTATATATATATAGCAGTATGGTACAGTAGTCCACTGCTCTACCTACCTCTGTGTCGTCAAGTATACTATGCATCCATACCTGTGCTGCATTTTAGTTGTGCGCAGTATATAGTAGGATGGGACAGTGCAGAATGTTGCTGTGACCACCAGTATATATATATATATATATATATATAGCAGTATGGTACAGTAGTCCACTGCTATACCTACCTCTGTGTCATCAAGTATACTATGCATCCATACCTGTGCTGCATTTTAGTTGTGCACAGTATATAGTAGGAGGGGACAGTGCAGAATGTTGCTGTGACCACCAGTATATATATATAGCAGTACAGTACAGTAGTCCACTGCTCTACCTACCTCTGTGTCGTCAAGTATACTATGCATCCATACCTGTGCTTCATTTTAGTTGTGCGTAGTATATAGTAGGAGGGGACAGTGCAGAATGTTGCTGTGACCACCAGTATATATATAGCAGTACGGTACAGTAGTCCACTGCTCTACCTACCTCTGTGTCGTCAAGTATACTATGCATCCACACCTGTGCTGCATTTTAGTTGTGCGCAGTATCTAGTAGGAGGAGACAGTGCAGAATGTTGCTGTGACCACCAGTATATATATAGCAGTACGGTACAGTAGTCCATTGTTCTACCTCTGTGTCGTCAAGTATACTACAAAAGTTCAGTAAAATGACCCAAAAATCAAAATTAAAAGCGTCTGATGAAAAGCGTAAACTTGACAATATGCCATTTACGACACGGAGTGGCAAGGAATGGCTGAGTCCCTGGCCTATGTTCATGGCTAGTGGTTCAGATTCACATGAGGATGGAAGCACTCATCCTCTCGCTAGAAAACTGCAGTGCCACTCCTAGATGGGCCAGGTGTTTGTGTCGGCCACTTGGGTCGCTTAGCTTAGCCATCCAGCAACCTTGGTGCACCTCTTTTTTTCTTTGCATCATGTGCTGTTTGGGGACTATTTTTTTAAGTGCCATCCTGTCTGACACTGCAGTGCCACTCCTAGATGGGCCAGGTGTTTGTGTCGGCCACTTGGGTCGCTTAGCTTAGTCACACAGCTTCCTCATTGCACCTCTTTTTTTCTTTGCATCATGCGCTGTTTGGGGACTATTTTTTAAATCTGCCATCCTGTCTGACACTGCAGTGCCACTCCTAGATGGGCCAGGTGTTTGTGTCGGCCACTTGGGTCGCTTAGCTTAGTCACACAGCTACCTCATTGCACCTCTTTTTTTCTTTGAATCATGTGCTGTTTGGGGACTATTTTTTTAAGTGCCATCCTGTCTGACACTGCAGTGCTACTCCTAGATGGGCCAGGTGTTTGTGTCGGCCACTTGTGTCGCTTAGCTTAGCCCTCCAGCGACCTCGGTGCAAATTTTAGGACTAAAAATAATATTGTTAGGTGTGAGGTGTTCAGAATAGACTGAAAATGAATGGAAATTATGGTTATTGAGGTTAATAATACTATGGGATCAAAATTACCCCCAAATTCTGATTTAAGCTGTTTTTGAGGGGTTTTTTTTATAAAAAACACCCGAATCCAAAACACACCCGAATCCGCCAAAAAAATTTCAGGGAGGTTTTGGCAAAACGCGTCCGAATCCAAAACACGACCGCGGAACCGAATCCAAAACCAAAACACAAAACCCGAAAAATTTCCGGTGCACATCACTAACGGTGATAAGTCTTGGAGAAATGGAGGCCATTGTTGCCCCATACCCACCCTGAAAAAGCATCAAACTGTTGCAGCCCTGTACTGCACATGCCCAGTACTGGTCTAGAACATGTGCAAAGTACCCGACATCAGTACACTGCTGCATGAGCTGATGAGGGGAATGACCTGGCTCAAGCTGGCAGTGTCCGAACTAACTTCACATGTGGCAACTTCGAAGGGTTTGAGAACCTTGCACAATACGGAAACTATTTTCCACTGCGCTTGACTCAGGTGCATTCCTGCTCCTTTCCCTATGTCAAAGGTGGATGTGTAGGCTTGAATGCTGCTTCTCCATCCACTGAAGCATATAAAGGGTAGAATTCGTCCTCGTTACTACCTCTTGGTTCAGATGATGGTAGGGCAAATTCAAGAGTGTTTGTTGGCACTCCAGTCTATTACATGCCGTTGCTGAATGTCGAAAATGTCCACTAATTTTTTGGGCCACCGGCAGCATCTCCTGCACACCCCTGTCATTTAAAAAAAAAAATCTGCATCACCAAATTAATTGTGTCAGCAAGACAAGGGATGTGTTGGAAATGGCCCAGATGTAATGCTCTCACAATATTGGTGGCATTGTCAGATATCACAAATACCGAGGAAAGTCCAAGTGGGGTAAGACATTGTGCAATGATTTCCATGAGTTTTTCTAAGAGGCTCTCAGTGGTGTGCCTCTTACTAAAACCAGTGATGCACAACATGCCTCTGAATGAGTTGGCATTTGTGAAATGCTTCTGCTGTTGTTGCGGCGGAAGGCAATACATATACCCAGTGGGCTGTCACAGTCATACGTATAGTCTTTAGTTTGCCATGTTCTACTTGTCCACATATCAATGGTTAAGTGGACTGTGGGTACAATGGCATTTCTGAGGACACTTATAACACTTTTTTCAATGTCCTTGGGAATTTCTTGTCTAGTGAAGTGGAATCTAGATGGGATTTGGTATTGAGGACAAAGTAACTGTCTAAATCCCACTGCACTAATGCTAGATACTGGATGCACGTCTAACACCAGCATAGTTGTTATGGCCTCAGTAATTCACTTTGCAAATGGGTGACTGTTGTCACACTTCATCTGCCTTGCAAAGGATTGTTGAACAGTCAATTGTTAAACTACAAGTCGCCTTCCTGGTCCCCTTCTGGGATGAAGATTGACTCCCAGCAGCAACAGCAGCAGCAGTAGGCATAGAACTGAAGGATCCTCCGGAGGAGCTGGATACAGGACTACTTCTGATCCTGATTTAGGAGGAAATTGACGATGAGAGTGTTGGTGGTAGGGATTGCAGGCGCTTAGATCCAACAGAGAAAAGGGAGCTAGGTGTTGCTGGATTGGTTACGTTCTTAGCCGAAGTTTCTGAATGTTTCAACAACTTATGATATATGCGCTGCAAGTGGCGTAACAGGGAGGAGGTTACTAGAGGGTTACGGTCTCTACCTCTACTTACAACAACTTTACAAAGCCTACAAATGGCTACACAGTAATTGCCTGGATGTGGGGAGAAATAATTCTACACAGAAGAGGTGGATTTTTTTGTCTTTTGCCCAGGCATGACAATGGGCTATTTCATACCATGGGCATCTCCACTAGAGCCTTATTTAAACAAACCACATCCCCATCATCAAAATCCTCATTGTCAACATTCTCATTAGCGCCAGCTACACCAATTTCCTCCTCATCCTGGCGTACTTCTGCAGTGACATCCTCAATCTTTATGTCAGGACGTTGACTTGCACTTCTCCTCCCAACACTTGCAGAGGGTGTGCAAATGGTGGAAGGAGCCTCCTCTTCCCATACAGTATTGGAAAGATCAGCCTTATATGTCACAACCGCAGACACACTTGGACTCTCCTTGGGGATTGGTGATATTTCAGAACGCACAGTTGGTTCCTGTGCCTTAATGAGTTTCATTTTTTAACTGTTTTACAGGGAGGAGAGCTTACATGATCACTGTGAGATGCAGAACCACCAGTCATAATCAAAGGCCACTTCATGCAGTGAATGGCATATTGCCAATTTTACGTTTCTCGTCGGCTAATTTTGAAATTGTTTTTATTTATCACTGTAAAATAGTGCTTCTTTGTTTTTACATGCCCTCTACACCATTGGGTATCTGCCTTAGCAGATTATGTTGATGGACTTACATTGTCAATGTCATGACTAGTGGCAGCAGCTTCAGCACTAGTAGTAGGAAGTGGTTCCTAATCTTTCAATTGTTTGTCCTCCATTCCTATCAACATGAAGTGGGGTACAGCAACAGTGTTACACAAATGAGTTAGAAATATATATATAATAATTACACACTGCGGTTGACTGCACCGACAGTGTCACACAAATGAGTCAGAAATATGTAGAAGTATTTTTATATCACACACCGGCGGTTACAGTGTCACACAAATGAGTCAGAAATATGTAGAAGTATTTTTTATATCACACACCGGCGGTTACAGTGTTGCACAAATGAGTCAGAAATGTATACAATAATTACACACTGTGTTTGACATCACAGACAGTGTTGAACAATATGTGTATGAGTAGGAAATACTATACTGCGGTCTGACCAGCAGTGTCACAGTACTTATGAAAAAAAATTGTATAATACACTGGGGTACAGCAGAAATAAAATAAAAATTATACTGTAATTATAATTTTAGGCTTTTTGTTTTTACCTTTTATTATTTTACATTTTACACTGGGACAGAGCTCCTAGATGGGTGGACAGATCACCCCCTTCAGATACAGCAGGCAGAGAGAGCACCCCTTTCAGATACAGCAGACAGAGAGAGCACCCCTTTTCAGATACATCAGACATAGAGAGCACCCCTTTTTCAGATACAGCAGACAGAGGGAGCACCCCTTTTTCAGATACAGCAGAGAGAGCACCCCTTTCAGATACAGCAGATAGAGAGAGCACCCATTTTTCAAATACAGCAGACAGAGAGAGCACACCTTTTCAGATACAGCAGACAGAGAGAGAAAGGACCCCTTTTTCAGATACAGCAGACAGAGAGAGCACCCCTTTTTCAGATACATCAGACAGACAGAGCACCCCTTTCAGATACATCAGGCAGAGAGTGCACCCCTTTTAGATACAGTAGACAAAGTGCACCCCTTTTTCAGATACAGCAGACAGAAAGAGCACCCATTTTCAGATACAGCGGACAAAGAGAGCACCCCTTTTTCAGATACAGCAGACAAAGAGAGCACCCCTTTTTCAGATACAGCAGATAGAGAGAGCACCCCTTTTTCAGATACAGCAGAGAGAGCACCCCTTTCAGATACAGCAGATAGAGAGAGAGCACCCCTTTTTCAGATACAGCAGACATAGAGCACCCCTTTTTCAGATACAGCAGATAGAGCACCCCTTTCAGATACAGCAGAGAGAGAGAGAGAGAGAGAGAGAGAACCCTTTTTTCAGATACAGCAGAGAGAGAGAGCACCCCTTTTTCAGATACAGCAGACAGAGAGAGAGCACCCATTTTTCAGATACAGCAGACAGAGCACCCCTTTTTCAGATACAGCAGATAGAGAGAGCACCCCTTTCAGATGCAGCAGACAAAGAGAGCACCCCTTTTTCAGATACAGCAGAGAGAGCACCCCTTTTTCAGATACAGCAGAGAGAGCACCCCTTTCAGATACAGCAGATAGAGAGAGCACCTCTTTCAGATACAGCAGACAGAGAGAAAGCACCCCTTTTTCAGATACAGCAGACAGAGAGAGAGCACCCTTTTTTCAGATACAGCAGACAGAGAGCACCCCTTTTTCAGATACAGCAGACATAGCACCCCTTTTTCAGATACAGCAGATAGAGAGAGCACCCCTCTCAGATACAGCAGACAGAGAGATAGAGCACCCCTTTTCAGGGAACTGAACCCGCTAATCTCTAGTTTATGTATATTTATATTCTGTACTGTGGAAATCTTGTATTTATTTGTGAGGTTTTTTCTTATTTTGTACATATTTACATTTTGTACACTGTTTCCATAGTGACTAAGCAACCCCTGGTTACGACACACCACTCAAAATCCTGCATTTGCACCTGGCAGTGGACTACATCATGTCCACGAGGAGTCTGTTCCCTGCAGTGTCGCAGACATGATGTAATATACTGTGGTGCTGCTGGTCAGTGGCAGAGGCCGCAGACAGCGTAAGGTGCAGTGACAGCAATGGAAGCATCATCAATTTACTCATGGGGCCCTCACACTTTAGTTGCCTGGGGGCCCCCATAATCCTTAATCATGCCCAGGTTGCCCCACATTGTAAACCCCAGAGGGTGCACTTAGCTCAGAGTTTACTTCACAGCTTCTGAGGTACACCCTCTGAGACAAAGGGTAGTATCCAATTAGCCGCTGTAATTTACTGTGGCTAATTGTCCCACTTTGGGCTATCCAATTAGCCCCGATAAACTGGCAAAAGATGCACCTTATCAGGGATTTTGTTTCACCTGCCTCAGGCAGGCAAAACTAAATCCCCAGAAACAACCCTGTTTTCATATAAAAACGGGGCTGTTTCTACCGAAAACACACAGGTTTTTTGGAGGAAAGCTATTTTTTTTACTGGTGATCCTAATTGGATAGCCTTTAAAAAAAATATTGGTGAAATATTGAGAAAAAAAATGCTGAAAACGGAAGTTTCACCTGATGTTTTTCCCCCTCTAATTGAATACCCCCCTTACTGTGCAATGTATCAGCCCTTAATTGCATAGTTCATGGCTGAATCTGCCCCTACGTTCGAGGGAAATCTGAAGAGTGAACAAGATAGGGGACAAAAGTAAAGTTCACGGGGGCCCATCACTGTTCTCAACTATGCTTGAAAAGTGTTGGCTTCAATCTGACTGTTTGATATGAGTTACAGGAATTTTTTCCTCCTGCACCAGAAAGGCGTGATTAATAGAATGGTTGAATGATGGAAACACAATCTCATTTTATTTTAAAATAAATACATTATTTTTTTGTTGTTAATGTAATGTATTACCTTTTTTAACCAGCACATATTAAATACTGCATTTATACACTATAATTAAATAATCCTGATTACCATTACATAAATAACATTTACTGTATGGGGGAAATTTACTAAGCTCCCGATTTTGACCGAGATGCCGTTTTTTCATCAAAGTGTCATCTCGGTAATTTACTAAACACTAATCACGGCAGAGATGAGGGCATTCGTAATTTTTTGCAAGTCCAAGTAAAAAATTACGAATGAATACACCATCGGTCAAAACGCGGCTGTTTAAGTATGAATCTCGGTCATTTACTAAGAAGTGCAAAGCAAAAAACAAACAAACACTGCCGTGAAAAATTACAACTCGTAAAAAAGTGCTAAAAAAAAACAGACCTTTTTTTTAAATTCGTGATTGGATAGGCATGCACGGATCCATGAGATCCGTGCATGTATATCAGTGGGAAGGGGTGGGAAAGTGCTTATTTTTTCAAAAAAAATTGCGTGGGGTCCCCCCTCCTAAGTATAACCAGCCTCGGGCTCTTTGAGCCGATCCTGGTTGCAGAAATATGGGGAAAAAAATGACAGGGGTTCCCCCATATTTAAGCAACCAGCATCGGGCTCTGCGCCTGGTCCTGGTCCCAAAAATACGGGGGACAAAAAGAGTAGGGGTCCCCCGTATTTTTAAAACCAGCACCGGGCTCCACTAGCTGGACAGATAATGCCACAGCCGGGGGTCACTTTTATATAGTGCCCTGCGGCCGTGGCATCAAAAATCCAACTAGTTACTCCTGGCCGGGGTACCCTGGGGGAGTGGGGACCCCTTCAATCAAGGGGTCCCCCCCCCAGCCACCCAAGGGCCAGGGGTGAAGCCCGAGGCTGTCCCCCCCCATCCAATGGGCTGCGGATGGGGAGGCTGATAGCCTTTGTTGTAAAAGAAAAGATATTGTTTTTAGTAGCAGTACTACAAGGCCCAGCAAGCCTCCCCCGCATGCTGGTACTTGGAGAACCACAAGTACCAGCATGCGACGAAAAAACGGGCCCGCTGGTACCTGTAGTACTACTACTAAAAAAATACCCAAAAAAAGACAAGACACACACACCGTGAAAGTATAATTTTATTACATACATACACACATACATACATACTTACCTTAAGTTCCCACGCAGGTCGGTCCTCTTCTCCAGTAGAATCCAAGGGGTACCTGTTGAAGAAATTATACTCACGAGATCCAGGGGTCCAGGCTCCTCGGGAAATCCAGGGGTAATCCACGTACTTGACAAAAAAAACAAAACGGTGTCCCGACCACGAACTGAAAGGGGACCCATGTTTGCACATGGGTCACCTTTCCACGAATGCCAGAAACCCACTTTGACTTCTGTCTAAGTGGGTTTCTTCAGCCAATCAGGGAGCGCCACGTTGTAGCACTCTCCTGATCAGCTGTGTGGTCCTGTCCTCACTGACAGGCAGCACACGGCAGTGTTACAATGTAGCGCCTATGCGCTACATTGTAACCAATGATGGGAACTTTCTGCCCTGCGGTTGACCTAAAGTGACGTCACCGCTGAGCAGAAAGTTCCCATCATTGGTTACAATGTAGCGCATAGGCGCTACATTGTAACACTGCCGTGTGCTGCCTGTCAGTGAGGACAGGACCACACAGCTGATCAGGAGAGTGCTACAACGTGGCGCTCCCTGATTGGCTGAAGAAACCCACTTAGACAGAAGTCAGAGTGGCTTTCTGGCATTCGTGGAAAGGTGACCCATGTGCAAACATGGGTCCCCTTTCAGTTCGTGGTCGGGACACCGTTTTGTTTTTTTTGTCAAGTACGTGGATTACCCCTGGATTTCCCGAGGAGCCTGGACCCCTGGATCTCGTGAGTATAATTTCTTCAACAGGTACCCCTTGGATTCTACTGGAGAAGAGGACCGACCTGCGTGGGAACTTAAGGTAAGTATGTATGTATGTGTGTATGTATGTAATAAAATTATACTTTCACGGTGTGTGTGTCTTGTCTTTTTTTGGGTATTTTTTTAGTAGTAGTACTACAGGTACCAGCGGGCCCGTTTTTCCGTCGCATGATGGTACTTGTGGTTCTCCAAGTACCAGCATGCGGGGGAGGCTTGCTGGGCCTTGTAGTACTGCTACTAAAAACAATATCTTTTCTTTTACAACAAAGGCTATCAGCCCCCCCATCCGCAGCCCATTGGATGGGGGGGGACAGCCTCGGGCTTCACCCCTGGCCCTTGGGTGGCTGGGGGGGGGACCCCTTGATTGAAGGGGTCCCCACTCCCCCAGGGTACCCCGGCCAGGGGTGACTAGTTGGATTTTTGATGCCACGGCCGCAGGGCACTATATAAAAGTGACCCCCGGCTGTGGCATTATCTGTCCAGCTAGTGGAGCCCGGTGCTGGTTTTAAAAATACGGGGGACCCCTACTCTTTTTGTCCCCCGTATTTTTGGGACCAGGACCAGGCGCAGAGCCCGATGCTGGTTGCTTAAATATGGGGGAACCCCTGTCATTTTTTTCCCCATATTTTTGCAACCAGGATCGGCTCAAAGAGCCCGAGGCTGGTTATGCTTAGGAGGGGGAACCCCACGCATTTTTTTTATTATTTTACAGTGTTTAATTAAAAAAATAAAAAAAATAAACCCCAGCACGGGTCACACAGATCCGGCCGAGATTGATTGTAAAAAAAGTCGGCAGTGTTTTGCTAATCACTGCCGTAAAAATAGAAAAAAAACCACGAATGACATCGACATCGGAACAAAAGAAAAACCCGAATACGACAGCTTAGTAAATTAGTCGTAATCAATTCAAAAAGTTGCAGTTTTACACTTTCGATGTCATTCGTGATTGAACTTTGACCTGAAACGGGAAAATACGAATCTTAGTAAATTTACCCCTATGTGTCTTATATTTTATAGAAATCTCATTAGTTTGCCATCTGCTGGTAAAATTAAACACTACAGTTTCTGATGAAATTCAAACGATTTTATGATCATCGCCTGAAAAAAATGAACTGGTTAAGATTGCAGTTTGTGCATACTGTATACAGAAGCCCATGAGACAGGCAGTAGGTTGAATGATGTATCATAACCATATAATCTGGTCATTCTAGCACTTGATTCCAAGGTTTTTGCGGACCTATTATAGATTAGTTGTTGCAGACCATTAATCAACTGGCAACATTGTAGAAGTTTGATGAATGTTGTTCCTATCACAGACTAGTAATATACATATTGTTGCAGCATGTTATTGAACCACGTATAAATTAAAGACTTCGGGATCCATACACTGGGTCTCTGTCTATGTTATTCCTTGTGAGGTTTTAAAGAGGAAGTATACAATAAAAACACAGTGTGTAATTGAAAATACCTTTTTATAGCTCTGGCTTTTTTCTAGCGTAATAAAATGTTCTCATCTACAGTATATGATATTACTTTAACAATTTTTTTAATAAACGAGAAGGGGTATAAAGCACTAAGCTAAGTGGTGGAGACAGGCTTCAAACAGACAGTACCAGCTCTCCCTAGCAAGAGAAAGTATACAAAAATAAATAATTGTAATTATATTATTTGATTTTTGCAATCACTGTACTTTGTAAAGAAATATAATGATTGACTTGTGAACACGTTCTGCAGTGTACTTCATGTCAGAAATCACTGGTTCCAGTGCATGACAATATTCCAACTGATGCAACAGATACACCTACTGTATTATCCTCAAATCACGCCAAATAGCCCCGTTTGGCGCACCGCAAACTTTGCGATTTAGCCGCGCAATCTGTCCATTCACACAGTTTAGTAGAAAATATGTGTCTTATACGCATCATTAGTGCGACAAAGTACAATGCACGGGTACCATAAATAGTAATACTGGCATTGCATGCAGCAGCTGTGTGAGAATGAGATACTAACATGGGTAAAACAGCAAAAGAGAGATGACCGGTATGAGTAAACCACATCATGCATCATGATACTCATCATCGTTGGGCTTAATCTGAGACTTTATGGGGTCTATTCATGAAGCAGTGAAAAGAGTGGAGAAGTGAGCCAGTGGACAAGTTGCCCATGGCAACCAATCAGTGTTGAGGTAACATTTTGGCAACCAATCAGTGTTGAGGTAACATTTTTAAAATACATTCCATAAAATTATATGTAGCAGCTGATTGGTTGCCATGGGCAACTACTCCACTGGCTCACTTCTCCACACTTTTCACTGCTTCATGAATAGACCCCTCTATACCTATTCCTAAAAATACTAATCCTTAGTGCTTAGAACGCTATGCTGAATGTGTGCTGATTAAAATGTAAACAAGATGTAAAATTCAGAAAAAAGTACAAAAGTCCAGAAATTGCTACCGGTGGCGGAGCATCTGAGTTGCCCCATGCATCTCACACCATATGGTACATCTGTAACCGATTTCATCATAAGTTTTTTATTTGTTTAATGTTTGAATTAAATGTGCATCTCTTTTAGTTAATCACTCCAGGAATACATGTATTTAATGAATTTCTATCCTTTTGATTAGTGAAATACTGTAGTCATGCGCTTACAATGATAACGGTTGCCAGCTATAGCATGTCGCTCCTGATTGGCTGATTGTGAAGTGGATACGTGTGTCTGCGCATGTATTATAGAAGTTTATATATATAAGGGGACGGATGGTACGGCACTCCTGGCGACTGAATCAACAAAGCAAGAGGCAGCAGTTAGATGAACAACGTTTCAATGCCTTTATTGTGGCATTTTCGTCAGGTCAAGTGCATAAAACATAATCTTACCTTTTAAAGGCATAGACACCAAGTGACTAGCCGCATCTGGGAGGCGGGTCACGTGCTCATTCCGGGCGGCGCATTAGCAATGACGTGTACCACAGCTCCATCATGCTCGTGCTCCCCATCGCCATAACAACCGAATGTCTTACACTGAAATTACAGCATGACAACTACATGTAACATGCAATTCATAATTAGCTTCTAGCACATCAGGTCACTCTACTGAATATATCACCAGCACAGCTTATTTACAGAACCACATGTACCCATATAGGATACCAACAATTAGATGCCATGAATACTTCCTGCATCAAAGTAACACATATCAGAGCAAAATTATAGCACATCCAACGCAATGTCAACAAGGTCATGCTATAGAATAAGCTAAATAAGCCAGTATACATATATTGAAAAATTGGCCTATCAGATCTTCAAAGAAAACAACTCAAGCCCAAGTGGTCATTGAGACCTTTAGGGTTGATGGTACCTAATCTATGGATCCACCTTGTCTCCATTTGGAGCAATCTGGCTGCACGATCACCCCCTCTGTGTGGGGTTTGTACTTGGTCGGTCATGCGGTATCTAAGAGATACCAATGGGTGGCGAGCCTGGCTAAAGTGTCTAGCCACTGGTTGTTCACCGTCCCCCTTTGCGATAGCTGCCTTAATAGCAAATCTGTGGGCTGCCATACGTTCCTTGAACATACGTTCCGTTTTGCCAACGTATGACAGCCCACAGGGACACAGCAATTGATAAACCACAAACTTGGATGAACATGTCAACCTATGATTGACATAGAATGTACGGCTGTTGGAAGGTATTGCCTGGAATCATGAATTGGCAAGTGGTACATGTACATCTAAAGCAGCCTCTTTTGTTACTTAACTCATAACTAGAGGGAGATGTACGGTTTGTACTGTCTGTCTTAACTAATATATCACTGAGGTTCTTACCACGGGTATAGCAAGACATCAATTTCATATCAGCTAACTTTAGTTCTGGATCGCTTTGCACAATAGGCCAAAGCTTTTTCGAAATCAAATTAATTCCTTTGCTGGCAGAATTATATTGACCCACCCACGGGATCATGGATTGGGCATTGGATGCTGTGGGTTTATTTTCCAATTATAATGCCCTGTCAAGCCTCAATGCTTTAGACTTGGTTTCCTCCAGTAATGTCGTGTGGTAGCCTCTAGCAATAAATTTGGTAATCATAGCATCTATTTGTGTTATCACTACCTTCAGGTCAGATGTGATATGTTTGACTCTCACAAATTGAGAATAAGGTAGGCTTAGTTTCAATGGGCCTGGATGGAAACTGCTAAAGTGAAGTAAATTATTGCGATCTGTTGGCTTAGAAAACATTGATGTTACAGTTTGACCTGCATTAAGAGTAATCTGAACATCAAGGTAATTAATGCTACTGACAATAATGCAGTATGTGAGCTTGACAGGGTGGTTTAACATATTATATTGGTCAATAACCTCCTCCAAATCCTGGCGGGGACCCTTCCAAAATAAAAGTAAATCATCTATGTAGTGACAGTAGAATACTCACTACATCTGGTCGTGCAAAAAAATATTTCCTGCTCTACTCCGAACATAAATATGTTGGAATATGCCGGGGCCACTGGGGACCCCATAGCACATCCGGTACATTGCTAATATACAGTATATCACCATCATACATGAAGAATTTTTTTTAAGTATCTAATCTAGCTACTGCACACAGTACTAAACATTAGGACCCTTAAAGTCAGCATGTCCCTCCAAGTATCGTTCTACTGATGCTAGGCTCATATCATGAGGTATAACAGTATATAGGCTCTGGACATCTACAGTATACTGCAAAGTAGAATGGCAGTGTCAAATCTTGGGAGCCTTTGTAATTTCTTGAGAAGAGTACAAGTATCCAATAAAAATCTTTGGTGAAATTGTATACACGGTTGGAAAATAGAATCAAGATATTGAGCTACCGGTGAAAACAGGGATTGTCTGGCTGATATTTTATTCGGACATTCTGGGGTTGGGGGGGCGTTCACCAAAAATTTGTGAATCTTTGGGGTAGTATAAAGCACCGGCATTCTAGGGTGTACTGGAAGTAGTGCTTCTCGCATTTTACTTGAAATCACTCCATCCCATACTCCAATTTCTAGAATAGCGGATAATTCTTTTTTGAACATAGGTGTGGGGTGTTTAGGTAACTTCATATATGTGGTACTGTCTGATAGTTGCCATTCAATTTCTAGTTTGTATTCTTGTAAATTCTGGATGACCAAAGCCCCTCCCTTATCAGCTGTTCTAAATACGATATTCCTTTGTGCTGATAACTGCTTAAGTGCTTGTGATTCCTGTTTAGTTATGTTATTACGTACTGGTGGCAGTTGTGCTAAATACTCATCAGTTTGTTGATCTAATAAATGCATAAACGTCCACACTGATGCATTGGAAGATACTGGTTCAAATGTAGATTTGGGCAAAATGTTCTGTCATTTTGCAGGTATATCCCCTACAGAAGGCTGCAGGACCGGTTTCTTAGCGAAGTACTCTTTCAATTTAAGGTTCCTATGTAACTTAAATTTTTTCACCTGCCATTGCAAGGGGTCCCGCTGACATGTGGGCACAAATGAAAGTCCTTTTGAGAGTACTTTAAGTTTGATTGTACTCAACTCACAGTCTGATACATAAACTACTACTGTATCCTGTTCTTGGGTGGCCTGCCCACCCTGCCTCGTCCCCTGTCACTGCTTTCCCCTCTTCGTGTATGGGCGTTTACGCCTCCCGCTGGATCCTTGGGTGCATAGAGGCTTGATTGTTGTTTGTCGACTCAGAGTCACTATCAGTGGAAGTGAATTAATTAGAACACTCAAGATCACGGGTTCGTTGCGTTCGCCTCCAAAAAAACAATCTCTTAAATTCACGTTTGTTTGATGTATCAGTCCATCTATACACGGTATGGTTATCATAATCCTGGTAAACTTCTGCCCGCTTCTGTGCTTTTAATTTGATGAGATCTCTTTTATAAATTTGAATTTGTCCATTCAGCTTCTCATACCAGTTGTTGGTGGTATCTGTTTCAAGAATAGCTTTATGCGTTGTTTCCAAAGCTGCAACTTTTTCTTTAAGGACATTCATCTCTTTTGTGGATTGCTCTATAATGAGCAACATCAGATCCATCGAACATTTATTTAGAATGGCCACCCATTTTATGCAGAAGTTTGGATCATTGCGGCCAATGGTGGGTGAATTTCTCTGTATACCTGGATGCCATATTGAATCCATGTATACAGAATTTGCCATTATATTTGAAAGACACCACTGCATTATTGGTTAAATTGATAACTCTGGGTAAGGTCCATAACAATGTCTTGTGTAGTGCTGACTTCACGAGCCTCTATACCTGCATCCCTCATAATGCAGGTGTGGAGGTGGTGAGAGATCTCATAACAGACAACCCTACATATAAGGGGCCCCCAGTGGACTTTTTAATTTAATTATTGCACTTGGCATTAAGTAGAAATAATTTTCTCTACAATGGAAAGTTCTATCTACAAAGAGCAGGGTGTGCGATGGGGTCTTCTGTGGCCTCATCGTACACGAACGCCTTTATGTACTCCATTGAACATAATCTATTTTATGAAAGATCTACACTGAGAAGTAATATTATACTGTATCTCCGCTATATAGACGACCTGTTGATCCTCTGGGTGGGAGATCAGGCAAAATTGGGGACCATGCTGGAGGATCATAACAAAACATTGAGTACAGTGAAATTGACATATTCTTTAAGTACTAGGGAGATACACTTCTTAGATGTCAATATATCAATCAATGAGGGTAAACTTGAGACATATTTATATTCAAAGGAAACAGATAGAAATACATTGTTAAAACATGATAGTTTCCACCCTCTTCCTTTATGGCGCGGCCTCCCATACTTTCAGTTTTTAAGAGTACGTAGAATTACCTCTAACCCAGAGGCAGTAGAACCGGCATTAAATGATATGCTGGAAAAATGTATACATAGAGGATACGCCAGAACCTAGTTAGAGGTAATTAAAAAGAAAGTATTAGGGATCCCTGAGGAAACTATATTGACTAAAAGAAATTTGGATACTAATCAAGTCCCACGCATACCATGGGTAAATAAATATACCATCAAAAGTGATAGAAGAACTAAGAAGGTGAAAAAATGCTGGCCTATTGTTAATTCAGATAGGGACTTACCATCCCTATTAGACACTAATAAATTGCCTAGTTACCAGAGAGGAAGGAACTTAAGTGAGATATTACTGAACTAACCAAAAGATATTACTGAACTAAATAAAAAACGAGCTGCACATTTCTTACGTCAAAAACCGGGTTGTTTTAGATGTTTGGGTTGTGTAACTTGTAATACTTTAATACCCGGCAAACTTTTGGTCACCCCCACACGGGTAGAAGAATTCAAATAAATCGTGTTGTAATGTGTACCACTACACATGTGATATATATGTTAATATGCCCATGTAGATTATTGTATGTGGGGAAAACCTCTAGACAATTCAAGGAACGTATGGCATTACACAGAAGTGCAATTAAACAAGCCCTGGAAAGTGGAAACAAGGACAAGTGATCAGCCAGTGGCTAGACATTGTCTTAAGGCCAAACATAATATAGCATCAAATCAGAGCTATTATTATTGACCATGTTCCGAAATCGATCCGGGGTGGGGGGGATAGAGACAAAATCCTATTACGTAAGGAGATCAGGAGGATTTATTCTTTGAACACAATAGCACCAAAAGGGTTAAATGAAACCCTAGGACTTCATTGTTTTCTGTAACATTGTGGGTATAGGTAATACTATCATGCTGTTGTAGATCCCATACGTCTAGTGATAATATATCTACAGATTGTTAAATGTTACTTTGTAATTCTAAATGCCATAGTTTACATACTGTATGTTGTTTTTTTAAGAATTCTTGTTAATACATGGGAGCGCAGTTGCACATTTAGAAGTACTATGTATTACTACAAAAATTTATGTTTATATACGAACGTTGCATAGTCATTAAAGATGCACCTTCAGCTTCGCCTATACTGTGCCGCCTAGTGGTGACAAAGCGCCGTGATGTATGTTCCCAGCACACGGTGCTGGATCTTATGGAGCAATACAGGTCAGGTGTATATGATTGTTTTTAATTGTTTGTATTGGGGAGGATATAAATGTATTGTTTCATTCATGTTTGTACGCTTGTCCCTGACGACGGGGCTAGTCCCCGAAATGATGTAGGAATAAAGGACTTGTTTTAATATATTATTTTCAAGTCTGTGGAGTGACACCTTATTTCTTCAGCTATATATATATATATATATATAGTAGAGATGTGCACCGGAAATTTTTCGGGTTTTGTGATTTGGTTTTGGATTTGGTTCCGCTGCCTTGTTTCGGATTCGGACGCGTTTTGGCAAAACCTCCCTGAAATTTTTTTGGCGGATTCGGGTGTTTTTTTTCAAAAACCCCTCAAAAACAGCTTAAATCATAGAATTTGGTGGTAATTTTGATCCTTATTAACCTCAATAACCACAATTTCCACTCATTTCTAGTCTATTCTGAACACCTCACAATACTATTTTTAGTCCTAAAATTTGCACCGAGGTCGCTGGATGACAAAGCGACCCAAGAGGGCGGCACAAACACCTGGCCCATCTAGGAGTGGCACTGCAGTGTCAGACAGGATGTCACTTAAAAAAATTGGCCACAACAGCACATGATGCAAAGAAAAGAGAAAAAGAGGTGCACTGTGGTTGCTGGACGGATAAGCTAAGCGAAACAAACACCTCAATATCACAGGAATTATTCGTTCTAATCAATGGTATTATTGTTCCAAATCACTGGAAGAAAATGACAAAATCACTGGAATTATTCGTTCTAATCAATGGTATTATTGGTCCAAATCACTGGAAGAAAATGACAAAATCACTGGAATTATTCGTTCTAATCAATGGTATTATTGGTCCAAATCACATGAAGAAAATGACAAAATCACTGGAATTATTTGTAAACATTTGTAGAAAGTCGCTGCTTTCTGATTACAGGAATGCTCAGATATTCCTGCGAATCCACAATCCATTCCCAGAGGAAAAAGAAATTGAGAAACAGTTGTTTGAGAACATTTGTTCTCTTTCCCTTACAAAGGAACAAATCACTTTCAAAGAAGACTGACATTTTGGGGATTATGGAGACATAATGTTTTTGAGTATAAATCCTAAAGCAGGTGGTTTATTAGAGCAAAAGAGTGCAAGAGACCAGCCATGAAGTTTCTGAAATATTATGACAAAATGTTACTGTATTTCATAAGCACTCATTCCTAACTCTATTAAGTACTGTTTGGTATACTGTATCTGGCTTCCATGAGGTAGTTGTCCATTATTTCAGCTTCCATTGACCTTTTTGAAAGCGGTAGAAGTTATTGATTCTTTTTATTATTTTTATGTTCCCCTATTTTTAATTTTTTCCTGCATAGCCCAGTAAAATGTTCCAATGTTAAGTATTGACTTGTGCCTTCTGGGGGTCCACTTCTTCACCAAACCCAGCCAAAGCACATCATAACCCTCTGTTCAACGTTCTCTATGTACCCCATCTGTGTCACCCATGTCTGTCTACCCCTCTCCTTTAGATTGTAAGCTTTCACGAGCAGGGCCCTCTTCCCTCATGTGCTTATCCTTTGTCTTA
This sequence comes from Pseudophryne corroboree, assembly GCF_028390025.1. Lineage (NCBI taxonomy): Eukaryota > Metazoa > Chordata > Amphibia > Anura > Myobatrachidae > Pseudophryne > Pseudophryne corroboree. Next base: position 952,701,340 of record NC_086445.1, on the reverse strand, counting down.
CTTTAATAATCTTCAACTGTACCACATCCAGCAGTCTTCAGCCACCTGATACTTATTCCAGTGTCATCTGCTGATGTAACTATGTTTACTTACCCTGTACTTGTCCTATACTGTCATCAACTGTAAGTTGTTGTTTTCCTGTTTGATTATTTATGTACTCTGTAATTGGGTGCTGCGGAACCCTTGTGGCGCCATATAAATAAAGGATAATAATAATAATAATAATAAATAATATAGGGTGTATAATCCCCAGGTGTATCTCACACATCACACAGTACAGTATATAGGGTGTATAATCCCCAGGTGTATATCACACATCGCTCAGTACAGATTACAGAATGTATAATCACCAGGTGTATAACACACATCGCACAGTACAGTATATAGGGTGTATAATCCCAAAATGTATCTCACACATCGCTCAGTACAGTACACAGGGTGTATAATCACCAGGTGTATCACAAACATTGCACAGTACAGTATACAGGGTGTATAATCCCCAGGTGTATCTCACACTTCGCACAGTACAGTATACATACTGGTCACAACAATGCAGCAGATATTGAGCACTGATCAGGATACTAGAAGTGACACAGAGCTGCAAGATACAGCAATGGCCTACTGTACTGTACTATATGTATACTGCTGGTCACCAAAATGCTGCACTGTCCTACTATATAAATACTGCTCACAATAATGCAGCACAGAGATAGCATACTTGACACAGAGCTGCAAGATACAGCAATGGCCTACTGTACTGTACTATATATGTATACTGCTAGTCACCAAAATGCTGCACGGTCCTACTATATACTGCTCACAATAATGCAGCACAGAGATAGTATACTTGACACAGAGCAGAGCACAGATATTTGCAGCACGCTGAGCATAGATATGGAGCATTTTCAGGCAGAGAACATAGATATTTTCAGCACACTGAGCACAGATATTTGCAGCACACTGAGCACAGATATTTGCAGCACACTGAGCACAGATTACGGAGCTTTTCAGGGAGAGAACGCAGCCACGTCCTCTCCGTTCAATCTCCAATGCACGAGTGAAAATGGCGGTGACGCACGGCTCTTTATATAGAATACGAATCTCGCGAGAATCCGACAGCGGGATGATGATGTTCGGGTTAACCGAGCAAGGCGGGAAGATCAGAGGCTGCCTCGGAACCGTGTAAAATAGGTGAAGTTCGGGGGGGGGGGGTTCGGATCTCGGAGAACCAAACCCACTCATCTCTAATATATATATATATATATTAGAGATGAGCGGGTTCGGTTTTACTCGGATTTACCCGAATCTCCTTATTGGCTATTGGACGTCATGTGTTCTGGTTAGCCAATAAGAAAAATCCAGAAAGCATATTTTATATATATATATATATATATATATATATATATATATATATAGCTTGAAAAAAAGGACTGCGGCACTCGGGGTCTTGTGATTGTAGAAAATGTATTAAAAATACACAGCAAAGAACATCAACGTTTCGGGGTGTCTAACCCCTTTGTCAAGATGTGAGAGAGTGTGTGAAGTGAGAAGGTGACTTACCTAAATGGAGAGGGAGCCCGCCAAACCGCCGGAGTGCGGCTGCCCGTGTTCCCGATGCGTGCCCTGTGTGGCGCTGGGTGATGACGTGTTGGTGCGTCTCGTGAATGACGGGGCTGCTCCGTTGCTGAGCAACGGCAGGGACGCTGTGGGCCGAGTGACTGTGCGCAACCTAAACATAATACAGAGACAACAGTGGACTAGAACACCACAGGCACCCTAGAACAAAGTAGCTTGTGTAAAATAGCGACCTATATTGCTGACAAGGAATAATGAGCAATGCATTAGTGTACATGCAATGGGGAAATTAACCCCATGAGGGCCGCAAGTGATTGAGCGAAATCGGGCATGCAACATCAAAACCCAGGGGACATGCCAGCCACTGTAGCAAAAGAGGGGGGGAAACACCAAAGGAATAGGTCACCGAAAGGCACTAGGAGATACAGAATCAGAAACATGACAAATGTCCAGCAAATCCTATGGCCGATACAACATATGTTCCAGTGCAGAACCCTGTAAAGAGAAAGTTAAAATGTCCAGAAGAATCTGATGTACAGTGCTCAAATAACTGGATGGCTACTGGACCGGTTCCAAGGTCGACACTGAGGATCCTTTAACGAATACTTAGGTGCATCAGAGGATTATCCAAAGGTACTCCACACTATTCTTTCGTTGAGGCCGTCTGGCTGAGTGGTGTTGAGCCTGAAAATCCAGGATGCCTCTCTGCGAAGTAGAGAGCCGTCCCGGTCCCCTCCCCGAAGGGATTTCGGGACATGATCTATGATAATGTGTTTAATATCGGAAAGGCGGTGTCCTACTTCGTGGAAATGTCTGGCCACCGGTTGTTCTGAAGGACTCCCAGCGAGGGCCGCCTTTATTGTAGAGCGATGTAGGGCCATACGTTCAAGTTGAGATCTGATAGTCTTGCCCACGTAGCATAAGCCGCATGGGCAAGTAATCAGGTAAATGATGTGTGTAGAGGTACATGTTACCACGTGGCGGATGACTATCTTCTTGCCCGTCAGAGGTACTGTAAAGGTATGGCTCGTCAGCATATGGCTGCAAGTTGTGCAGCCCAAGCAACGATAGCAGCCTGGCTTTTTTGTCAGGAACGAGTCCCTTTGGGACCGAACGGAGGGACTAGAGATGTTGGAAATGTCGGTGTGTAATACCAAGTCCTTGATGTTGCGTCCCCTCTTGTAGCACATCATTGGAGTCTTATGCTTGAAGGGGAGATGTGGATCCGTGGACACGATGGGCCATAGGGCTCTGTTTGCTCTATTCAGTACTGGGCTGGAGGTGTCGAATGTCGTGGTCCATGTGATTCTGTTGTCTATAGATCTAGCTTTGGTTTGCAACAAACTGTTGCGTGGTAGCTGAAGTACCTCCCTTTTGATGGCTTCTAATGCAGTACATTCGTATCCTCTGGCAATAAACTTTAGCACCATTTTGTCCAATTCCTTCTCCAGGAGACCAGGCTGACTATTGATCCGGGCTACCCTCATCATTTGAGACCTTGGAAGGCCTAACTTCAACGATCGAAGGTGATGGCTATTAGCCTGAAAGAGAGTGTTCTTATCGGTGGGCTTATTGTATACACTAGTCTGTAGACTTCCCGCCCTGATGATGACCTGAACGTCTAGATAATTAATAGATGACGTGGACCATTGATAGGTGATTTTGAGTGGTGAGGGTCTATCATTGATGGATTCCAGCAAGTACTTCAAAGCTGGTTCGCCTCCTGTCCAGATTATGAACAGGTCATCTATGTACCTGGTGAACAATATGATGTGTTGGGCAGTGGACTGATCCTGGAAAAACATAAGTGCCTCCTCCTTGAACATATATACGTTGGCGTATGACGGTGCCACGTTGCTTCCCATCGCACAGCCGGTTCTCTGTTGATAGACCCGGCCATCAAAAAGGAAGTAATTTCTCGTAAGGGTTAATTCCAACAAGGTCAACGTATATATGTTCAAGGAGGAGGCACTTATGTTTTTCCAGGATCAGTCCACTGCCCAACACATCACATTGTTCACCAGGTACATAGATTACCTGTTCATAATCTGGACAGGAGGCGAACCAGCTTTGAAGTCCTTGCTGGAATCCATCAATGATAGACCCTCACCACTCAAAATCACCTATCAATGGTCCACGTCATCTATTAATTATCTTGACGTTCAGGTCATCATCAGGGCGGGAAGTCTACAGACTAGTGTATACAATAAGCCCACCGATAAGAACACTCTCTTGCAGGCTAATAGCCATCACCCTCGATCGTTGAAGTTAGGCCTTCCAAGGTCTCAAATGATGAGGGTAGCCCGGATCAATAGTCAGCCTGGTCTCCTGGAGAAGGAATTGGACAAAATGGTGCTAAAGTTTATTGCCAGAGGATACGAATGTACTGTTATGATCCAGACACTCAGGTCAGGGGAGATCTTATACTGTGAGACCTGAGTACCAGGATGTAATGCTGGAAAGGGGAAATGGAATGGGAATAGCCCCTGGCGCCCTACCTCCATTGTCTTACCCATGCTGTCAGTTCACTCTTGCGAGACTATGGTTTCTTGGGCCCATGGCAGCCGTGTTTGAAGGGCGGATTACGTCTGCCCAACTCCGATGCCCCCTCAGGTCTTAAGGAGAGACAAAGAGTGAACCGAGGCAGGGTAATAACAAGGGGCCCTCTAACTAAACAACAAGGCCAGGGGCTACTGGCTAACCTGAAACTAAAAGTATGCGCGGCTTACCGCCAGGGAAAAGAACAACCAAAATAATCCACTTGTCCACTCTCCTACACGGCACCGCCGAGTACCGGAGAGGACTATGGAAGCGGAAACCTCCGCAAATGCTCCAATGCAAGAAAATAATACTAAAGCGGCCTAGGCCGTAACACGCGGCAGGGCCGCCACTCATGAACCAAGTGGGAACCTAAATCGACTGCCACAGGTAAATGAGGACCAGGAGAACTCCTTGGGACCAGATGACAAACTCCAAGATTCAGTGACTCAGAGAACAGGAGAGACCGGACACAGCAGACCAGGAACAGACGTTCACCAAACATGAGCAGCATGCAGGAAGCTATCACCGGCGTCTGTGTGAGGCACTGAGGACGCATTAAACAGGGAACCCTCCAATAAGAGCACAGAGCCTAATTACCAAACATGTCGTGCAGCTGCCTTGCTGCACGACCAGAGAACATGTGTGAACACTTAATTAATCAATCCCTGCAACGGGGAACGCGGTCCGCCTGTGGCGTCTCCGTTGCTAAGGTCCCAGCGGCTCGGCGCGCCCAGCGTCCTAGCGTTGCTAGGGACCCGGCGGCTCAGCACGCACGGCGTCCCTAGTTGCTAGGCGCCGGGCGGGCAAGGAGGAGGGTGCAGCGGCCGCGGTCGTCGCTCGGAGATGGACCGAGCGACGCCACGGACCGCGGCGCCTAACATGTACTGCATTAAAAGCCATCAAAAGGGAGGTACTTCAGCTACCACGCAACAGTTTGTTGCAAACCAAAGCTAGATCTATAGACAACAGAATCACATGGACCACGACATTCGACACCTCCAGCCCAGTACTGAATAAAGCAAACAGAGCCCTATGGCCCATCGTGTCCACAGATCCACATCTCCCCTTCAAGCATAAGACTCCAATGATGTGCTACAAGAGCGGACGCAACATCAAGGACTTGGTAGTACACACCGACATTTCCAACATCTCTAGTCCCTCCGTTCGGTCCCAAAGGGACTCATTCCTGACAAAAAAGCCAGGCTGCTATCGTTGCTTGGGCTGCACAACTTGCAGCCATATGCTGACGGGCCCTACCTTTACAGTACCTCTGACGGGCAAGAAGATAGTCATCCGCCACGTGGTAACATGTACCTCTACACACATCATTTACCTGATCACTTGCCCATGCGGCTTATGCTACGTGGGCAAGACTATCAGATCTCTACGTGAACGTATGGCCCTACATCGCTCTGCAATAAAGGCGGCCCTCGCTGGGAGTCCTTCAGAACAACCGGTGGCCAGACATTTCCACGAAGTAGGACACCGCCATTCCGATATTAAACACATTATCATAGATCATGTCCCGAAATCCCTTCGGGGAGGGGACCGGGACGGCTCTCTACTTCGCAGAGAGGCGTCCTGGATTTTCAGGCTCAACACCACTCAGCCAGACGGCCTCAACGAAAGAATAGTGTGGAGTACCTTTGGATAATCCTCTGATGCACCTAAGTATTCGTTAAAGGATCCTCAGTGTCGACCTTGGAACCGGTCCAGTAGCCATCCAGTTATTTGAGCACTGTACATCAGATTCTTCTGGACATTTTAACTTTCTCTTTACAGGGTTCTGCACTGGAACATATGTTGTATCGGCCATAGGATTTGCTGGACATTTGTCATGTTTCTGATTCTGTATCTCCTAGTGCCTTTCGGTGACCTATTCCTTTGGTGTTTCCCCCCCTCTTTTGCTACAGTGGCTGGCATGTCCCCTGGGTTTTGATGTTGCATGCCCGATATCGCTCAATCACTTGCGGCCCTCACGGGGTTAATTTCCCCATTGCATGTACACTAATGCATTGCTCATTATTCCTTGTCAGCAATATAGGTCGCTATTTTACACAAGCTACTTTGTTCTAGGGTGCCTGTGGTGTTCTAGTCCACTGTTGTCTCTGTATTATGTTTAGGTTGCGCACAGTCACTCGGCCCACAGCGTCCCTGCCGTTGCTCAGCAACGGAGCAGCCCCGTCATTCACGAGACGCACCAACACGTCATCACCCAGGCCCACACAGGGCACGCATCGGGAACACGGGCGGCCGCACTCCGGCGGTTTGGCGGGCTCCCTCTCCATTTAGGTAAGTCACCTTCTCACTTCACACACTCTCTCACATCTTGACAAAGGGGTCACAGACACCCCGAAACGTTGATGTTCTTTGCTGTGTATTTTTAATACATTTTCTACAATCACAAGACCCCGAGTGCCGCAGTCCTTTTTTTCAAGCTGTCAATCACCTTTGCTGAGGGCACCGGGGCACATCACTTACTGGAGGAGTTCCGGGCTTTGCATGCTGTATGTATATATATATATATATATATACACACACATACACACTGCTCAAAAAAATAAAGGGAACACTAAAATAACACATCCTAGATCTGAATGAATGAAATATTCTTTATTAAATACTTTGGGGTATATTTACTAACATTCGTAATTTTCGGAAAAAGGTCAAAGTTCAATCACGAATGACATCGACAGTGTAAAACTGCAACTTTTTGAATTTATTACGCCTAATTTACTAAGCTGTCGTATTCGGAATTTTCATTTGTTCCGATGTCGATGTCATTCGTGTTTTTTTCCCGTTTTTTACGGCAGTGATTAGCAAAACACTGCCGACTTTATCACAATGAATCTCGGCCGGATCTGTGTGATCCGTGCTGGGGTTCATTTTTTTTTTTTTTTTTTAAAAGAAACACTGTAAAACTTTTAAAAAAATTGCGTGGGGTCCCCCCTCCTAAGCATAACCAGCCTCGGGCTCTTTGAGCCGATCCTGGTTGCAGAAATATGGGGAAAAAAATGACATGGGTTCCCCCATATTTAAGCAACCAGCATCGGGCTCTGCGCCTGGTCCTGGTTCCAAAAATACGGGGGACAAAAAGAGTAGGGGTCCCCCGTATTTTTAAAACCAGCACCGGGCTCCACTAGCTGGACAGATAATGCCACAGCCGGGGGTCACTTTTATATAGTGCCCTGCGGCCGTGGCATCAAAAATCCAACTAGTCACCCCTGGCCGGGGTACCCTGGGGGAGTGGGGACCCCTTCAATCAAGGGGTCCCCCCCCCCAGCCACCCAAGGGCCAGGGGTGAAGCCCGAGGCTGTCCCCCCCATCCAATTGGCTGCGGATGGGGGGCTGATATCCTTTTGTGAAAATGAAAAGATATTGTTTTTAGTAGCAGTACTACAAGGCCCAGCAAGCCTCCCCCGCATGCTGGTACTTGGAGAACCACAAGTACCAGCATGCGGCGGAAAAACGGGCCCGCTGGTACTTGTAGTACTACTACTAAAAAAATACCCAAAAAAAGACAATACACACACACCTTGAAAGTAAAGTTTTATTACATACATCCACACAAACAAACATACATACATACTTACCTTATGTTCACACGAGGATCGGTCCTCTTCTCCAGTAGAATCCAAGGGGTACCTGTTGAATAAATTCTACTCACCAGATCCAGGGTACCAGGCTCCTCGTAGCATCCATTTGTAATCCACGTACTTGAATAAAATAAAAAAACGGAAAGCCGAGCCACGCACTAAAAGGGGACCCATGTTTGCACAAGGGCCCCCTTTCCGCGAATGCCAGAAACCCACTCTGACTGATGTCTAAGTGGGTTTCTTCAGCCAATCAGGGAGCGCCACGTTGTAGCACCCTCCTGATCGGCTGTGTGCTCCTGTACTGTCTGACAGGCGGCACACGGCAGTGTTACAATGTAGCGCCTATGCGCTCCATTGTAACCAATGGTGGGAACTTTGTAGTCAGCGGTTGACCGAAAGTGACCTCACCGCTGACCACAAAGTTCCCACCATTGGTTACAATGGAGCGCATAGGCGCTACATTGTAACACTGCCGTGTGCTGCCTGTCAGACAGTACAGGAGCACACAGCCGATCAGGAGGGTGCTACAACGTAGCGCTCCCTGATTGGCTGAAGAAACCCACTTAGACATCAGTCAGAGTGGGTTTCTGGCATTCGGGGAAAGGGGGCCCATGTGCAAACATGGGTCCCCTTTTAGTGCGTGGCTCGGCTTTCCGTTTTTTTATTTTATTCAAGTACGTGGATTACAAATGGATGCTACGAGGAGCCTGGTACCCTGGATCTGGTGAGTAGAATTTATTCAACAGGTACCCCTTGGATTCTACTGGAGAAGAGGACCGATCCTCGTGTGAACATAAGGTAAGTATGTATGTATGTTTGTGTGGATGTATGTAATAAAACTTTACTTTCAAGGTGTGTGTGTATTGTCTTTTTTTGGGTATTTTTTTAGTAGTAGTACTACAGGTACCAGCGGGCCCGTTTTTCCGCCGCATGCTGGTACTTGTGGTTCTCCAAGTACCAGCATGCGGGGGAGGCTTGCTGGGCCTTGTAGTACTGCTACTAAAAACAATATCTTTTCATTTTCACAAAAGGCTATCAGTCCCCCATCCGCAGCCAATTGGATGGGGGGGACAGCCTCGGGCTTCACCCCTGGCCCTTGGGTGGCTGGGGGGGGGACCCCTTGATTGAAGGGGTCCCCACTCCCCCAGGGTACCCCGGCCAGGGGTGACTAGTTGGATATTTGATGCCACGGCCGCAGGGCACTATATAAAAGTGACCCCCGGCTGTGGCATTATCTGTCCAGCTAGTGGAGCCCGGTGCTGGTTCTAAAAATACGGGGGACCCCTACTCTTTTTGTCCCCCGTATTTTTGGAACCAGGACCAGGCACAGAGCCCGATGCTGGTTGCTTAAATATGGGGGAACCCCTGTCATTTTTTTCCCCATATTTCTGCAACCAGGGTCGGCTCAAAGAGCCCGAGGCTGGTTATGCTTAGGAGGGGGGACCCCACGCAATTTTTTTTAAGAAAATAACCACTTTCCCACCCCTTCCCACTGATATACATGCACGGATCTCATGGATCCCTGCATGCCTATACAATCACGGATTAAAAAAGCAGGTCTGTTTTTTTTTAGCACTTTTTTACGAGTTGTAATTTTTCACGGCAGTGTTTGTTTGTTTTTTGCTTTGCACTTCTTAGTAAATAACCGAGATTCATACTTAAACAGCCGCATTTTGACCGATGGTGTATTCATTTGTATTTTTTTTGTTGGACTTCCAAAAAATTACGAATGCCCTCATCACTGCCGTGATTATTGCTTAGTAAATTACCGAGATGACACTTTGATGAAAAAACGGCATCTCGGTCAAAATCGGGACCTTAGTAAATATACCCCTTTGTTCTTTACATAGTTCAATGTGCTGACAACAAAATCACACAAAAATTATCAATGGAAATCAAATTTATTAACCCATGGAGGTCTGGATTTGGAGTCACACTCAAAATTAAAGTGGAAAAACACACTACAGGCTGATCCAACTTTGATGTAATGTCCTTAAAACAAGTCAAAATGAGGCTCAGTAGTGTGTGTGGCCTCCACGTGCCTGTATGACCTCCCTACAACCCACACAAGTGGCTCAGGTAGTGCAGCTCATCCAGGATGGCACATCAATGCGAGCTGTTGCAAGAAGGTTTGCTGTGTATGTCAGCGTAGTGTCCAGAGCATGGAGGCGCTACCAGGAGACAGGCCAGTACATCAGGAGACGTGGAGGAGGCCGTAGGAGGGCAACAACCCAGCAGCAGGACCGCTACCTCCGCCTTTGTGCAAGGAGGAACAGGAGGAGCACTGCCAGAGCCCTGCAAAATGTCCTCATGCAAGCCACAAATGTGCATGTGTCTACTCAAACTATCAGAAACAGACTCCATGAGGTTGGTATGAGGGCCCGACGTCCACAGGTGGGGGTTGTGCTTACAGCCCAACACCGTGCAGGACGTTTGGCTTTTGCCAGAGAACACCAAGATTGCCAAATTCGCCACTGGCGCCCTGTGCTCTTCACAGATGAAAGCAGGTTCTCACTGAGCACATGTGACAGACGTGACAGAGTCTGGAGATGCCAAGGAGAACGTTCTGCTGCCTGCAACATCCTCCAGCATGACCGGTTTGGCAGTGGGTCAGTAACGGTGTGGGGGGGCTTTTGGGGGGCTGCACAGCCCTCCATGTGCTCGCCAGAGGTAGACTGACTGCCATCAGGTACCGAGATGAGATCCTCAGACCCCTTGTGAGACCATATGCTGGTGCGGTTGGCCCTGGGTTCCTCCTAATGCAAGACAATGCTAGACCTTATGTGGCTGGAGTGTGTCAGCAGTTCCTGCAAGACGAAGGCATTGATGCTATGGACTGGCCCGCCCATTCCCCAGTCCTGAATCAAATTGAGCACATCTGGGACATCATGTCTCGCTCCATCCACCAATGCCACGTTGCACCACAGACTGTCCAGGAGTTGGCGGATGCTTTAGTCCAGGTCTGGGAGGAGAACCCTCAGGAGACCACCCGCCACCTCATCAGAAGCATGCCCAGGCGTTGTAGGGAGGTCATACAGGCACGAGGAGGCCACACACACTACTGAGCCTCATTTTGACTTGTTTTAAGGACATTACATCAAAGTTGGATCAGCCTGTAGTGTGTTTTTCCACTTTAATTTTGAGGGTGACTCCAAATCCAGACCTCCATGGGTTAATAAATTTGATTTCCATTTATAATTTTTGTGTGATTTTGTTGTCAGCACATTCAACTATGTAAAGAACAAAGTATTTAATAAGAATATTTCATTCATTCAGATCTAGGATGTGTTATTTTAGTGTTCCCTTTATTTTTTTTGAGCAGTGTATATATATATATATATATATATACCTATAATTTTAATCAGCTATTTTTCATTATCAAAACAAATGGTGACAAACTTTTCTAGTGCTTATTGCTTTTGTCTAGATGTGTGTCTGCCAGACAAATTTATGCTACAGGGGCAGAGATACTGTAGATACATCTTGCTGTGTGCACATTATCGTATGGACTTACTGTATACTGTATATGCTATTTTTGCATGCAACTTACTGTACTTGCAGTAAAGTGCAAGGTGTACATTAAAGCAATGTGTCTCCTCAGAAGCTAATATACTCAATTATTTATTTTATTCTTTCTCACTAGATTTTTATATACTGTTCATTTCACTAATATTTATTTCACAAGCACCAGCTGGAAAATACCTTCCCTTAGTGGAGTCGTGTGGGTTGTTGTCTTCACTAATAGTCTTCACTTGTTCAATTACATAAATTACTTATGCCTTAATTACTCAGTAACAGTAGCCTGCAAACTGGTAATGCTCCATTATTCATACATAAAGTTATTTGTTTTATTGGTATATTGCATAATATAATTACCTTGCCATTAGGAACAAAATCATTATCTAACTGCATATCATTTCCCTACACTCCTCAAATAGCAAACATTTTATTATATTTTATCTGTGTGGTGTAAATGAGATATAGCCACTGTCTAAATGACCTTTAATCATTTCGTACTGTATCTATTTTTGACTTTGCTTCAAATTGCACTGGTGACTGTAAAATATATGTATTTATAATAATCATCATTTCTAATCACCCAGTCTCATAACAGATCGCTTGTTTTCAGTCTGTAATCGCAGTGCAGTGCGAGGATCTCCGTCAGTAACCTGATGTTGCACTTTAATTGCCTGGCATGAGTTTCAGGTGATTAACCTCATCCATAGGGTTTAATAGGAGATTAATCGCTTTACCAAGATATTTTATGCAGTTCTGGGCAGGAAATGCAAATTTGAAAAAGAAAACAAAGTTTTTTTTCTCCATCATTAAGTAACTGGGGGACATTCTATTAACCAATAAACTAAAAAAAAAAAAAAAAAAACCTATTGTCAATTTTAGATTTAAATAAGTCATTAATGTCTTTTTAAAAGCATATTTAAGTGAAAAGCATAAACCTAGGAGGTTCTAGCACAAAGTGTCATTCCCCCACCCCCAGTGGCTATAGGTCCCTTACACCTCTTTTCCACATACGTAAGATCTGGGTCAGCTCCATTTCCACTATGTTGCTGATCCGGGTTATTCTCGGATCTGTGCCGTTCACACGGCACAAGGGGTGCAGTAGCGCCGGTAGTCTGGCTCTGCCCTTGGCATCACTACCCCCGCCGCTAGACATGTTTTAATGCTGCAGGAAGCAGTGTCTCCTGCCGTAGATCTCCCATGCTGTAAATGGGAACAAGGTTGCATGACCCTGCTTACCCGCATACACAGCCTTTAATCCAGGTCCTTCCCAGGACCAACCCTGTAAGCAGTGGTGTATCTGTAATGGGTGCAGGGTGTGTGGTCTGTAAGGGGGTCCACACTGCACACCCATCACCCATTTTTTAATACTTACCCCTCTGGAGTCCTATATCAGCGGCAGCAACAGTGCACAGATCACCTGGAAAAGGGTGCAGTAGAAATTGACCTGGAGTCTTGCGCATGCACAGTAGAATAGTCACCAGGGAAATGACCATATCGCCATTTTCGCAGACCCCAGTACATGCGCACTGGACTCTGGTACGGGTGTGGCATTGAAAGTCGACAGTAACTAGGTCGACAATGTCTAGGTCGACCACTATTGGTCGACAGTAACTAGGTCGACAAGGTGTCTAGGACGACAGGGTCTTTAGGTCGACATGATCTAGATCGACAGGTCAAAAGGTCGACATGAGTTTTTAATGTTATTTTGGTGTTGTTTTCTTCGTAGAGTGACCGGGAACCCCAATTAGTGCACCGCTTCGCTCGCCATGCTTCGGGCATGGTGCCTTCGCTCCGCTCGGCACAGATTACCGTTCCAATCGTAGTCCACGTGGATCGTTAAGTATGAAAAGGTTCAAAAAAAGAAAAAATTTGTGAAAAACTCATGTCGACCTTTTGACCTGTCGACCTAGAACATGTCGACCTAAAGACCCTGTTGACCTAGACACCCTGTCGACCTAGTTACTGTCGACTTTCAGTCCGGATCCCCTCTGGTACAGCACTAGGGTCTCTAGTGACCCTAGTGCTCAAAGTTCCTCTGCACCTCTGGATAGACAGGAGGGGGCCCAGACGGACACTGCACATGGGCCTCCTCATCTCTTAAGACACCCATGCCTGCAAGCTAGCCGTGTTAGATTCCCTGGTCGCTGGACCCAGACTAACCCTTTTCCACTGAGCCGTGATCCAGGTTATCACGGCAATAATCCAGGTTTTAGCGGCAGTGGAAAAGGGGTATTACTAACATTAGCCCCGACCTCCGCCCGCTCCAAGTGGCAATAGATCCCATCTAAACTATTGTATTCATATACAGTATTAGTGGGAAAATTATTGTTTCATTTTATCGGGAGGACAATATTATTTTGTGGGTATTTAAAGGGGCAAAATTATTAATTGTTCACTGTCATTTAAAACTGCAATAGAACAGAAGAACACAAGTAAAAAAATAAATAAAAAAAAACATGATTCTAAACAATGATAAGATATTAAAAAGCAAATAAGTGACTTTGGTGAATTTGATACGCAGGATGCCGGCCGATCTTGGACGTTTTTTAAAGGGACAGTCATTAACAAGGCATGGGTTTGCCTTGTAAATGATTGCCTCTTTAAAAAAAAGTCTGAGAACGGCCGGCATGCCGCATGTCCAGTGATCTCAAACTCCATTACATCCCACCCGTTATGTGTTTGTGATCACATAAAAAAGGTAAATCAAAATAGTGAAGAATATGAAGCGCCTAATAGTAAATAAATAAATAATACGTTATAAAACAACCAGTGAAAAGTGCAGCAAATGATTAGAGATGAGCGGGTTCAGTTTGCCGAGAACCGAACCCCCCCGAACTCCACGTGTCAAACACGGGTCCGAGCCTGGCTCGGTTGTTCCCTCCTGACTCGGAAAACCAGAACGAGGCAAAACGTCATCATCCCACTGTCGGATACTCGCGAGATTCGGATTCCATATAAAGAGACGCGTGTCGCCGCCATTTTCACTCGGGCATTGTAGAGGGTACAGAGAGGACGTGGCTACGTTCTCTCAGTGTCAAATCTCAGTATCAGTGCTCAGTATAAGTGCTTATTGCTGCTCAGTAATACTAGTACAGTGTCTCTCTTGTGCTGCATCTTGCTGCTGTAGGGTGCTGTGGTAGTAGTGTCCTGTGACTGTGCATCGGTCATCATCATTCCAGTCACAGTGGTACAGATGTAGCCACCTTTATCTTGACTGTTTCTCCGCCGAGACGGGCGTCTAGCCACGCTAATGCGATAGCTGAGTTTCATCACAGGCAATCGCGTTGAGACGATCTAGATACTCATCATGCATTACACATCTCCACCACTGTGTCGCTAATGCTCCACTAATCCAGTACTTTCGATCGTACAGTATAGCGGCGGATTGATCTACAGCTCTGGCAATACTGTAGGCGTAACGGGAGGCGGTGGAAAAAGTATGGAGTATTGTACAGTACAGTATGTGTATGGAGACGCAACTACAGTAATTGTGTAAAAGGAAGAATGTACAGTACAATGCATAAACACCGTGCTTTTAAAATATATGAGCGTCTGAGTTCGCTAATGCATAATGGGAATGGAGGACTAGCAGGAGGCGGAGGAAAACACCGTGCTTTACAAATGCGAGCGTCCGAGTCCTCTAAGGCATAAACCAACAGCAATGGGGCGGGGGCCGGGCGCTGTTTGCAGTACTTTCACACATGAAATTGGAAATCTCTCATGAGGCGTCGTGGGCTAGGGGTGAAGGCTCCCACCTCCCTCGCTGGGAGTCCAGGGTTCGAGACCTGATGTGCTTTCTTTCTTTTTTTTTTTTTTTTCTGTAATAATGCACTGTATTATTTTATTTACATTGTAAGACAGTCAATGGAAGGATGCACACAGGTTTCACATAAATCAAAGTACATCTGCAGGAGCGATTCTTTACGCTAAATGCACCTAAACAGCGGGATGAAATGAGTGTATTCTGACGCTACCAACTGAGCAAAACAGTACTGTACAGTAGATCTTCAGCGTTTGTGTATTGCACAGGACCTGAATTTCCTCCCTGTGCAGGCCCCCAGGGGGGAAGGGCGATGGGGGTAGGGGGGAGACGATGGAAAATACTGTGCCTTTGAAATGCAATTACATGAGCGTCCGAGTACACTACGGCATACTGTAAACCAACACCAATGGGAAGGAAGTGCCAACCTTATTTTTAATGTGTTCCCGTGACATTCACTTTAAAAAAAAAAAAATTCTCTCCAATACAGTACATCCAATGGAAGGATGCACACAGGTTTCACATAAATCAAAGTACATCTGCAGGAGCGATTCTTTACGCTAAATGCAACCTACAGTACGGTACTGTAAGTGAGCAAAATAGTACTACAGTGGGCGTTTGTGTATTGCACATGACCTGCATTCCCTCCCTGTCTACTGCATGATCTGTGCAGGCTCCCATGGGGGAAGGGCAACAGGCTAGCAGGAGGCGGAGGAAAACACCGTGCTTTACAAATGCGAGCGTCCGAGTCCTCTAAGGCATAAACCAACAGCAATGGGGCGGGGGCCGGGCGCTGTTTGCAGTACTTTCACACATGAAATTGGAAATCTCTCATGAGGCGTCGTGGGCTAGGGGTGAAGGCTCCCACCTCCCTCGCTGGGAGTCCAGGGTTCGAGACCTGATGTGCTTTCTTTCTTTTTTTTTTTTTTTTCTGTAATAATGCACTGTATTATTTTATTTACATTGTAAGACAGTCAATGGAAGGATGCACACAGGTTTCACATAAATCAAAGTACATCTGCAGGAGCGATTCTTTACGCTAAATGCACCTAAACAGCGGGATGAAATGAGTGTATTCTGACGCTACCAACTGAGCAAAACAGTACTGTACAGTAGATCTTCAGCGTTTGTGTATTGCACAGGACCTGAATTTCCTCCCTGTGCAGGCCCCCAGGGGGGAAGGGCGATGGGGGTAGGGGGGAGACGATGGAAAATACTGTGCCTTTGAAATGCAATTACATGAGCGTCCGAGTACACTACGGCATACTGTAAACCAACACCAATGGGAAGGAAGTGCCAACCTTATTTTTAATGTGTTCCCGTGACATTCACTTTAAAAAAAAAAAAATTCTCTCCAATACAGTACATCCAATGGAAGGATGCACACAGGTTTCACATAAATCAAAGTACATCTGCAGGAGCGATTCTTTACGCTAAATGCAACCTACAGTACGGTACTGTAAGTGAGCAAAATAGTACTACAGTGGGCGTTTGTGTATTGCACATGACCTGCATTCCCTCCCTGTCTACTGCATGATCTGTGCAGGCTCCCATGGGGGAAGGGCAACAGGCTAGCAGGAGGCGGAGGAAAACACCGTGCTTTACAAATGCGAGCGTCCGAGTCCTCTAAGGCATAAACCAACAGCAATGGGGCGGGGGCCGGGCGCTGTTTGCAGTACTTTCACACATGAAATTGGAAATCTCTCATGAGGCGTCGTGGGCTAGGGGTGAAGGCTCCCACCTCCCTCGCTGGGAGTCCAGGGTTCGAGACCTGATGTGCTTTCTTTCTTTTTTTTTTTTTTTTCTGTAATAATGCACTGTATTATTTTATTTACATTGTAAGACAGTCAATGGAAGGATGCACACAGGTTTCACATAAATCAAAGTACATCTGCAGGAGCGATTCTTTACGCTAAATGCACCTAAACAGCGGGATGAAATGAGTGTATTCTGACGCTACCAACTGAGCAAAACAGTACTGTACAGTAGATCTTCAGCGTTTGTGTATTGCACAGGACCTGAATTTCCTCCCTGTGCAGGCCCCCAGGGGGGAAGGGCGATGGGGGTAGGGGGGAGACGATGGAAAATACTGTGCCTTTGAAATGCAATTACATGAGCGTCCGAGTACACTACGGCATACTGTAAACCAACACCAATGGGAAGGAAGTGCCAACCTTATTTTTAATGTGTTCCCGTGACATTCACTTTAAAAAAAAAAAAATTCTCTCCAATACAGTACATCCAATGGAAGGATGCACACAGGTTTCACATAAATCAAAGTACATCTGCAGGAGCGATTCTTTACGCTAAATGCAACCTACAGTACGGTACTGTAAGTGAGCAAAATAGTACTACAGTGGGCGTTTGTGTATTGCACATGACCTGCATTCCCTCCCTGTCTACTGCATGATCTGTGCAGGCTCCCATGGGGGAAGGGCAACAGGCTAGCAGGAGGCGGAGGAAAACACCGTGCTTTACAAATGCGAGCGTCCGAGTCCTCTAAGGCATAAACCAACAGCAATGGGGCGGGGGCCGGGCGCTGTTTGCAGTACTTTCACACATGAAATTGGAAATCTCTCATGAGGCGTCGTGGGCTAGGGGTGAAGGCTCCCACCTCCCTCGCTGGGAGTCCAGGGTTCGAGACCTGATGTGCTTTCTTTCTTTTTTTTTTTTTTTTCTGTAATAATGCACTGTATTATTTTATTTACATTGTAAGACAGTCAATGGAAGGATGCACACAGGTTTCACATAAATCAAAGTACATCTGCAGGAGCGATTCTTTACGCTAAATGCACCTAAACAGCGGGATGAAATGAGTGTATTCTGACGCTACCAACTGAGCAAAACAGTACTGTACAGTAGATCTTCAGCGTTTGTGTATTGCACAGGACCTGAATTTCCTCCCTGTGCAGGCCCCCAGGGGGGAAGGGCGATGGGGGTAGGGGGGAGACGATGGAAAATACTGTGCCTTTGAAATGCAATTACATGAGCGTCCGAGTACACTACGGCATACTGTAAACCAACACCAATGGGAAGGAAGTGCCAACCTTATTTTTAATGTGTTCCCGTGACATTCACTTTAAAAAAAAAAAAATTCTCTCCAATACAGTACATCCAATGGAAGGATGCACACAGGTTTCACATAAATCAAAGTACATCTGCAGGAGCGATTCTTTACGCTAAATGCAACCTACAGTACGGTACTGTAAGTGAGCAAAATAGTACTACAGTGGGCGTTTGTGTATTGCACATGACCTGCATTCCCTCCCTGTCTACTGCATGATCTGTGCAGGCTCCCATGGGGGAAGGGCAACAGGCTAGCAGGAGGCGGAGGAAAACACCGTGCTTTACAAATGCGAGCGTCCGAGTCCTCTAAGGCATAAACCAACAGCAATGGGGCGGGGGCCGGGCGCTGTTTGCAGTACTTTCACACATGAAATTGGAAATCTCTCATGAGGCGTCGTGGGCTAGGGGTGAAGGCTCCCACCTCCCTCGCTGGGAGTCCAGGGTTCGAGACCTGATGTGCTTTCTTTCTTTTTTTTTTTTTTTTCTGTAATAATGCACTGTATTATTTTATTTACATTGTAAGACAGTCAATGGAAGGATGCACACAGGTTTCACATAAATCAAAGTACATCTGCAGGAGCGATTCTTTACGCTAAATGCACCTAAACAGCGGGATGAAATGAGTGTATTCTGACGCTACCAACTGAGCAAAACAGTACTGTACAGTAGATCTTCAGCGTTTGTGTATTGCACAGGACCTGAATTTCCTCCCTGTGCAGGCCCCCAGGGGGGAAGGGCGATGGGGGTAGGGGGGAGACGATGGAAAATACTGTGCCTTTGAAATGCAATTACATGAGCGTCCGAGTACACTACGGCATACTGTAAACCAACACCAATGGGAAGGAAGTGCCAACCTTATTTTTAATGTGTTCCCGTGACATTCACTTTAAAAAAAAAAAAAATCTCTCCAATACAGTACATCCAATGGAAGGATGCACACAGGTTTCACATAAATCAAAGTACATCTGCAGGAGCGATTCTTTACGCTAAATGCAACCTACAGTACGGTACTGTAAGTGAGCAAAATAGTACTACAGTGGGCGTTTGTGTATTGCACATGACCTGCATTCCCTCCCTGTCTACTGCATGATCTGTGCAGGCTCCCATGGGGGAAGGGCAACAGGCTAGCAGGAGGCGGAGGAAAACACCGTGCTTTACAAATGCGAGCGTCCGAGTCCTCTAAGGCATAAACCAACAGCAATGGGGCGGGGGCCGGGCGCTGTTTGCAGTACTTTCACACATGAAATTGGAAATCTCTCATGAGGCGTCGTGGGCTAGGGGTGAAGGCTCCCACCTCCCTCGCTGGGAGTCCAGGGTTCGAGACCTGATGTGCTTTCTTTCTTTTTTTTTTTTTTTTCTGTAATAATGCACTGTATTATTTTATTTACATTGTAAGACAGTCAATGGAAGGATGCACACAGGTTTCACATAAATCAAAGTACATCTGCAGGAGCGATTCTTTACGCTAAATGCACCTAAACAGCGGGATGAAATGAGTGTATTCTGACGCTACCAACTGAGCAAAACAGTACTGTACAGTAGATCTTCAGCGTTTGTGTATTGCACAGGACCTGAATTTCCTCCCTGTGCAGGCCCCCAGGGGGGAAGGGCGATGGGGGTAGGGGGGAGACGATGGAAAATACTGTGCCTTTGAAATGCAATTACATGAGCGTCCGAGTACACTACGGCATACTGTAAACCAACACCAATGGGAAGGAAGTGCCAACCTTATTTTTAATGTGTTCCCGTGACATTCACTTTAAAAAAAAAAAAATTCTCTCCAATACAGTACATCCAATGGAAGGATGCACACAGGTTTCACATAAATCAAAGTACATCTGCAGGAGCGATTCTTTACGCTAAATGCAACCTACAGTACGGTACTGTAAGTGAGCAAAATAGTACTACAGTGGGCGTTTGTGTATTGCACATGACCTGCATTCCCTCCCTGTCTACTGCATGATCTGTGCAGGCTCCCATGGGGGAAGGGCAACAGGCTAGCAGGAGGCGGAGGAAAACACCGTGCTTTACAAATGCGAGCGTCCGAGTCCTCTAAGGCATAAACCAACAGCAATGGGGCGGGGGCCGGGCGCTGTTTGCAGTACTTTCACACATGAAATTGGAAATCTCTCATGAGGCGTCGTGGGCTAGGGGTGAAGGCTCCCACCTCCCTCGCTGGGAGTCCAGGGTTCGAGACCTGATGTGCTTTCTTTCTTTTTTTTTTTTTTTTTCTGTAATAATGCACTGTATTATTTTATTTACATTGTAAGACAGTCAATGGAAGGATGCACACAGGTTTCACATAAATCAAAGTACATCTGCAGGAGCGATTCTTTACGCTAAATGCACCTAAACAGCGGGAATGAAATGAGTGTATTCTGACGGACTGTGCATCTTCGGTATTTGTGTATTGCATAAGACCTGTGAAGGCTCCCAGGAGGGAAGGGCGTAGGGCAAGACAGTGGAAAATACTGTGGTCAAAGAAAGGGCATATTTAAAACTAAGGGAAACTGTCACAAAGTACAGTAACTACAGTACTGTACGTTGAATGCCTGGACCGCACGACGTCTGAGACGCACGACGTCTGAGGCGCACGACGTCTGAGACGCTCATTGAGCATAAGGACGGTTATGGCTGCTGCACGGGACCGTCCCTATGCTCTTGGTGAGCTGCGTCTCCTCGTTCGCTGGCGGGACAGAACTCTCGCCAGCAACGAGGAGAAAGTGAGGGCATACCGGAGGGCCAGCAGGGACATCCTCCGGAAGTATAACAGGAGGAGAACGGTGAGGTCTCTCCAGAGGAGGTGGAGTGACCTCGTGAGGCGGACCCCACGACGCCTGCAGGCCATAAGGGATTGTAAGTACAGTACATTACTGTAGATTACTGTACTTTAAGTTACTGTAGTTACAGGTACAGTACATTATAGCAGGGGCTGCTGTAGCAGCAGGTATCCGGTCTATACAGCACTGTACAGTATTTGTGGTAAACAAATGGTTAAACAAGGACCAAACGTTAACCCGGTCAAAAGGTCAATTTGTTTTTTTGCGTCGACCTAGATGGTGCGGCTTTTGAAATTGGTTGACACCAGTTACTGTAGGTTGACATGGTCGTTAAGTTGACATGGAAAAAGATCGACATGCGTTTTACAAAAACAATTGTTATTTTTTTAAACTTGTGTATATACAGTACAGTAGTTCTTTACAATCCAGGTGGTCTACGATTGTGCAGTGTACAGTATCATGCAGTGTACAGTATATGCAATGTATCACAGTGTATCGTGCTGCGTAATTGCAGCGTGTCATGCAGTGTACATTCAGAATATGGTATTGTGCAGTGAGTGTAATACATAGTGAATCACATCGTGCAGCAGAGCCGGCCTTAGGCATAGGCAAACTACAGTAGGCAAATGCCTAGGGCATTTGCTATGCTTAGGGGCACCAGCAGCTTCTGCTGATTAAAATGATATGCGGCATGCCTATATTTTGCGTGACTGCGGCTGTATCTGTACCTGGCTAGGGCCAGCACTGTCGTGCAGTGTACTGTATACACATGTGGTAATTGCAGTTTTTTGTGTAGTGTACATTGGCCCTCATTCCGAGTTGTTCGCTCGCAAGGCGATTTCAGCAGAGTTACACACGCTAAGCCGCCGCCTACTGGGAGTGAATCTAAACTTCTTAAATGTGCGACCGATGTATGCGCATTTTTGCGATCAAAAACGAGTTAGCAGTTTCTGAGTAACTCCAGACTTACTCTGCCTGTGCGATCAGTTCAGTGCTTTTCGGTCCCGGCTGACGTCAGAAACACACCCAGCGTTCGGCCAAGCACTCCCACCGTTTCTCCAGACACGCCTGCGTTTTTTCCGGAAACGGTAGCGTTTTCAGCCACACGCCCATAAAACGCCATACATCCGCCCAGTAACACCCATTTCCTGTCAATCACAATGCGATCGCCGGAGCGATGAAAAAGCCGTGAGTAAAATTACTTTCTTCATAGTAAAGTTACTTGGCGCATGCGCAGTGCGAACATTACGCATGCGCACTAAGAGAATTCTCACTGCGATGCGATGAAAAATACCGAGCGAACAACTCGGAATGAGGGCCATTGGCCCTCATTCCGAGTTGTTCGCTCGGTATTTTTCATCGCATCGCAGTGAAAATCCGCTTAGTACGCATGCGCAATGTTCGCACTGCGACTGCGCCAAGTAACTTTACTATGAAGAAAGTATTTTTACTCACGGCTTTTTCTTCGCTCCGGCGATCGTAATGTGATTGACAGGAAATGGGTGTTACTGGGCGGATACACGGCGTTTCAGGGGCGTGTGGCTGAAAACGCTACCGTTTCCGGAAAAAACGCAGGAGTGGCCGGGGAAACGGTGGGAGTGCCTGGGCGAACGCTGGGTGTGTTTGTGACGTCAACCAGGAACGACAAGCACTGAAATGATCGCACAGGCAGAGTAAGTCTGGAGCTACTCTGAAACTGCTAACTCGTTTGTAATCGCAATATTGCGCGTACGTCGGTCGCAATTTTAAGAAGCTAAGATTCACTCCCAGTAGGCGGCGGCTTAGCGTGTGTAACTCTGCTACATTCGCCTTGCGAGCGAACAACTCGGAATGAGGGCCCTTGTATCATATTTTGCAGGGAAATGTGCAGTTTGTCATATCACGCAGTCGTGCAGTGCATTGTGTGGTTTAATTGCAGTGTGCCGAAATTTGTGTTTCAGATAGTACAGTGTTCTAAGGGATGTTACTTTGGCAGAAATTATTCTAAGGGATGTTACAGTGGCCTAATGTGTTCTGACGTGCATTACTCTTGCATAAGGTTCATGACTGGCAGATCTCTACTTTGTGACGTAATGTGGATATACTACTGCACTACTGTGACGTACAGTAACGTGAATAAGGTGCTCTACTGTGTGACACAACGTGAATCAAGGACAGTACTGTGACGTGAATACGTGCTCTACTGTGTGACACAACGTGAATCAAGGACAGTACTGTGACGTGAATAAGGTGCTCTACTGTGTGACACAACGTGAATCAAGGACAGTACTGTGACGTGAATACGGTGCTCTACTGTGTGACACAACGTGAATCAAGGACAGTACTGTGACGTGAATACGGTGCTCTACTGTGTGACACAACGTGAATCAAGGACAGTACTGTGACGTGAATAAACTGCACTACTGG
The DNA here is from genome assembly GCF_028390025.1 of Pseudophryne corroboree. Lineage (NCBI taxonomy): Eukaryota > Metazoa > Chordata > Amphibia > Anura > Myobatrachidae > Pseudophryne > Pseudophryne corroboree. The sequence goes on along the minus strand of NC_086445.1, from coordinate 952,678,097 downwards.
GACATGACGTGAATAAGATGAATTCAGGTGAGTACTGCATCATCTGTCATGAAATCAATTTGTAATGTAATGAACAGTACTGAGATGGTTAAGGGTGGGAGGGCTGCATGCTGATGTGTGTCATAATGTTTATAAGGGCAATGCTTATGTGTGTTACAATGTCTATAAAGGTAGTGTTCTGTCTAATACCCTGGACCTACTGTACTGTAGCGATACTGTAAGTGTACTGTATGTCACATTTAGAAATGTGCCCCTTAAGTTTTGAAGACAGTACAGTACACTATGCCCTCCTGAGTGATTAGGTGCAGGGTACTAGAATGAACAATTCCATTTATTGTGATGTCATAAAGATGCTGTCAATGTTGAATTTCATTGGCTGTACAGTATGCTGCCATTATACTGTATATATATTTTTACAGGGCTGGTAGCACGACGTCACAGGAGGCGGGACAGGCGCCGCCAAGCTGGTAAGTATTGTCAAATACAGTAGTGTACAGTACATAGTGATTTCTATAGTCCCAACCCCCTGTCCTGACCATCACAGATAACTCGCTGCAATCCGTTAATGTTAAGAATGTCTGTTTACAAAACTAAATGTAAATATTAAACACAAAGTATAAATAACATTGTAGATAGCTGAATACCCGTGCTTCGCTACGGGATGAGGATGGTAAATTCCAGTGATAGTTGTTTGTTAATTTACGTTTGTTGGCGATCTACTGTAGTATATAGTACTGTATACTTTAAGCATACTGTATCTTGCTTCTCTGATGCAGATTGTTTATTGGCCGGACCCCTTTTTGGTCCTGGATACTGTGCAGTACATGTTTCAAATTGACAGCTTCACTTACAGTACTGTTATTTTTTTTCCCACAGTACCACCACCACCACCTGCTGCGCTGCCAGGTATTGTGTAACGAGAATTCTGGTGCTACTGTCATCGTTGTTACACTACTGTACATGTGTCCTGGATACTGTGCAGTACATGTTTCCAATTGACAGCTTCACTTACAGTACTGTTATTTTTTTTCCCACAGTACCACCACCACCACCACCACCACCACCACCTGCTGCGCTGCCAGGTATTGTGTAACGAGAATTCTGGTGCTACTGTCATCGTTGTTACACTACTGTACATGTGTCCTGGATACTGTACAGTACATGTTTCCAATTGACAGCTTCACTTACAGTACTGTTATTTTTTTTCCCACAGTACCACCACCACCACCACCACCACCACCACCTGCTGCTGCGCTGCCAGGTATTGTGTAACGAGAATTCTGGTGCTACTGTCATCGTTGTTACACTACTGTACATGTGTCCTGGATACTGTACAGTACATGTTTCCAATTGACAGCTTCACTTACAGTACTGTTATTTTTTTTCCCACAGTACCACCACCACCACCACCTGCTGCGCTGCCAGGTATTGTGTAACGAGAATTCTGGTGCTACTGTCATCGTTGTTACACTACTGTACATGTGTCCTGGATACTGTGCAGTACATGTTTCCAATTGACAGCTTCACTTACAGTACTGTTATTTTTTTTCCCACAGTACCACCACCACCACCACCACCACCACCACCTGCTGCTGCGCTGCCAGGTATTGTGTAACGAGAATTCTGGTGCTACTGTCATCGTTGTTACACTACTGTACATGTGTCCTGGATACTGTACAGTACATGTTTCCAATTGACAGCTTCACTTACAGTACTGTTATTTTTTTTCCCACAGTACCACCACCACCACCACCTGCTGCGCTGCCAGGTATTGTGTAACGAGAATTCTGGTGCTACTGTCATCGTTGTTACACTACTGTACATGTGTCCTGGATACTGTACAGTACATGTTTCCAATTGACAGCTTCACTTACAGTACTGTTATTTTTTTTCCCACAGTACCACCACCACCACCACCTGCTGCGCTGCCAGGTATTGTGTAACGAGAATTCTGGTGCTACTGTCATCGTTGTTACACTACTGTACATGTGTCCTGGATACTGTACAGTACATGTTTCCAATTGACAGCTTCACTTACAGTACTGTTATTTTTTTTCCCACAGTACCACCACCACCACCACCTGCTGCGCTGCCAGGTATTGTGTAACGAGAATTCTGGTGCTACTGTCATCGTTGTTACACTACTGTACATGTGTCCTGGATACTGTACAGTACATGTTTCCAATTGACAGCTTCACTTACAGTACTGTTATTTTTTTTCCCACAGTACCAACACCACCACCACCACCACCACCTGCTGCTGCATCCGAGAGCTCCGGAAGTGGTAATAATTACTTTTTGTTACAGTCACACTAGTTTCCTACAGTATTACTGTAATTTTTGTATTTTACAATACTTGTCATCTTTTACACACAGACCGCCTCGTAATTGATACAGAGGAGGAGCTCATTCCCATTGATTCGGGGGAAGAGGAGCCAGATTATAGTAAGTACAGTAGGATTTTCTCAAGCCCATTCTTAAAAGTATTGACCAAGTCCACTTTTATTACTTTTCAGGCAGGGAATTCCAAACATGCACTGTACAGTATTTCCCTCACTGTGAAGACCCCTTTTCGCCTCTGTGCGAAATCGCCTCTACTTCAACAAGAGTTACTGTGCACGTGTCCTCTGTGTCCATCTTATCAAAAACCGTTCCTGTGTATTGTCCCCTTACTGTACTGTATACAGTATATTTGTAAAGGTTAATCATGTCCCCTCTTAATCTCCTCTTTTCCAATGTAAACATGCCTAGCCTGCCTTTCCTTGTATTCCATCTTCTCAATCCACTTCATCACTTTGGTCGCCCGCCTCTAAACCTTTTGTAGTTCCACGATATCCATTTTGTATTATGGTGCCCAAAATTGTGCATCCGACCCACCCTCCACTAGCCTAACCCTCCAATCATACTCTGAATCCACACTCTGCATTCTGAATGTCGGGATCCAGACAGCAGGTCTTTTAAATACAGTACTGTATGTCCCCTACCGCTGGACAGTCATTCTGCTCCTACTGTATTATGAATATATCTCTGCCTCCTGTAGCACTGTACTACTGTGCAATTTTGTAGTAACTGTACTCTACTGTATTTTGTTTATAATATTTTTTTATTTTCAACTCAGTAATTATTGACAGTGAGGATGAAAAACCCTCTCCCCAACTTGGTAAGTAAACTGCAGTATTGTACTGTACTGTACATTGTGTTAAACCAATGGGTTGGGTTTGCGTGACCAGCAGTCAGGATTCTAGCGGTCAGGTGACCGACAGTGGCATCCTGATTGCAGCAATCCCAACAGGGTGAGGTACGGTATCCTAACCCTCCTCCACTACCCCCTGATTCTGGCCTCGACATTCTCGTCTCTGTGTGCGAAATTTACTCTCCTCCTCCAATTCCTGACTGAATTTTTGCTTTACTGTATTCAACACAGAATACAAAAGTATATTTCATGGATTTTTTGCTTTCACAGGCCCTACACTGTCACAGGCGGTGGCGGAGGAGGAGGAGGAGGACCAGGACTCTCTGTCCCTCACCACACTGCACCCATTAAGTAAGTCCAGTCCGGTACATCGTGCCTCTGTAGAGCCAGTTTGAGCAAGGAGAGATTGATTGCTTCTTTTTTTGGTGGGGGCCCAAACCAACCAGTCATTTCAGCCACAGTCGTGTGGCAGACCCTGTTTATATAACATAAGGGTGGTTGGGAGGGCCCAATCACAATTCCATCTTGCACCTCTTTTTTTATTTATTTTTTTATTTATTTATCTTTGCATCATGTGATGTTTGGGGAAAATTGTTATAAGGTTTGATGTAAAAAAAAGGTTAAAAAAAAGAGGCAGATTAGATGGGCAAAGTGGTTCTTACAGTATTTGTCATCAAATTCTATGTTTCTGTATGCAGACCCTCCAACATGACCCGCCGCACTGCTCTGTTTCTAGACTTCCCTCTTAATTTATGATTTCCATCACCTGTGTTGAACTAGTTATATGATAAGAAAGCTGTTTCTTCACAGGTGATGGCAATAATAAATTAAGAGGGAAGTCCAGAACCAGAGCATTTTGTACCATGTTGGAGGGTATGTGTATTTCCTGGAATTAACCTTTTTTTTTTTTCACATTAATGTTTTTTTTCACAGGCCCTACACTGGAACAGGCCACGGAGGAGGAGGAGGATGATGATGATGCTGCTGCTGCATTTAGTGGTAAGAATTATTACTGACATTGATCTGATGCCATCAGAGTAGCACTTTTCATCAGATTTTTCTGGCAAATGCGTAGAAATCGGATGAAAATTGTTTTTGTTTGAACTGGTGATATTGCCCATACAGTAGCAACCGATCACATCCCACATTAACATTTACAGTATCTAGTTACACTTACAGACGATAATACAGTACAGTAGGTAATATTTGATTGGTTGCTACTGTATGGACAACATCCTGTTCTAAAAAAAACACCCATCTTACTCAATTTCTCTCTCTCTCTCTCTCTCACCCCTTGTCACTGTCTCTCCATTCATCTCTCTAGATACTGTCAGTGATGAATTTCCCATTAGGCACGAGAGGCACGTACTGTACCTAGTGGCGGCATCTGTTTGGGGGCCTCAGTTGGATGCTTACAGTATGCTAATACTGTCATCCCAAAAATTACCACTACAGTAACTGCTAAATATTTTAAGTGTACTGTACAATATGCACATACAGTACTGTACAGTATACATAATTCAAAAGAAAAAAGAGTTGCTACTGTACCTTATTCTAGTCATAATCACCGGCATACGGGTCACTCACAAATTTTCTGATGGTCTCGGTGGGGTCCCTTGGAATCACCATGCCTGTCACAAGCATACCTTTTTTTACCCACCTGATACTGGGCCTGGAAACTAGTGTACTATTACTATACTTTTTACTGTATACTGTATCTTATAATATTCTTCTCTTTTACCCACAGACGACGAGCCAGAATACATTTTTGGTAAATATACTGTACAGTAGCAATAGTTGGTACTGTAATTACAGTATTTTTTTTTCTCCAACATTATTTTAAGTCAAACTGATATGACTAACTGTACTGTATTATCTTTTTACAGTCCGTCGCCAACCAGTGGAGGAGACACCTGGTAATAAAATAGAAATACATAATGCACTGTACTGTATTCTAACTTACTGTAACATGTATAACACTGAGCTGATCATCTTCACACCCTCTGACATAACCTTACAGTACAAACTGTACTTTCTCTCCTTTTTCACCCTCTTCACTCCACAAATGCATGCTGCGTTTCCTGACTACTGATATAATAGTGTGTAGAGCGTAGCGAGGCACCGTGCCCACCGCGTGGCGAGCGAAGCAAGCATGCAAGGGGCTGCTTTCCGCTCGCCGCCCCTGTCGGGATTGTGTGGTCGGGATTCCGGCGTCTGTATTTTGACTGCCGGGATCCCGTCCAGCGGGATTACGTACTGATCTCCAGTCTGAGCCTGCCCTAGGCATAGGCATACTTGCCAAATGCCCAGGGGCACAAGCAGCTTCTGCTGATTAATATGATATGCAGCATGCCTACAGTATATTCTGTGCATACAAAATGCATTACTAATGTGCAGCATTATGTGTATACAGTACTTTGTTGTGTAACATATACTGTAGCAAGGGCACTACTGTGTGGTCTAATGTGAACAAAGAGCAATATGATGTGATGCAATGTGAATAAGTGGGAATACTTTGAGGAGTAATGTGGTACTATCATATGATGTAACGAGAAAAAGAGACACTATTGCATGATATGTTGTGAATAAAGTTGCAGTACTGTGTGGCGTCATTTCAGATTGGGGAATTACTGTGTGGCCTTGCCCCTTCCCAGCAAGAACATGCACCGTTTTGGGATGCACACCGAATGTGCACACTGTTGCTATTTTAAACATACAGTACAGTAAGTTGGAGGAGCACCAAAATGACGACTGCTATGGTTGAGGGGTGATGGTGCTGGGAAAGGGGTACAGGCTCAGAGGCGGAAATAGCATCTGTGCAAGGGGGCAGCATCCAAAAACTTGACTAGGGAATCATATTATTTATGGCTGGCTCTGAGTACAGTCCACTATTATGGATAGTACTCCCTACAACACCACCTACAGTACTGTAACCCTCTTTTTTCTGAAGCGGTCATGAAATGTCATGACTGCTAATACATACAGTAAATGTCTACAGTATTTGTACTGTGGTGTTTAATTCCTTTGACAATTTGTTTATGACCTATTGAAGCTAAACTCTTGTACAGTACTTTATATTTTGAATACCAGCAATACAGTATAATACTGTACCTACAGTATACAGTAATAATTGTTTACTATTTGAATGTGACTAAATGTTTTTTTTTCTCCAATATAGTGCCAATTATTTATGGGGGCCCCAGACAGGGGCAAGATAGGTGGGCTGGCCCAGAAGCGGGCAGGCAGCAGCCCACTTATACAAGAGGTAAACTAAAGCAATGTTTAAATTACCTCGACAGCATACAGTAGTGTTTGATTTACTGTACTGACAATACAGTACTGTACATTGTAAATAACAATATTGTCTAATATAGAGTAAAGTACAGTACTGTATTGCCATTACTACACTGTAAAGTATTCAGTATTTGTTTTGTAATACTGTCCTTTTTTTCCCACAGAACAGTTGCAGCGTGCCATCCAGCTCCAGCGGGTGGTGGTCCACCTCCTAGTGGACCACTATTTTAATATTTTATTAAGTTTTATTTAATTTTATTTAATAAAAATTTTTGTTCTTGTACTCCATTGTATAGTATCTTTTTCTACTGTATAAGATAGGCATACTGTACACCATACAATTATCTGGCAGATAATCTGCAAGATCTGGCTGTTTGTAATGAAATTCTCTCCTAATTTAGCTGTGGTGTACAGTACCTCCTGAGTGTGCTGGGGTGCTTTCTGGCCAGTTTGGGGTGATTTGGAGCAAGTTTGGTCGGCCATCTTGCCGACATGTGCTGTCGACTGTTTGGCAAACATGTGTTTTCACTCCAGCATGTGTGTGTCAGGCATTTTGTGTGTGTCAGGCATTTTGTGTGTGTCAGGCATTTTGTGTGTGTCAGCCATTTTATGTGTGTCAGCCATTGCTGTGTGGTTCCACAATTGTTAGCGTGTCAAAGTGCTGACCACTGACACCACTATTTCACTTTGTACCGCATGCCTTTTGTGGAACCACACAGCCCAGCATGACTTATTGCTGGGCTGTGTGGTTCCACAAATTTTCTTGGAAAACAAATGAACATGAGTGTCTTTACTTTAATACTTTTTTTTTTTTTTTTCCCCACAGATATCTATATACACAAGAAAAGAATGTAACGAAGAACAAACTACTTTTTTGTTTTAATTAACTTTCAAACTTTATTTAAAAAAAAAAAACACCTTTTTTTTCTTCAATAAACTTTTAAAAATAGAAGTTTCCTGTGGTTTTTATTAAAATATGAAATGCAAGATGCCTAACCAAGTTGTTTTACATACAGTATACCACTCTTAATTGAATTCCCATCATACAGTAGTACTAATTTATACAGTACAGGAAGTTGGGAATACAAACATTGGAAACCACGTCATGTTTATTTTAAGAAACACTTTATTTACGGACAAAGTCATTTGGAACATGTAACATCACACATACTGTACTGTATTGTAATAAAGCCAACATCACACATACTGTACGGTACTTTAATCAAAAGGTAACAGCACAAATACAGTAACAATATCAACTTTAACATTTTTATAATTTATTTTTTTGTGGTGGTGGTGCGGGGTAATGGTTTTTGTACTTTATTTTTAGGTTTTGCTTTTTGGAATTATTTTTCGTTTTTGTCTTTTGCTTTTTAACACTGTCGCATACGGACACCAGAATAGAGAACTGACAACAGCAGCCCCTGGATGGAAACGCAGCCCAAGGCCCCAGATGGACACAGCACAATGGACTCGGCTGCTACTGGATAGATACAGCAGCGCCGAAAAAATCAACAGGAATAAAAGGGGCAACTTGTAACAGGCCCTTACATTACCAGGAATGTGGTGAGCCAAGTTCATGCACTCCCCTTTGAGTAACCGAGCTGCTCCAAGTGGATTCAGCACAGTGCATGCAGCCCCAGAAAATGTACAGGTAATACAGGTACATTGACACAATTTTTTAACTTCAGCTGTGTGAAGCTGATGTGCAGAAGCTAGGAGTTAGGTAATGATCTGGTTTCATCATAGTCGAGCTTCCAAGTCATTTTCCTCTTCGTTCTCAGCACAGAGTTTATGGTATCCCTTATCTTCCTCTTTTCTGGATCACCAATCCTCACGCGGCGTTCACACCTAGCCATGATGTCATGTACCAGATTTTTGGGCAGCGGAAGTTTGCCCTTGGAACCATCAAAGTTCACACGATTGGCCCACGTCAAGTATTTGTCGTACCGTACATGGTGCTGGAACAGAGAATATGCATATTTCTGAATATGTCCATTTGAAGCTCTGTACAGATGGTCGTCCAGGGAAGTTGAGATGACAGCCAGGGCAATATTGTTCAGAGAGCCTCCGAATGTATTGCGAAGTGGCCTGTGAGCAGGTGTGCTGGTCATCATTGGTGTTCCTGGCAACAGCACACTTGAATCCAGGCCTCTGCGGTCGTCCAGCCCTCTGCGGTCCTCCAGGCCTCCTCTGCGGTCCTCCAGGCCTCCTCTGCGGTCCTCCAGGTCTCTTCTGCGGTCCTCCAGGTCTCTTCTGCGGTCCTCCAGGCCTCCTCTGCGTTCGCCCAAGTCGCTGACTTCGTCCAGTCCGCTGCTGTGGTCCAGGCCTCTGCGGTCCTCCAGGCCTCCTCTGCGGTCCTCCAGGCCTCCTCTGCGGTCCTCCAGGCCTCCTCTGCGGTCCTCCAGGCCTCCTCTGCGGTCCTCCAGGCCTCCTCTGCGGTCCTCCAGGCCTCCTCTGCGTTCGCCCAGGCCTCCTCTGCGTTCGCCCAAGTCGCTGACTTCGTCCAGTCCGCTGCTGTGGTCCAGGCCTCTGCGGTCCTCCAGGCCTCCTCTGCGGTCCTCCAGGCCTCCTCTGCGGTCCTCCAGGCCTCCTCTGCGGTCCTCCAGGCCTCCTCTGCGGTCCTCCAGGCCTCCTCTGCGGTCCTCCAGGCCTCCTCTGCGTTCGCCCAGGCCTCCTCTGCGTTCGCCCAAGTCGCTGACTTCGTCCAGTCCGCTGCTGTGGTCCAGGCCTCTGCGGTCCTCCAGGCCTCCTCTGCGGTCCTCCAGGCCTCCTCTGCGGTCCTCCAGGCCTCCTCTGCGGTCCTCCAGGCCTCCTCTGCGGTCCTCCAGGCATCCTCTGCGGTCCTCCAGGCCTCCTCTGCGGTCCTCCAGGCCTCCTCTGCGGTCCTCCAGGCCTCCTCTGCGGTCCTCCAGGCCTCCTCTGCGGTCCTCCAGGTCTCTTCTGCGGTCCTCCAGGCCTCCTCTGCGTTCGCCCAAGTCGCTGACTTCGTCCAGTCCGCTGCTGTGGTCCAGGCCTCTGCGGTCCTCCAGGCCTCCTCTGCGGTCCTCCAGGCCTCCTCTGCGGTCCTCCAGGCCTCCTCTGCGGTCCTCCAGGCCTCCTCTGCGGTCCTCCAGGCCTCCTCTGCGGTCCTCCATGTTTCCTCTGCGGTCCTCCAGGTCTCTTCTGCGGTCCTCCAGGCCTCCTCTGCGTTCGCCCAAGTCGCTGACTTCGTCCAGGCCTCTGCGGTCCTCCAGGTCTCTTCTGCGGTCCTCCAGGCCTCCTCTGCGGTCCTCCATGCCGCTGACTTCGTCCAGTCCGCTGCGGTCGTCCAGGCCTCCTCTGCGGTCCTCCATGCCGCTGACTTCGTCCAGTCCGCTGCGGTCGTCCAGGTCTCTTCTGCGGTCCTCCAGGCCTCCTCTGCGGTCGTCCAGCCCTCTGCGGTCCTCCAGGCCTCCTCTGCGGTCCTCCAGGCCTCCTCTGCGGTCCTCCAGGTCTCTTCTGCGGTCCTCCTGGTCTCTTCTGCGGTCCTCCAGGTCTCTTCTGCGGTCCTCCAGGCCTCCTCTGCGGTCGTCCAAGTCGCTGACTTCGTCCAGTCCGCTGCTGTGGTCCAGGCCTCTGCGGTCCTCCAGGCCTCCTCTGCGGTCCTCCAGGCCTCCTCTGCGGTCCTCCATGCCGCTGACGTCGTCCAGGCCTCCTCTGCGGTCGTCCAGCCCTCTGCGGTCCTCCAGACCTCCTCTGCGGTCCTCCAGGCCTCCTCTGCGGTCCTCCAGGTCTCTTCTGCGGTCCTCCTGGTCTCTTCTGCGGTCCTCCAGGTCTCTTCTGCGGTCCTCCAGGCCTCCTCTGCGGTCGTCCAAGTCGCTGACTTCGTCCAGTCCGCTGCTGTGGTCCAGGCCTCTGCGGTCCTCCAGGCCTCCTCTGCGGTCCTCCAGGCCTCCTCTGCGGTCCTCCAGGCCTCCTCTGCGGACCTCCAGGCCTCCTCTGCGGTCCTCCAGGCCTCCTCTGCGGTCCTCCATGCCGCTGACGTCGTCCAGGCCTCCTCTGCGGTCGTCCAGGCCTCCTCTGCGGTCCTCCAGGCCTCGGTCGTCCAGGCCGCTGACTTGAACCGCTTGGTGGTGTGTTGCAATGATGGTGCGGCAAACTCCAACTTGCCATTCTTCCCTCGTTTGTTCAATGACTTTCTTCATGGCTTCTACCATCTGTTCCTTTATGCCTTCTTTAAGGCCAGCCACATCGGTCTGCAGCTGATTGACCTGTCCACCAACTTCTGACTCCATATTGGTCACCTTACTGAGTAGCTCCTTTAGTAAAACAGGACAGGTACACTGGCAGTCCTGCACTTTGGTGTTCACATCTGTGAAATGCAACCTTCTTCGTGGTGAATGTGTCATGTCTTCTTGTCCAGGGGTGGCTACATGGTCCAAAAAAGAAGCTTCCTGATGCAGCGTGTTTGTCACGTCCTCTAGCACCGGTATTTCCAGATTCATTGGCTGAACACTGTGATCTGCAGGAGATGGAACAATTACATCATTTGCCACACCACATATCATCTCCAACGTATTATTCTTTGCCTTGGCATTTTTTCGTGGTTTCACCACATTTTCTTTCTGAGCCGCCTTGGCAGTTTTCTTCTTCTTTTGTGGGACTAATGCAGCAAGTTTCTGTGCCACTGATGGGTGGGTTTTGGCACTCCCGTAAAATCTGGTAGTCTGCATTCTTTGTCTTTTGTCTAAAAATATAAAAACCACAATAAGAAAACATGTAAAGCACAGCATGCTAAAAATAGCAAACAACTGTACATTTTCAAATAAAGTGCACAACAGTAAAGTGCAAATACAGTACTGTACAGTATTTGCCTTTTTTCCCTGTGCCTCCCAACAAGAACCTCTGCAGGAGGGACAGAATGCTCTGTTACGGACTTCAGTTTAAATATACAGTATGATTAC